>NW_008795575.1:943590-982345 GCF_000699145.1 Aptenodytes forsteri
AACATTCCAGGTCAGGTTGGACGGGGCTCTGAGCAACCTGATCTACTTGAAGATGTCCCTGCTCATTGCAGGGGGGTTGGAGTAGATCACCTTTAAAGGTCCCTTCCAACCCAAACAATTCTATGATTCTATGATTCTCTGATTCTATGATTTTATGATTCTATTTTTCAAAGTTGGGTTTGAAAGAGGACAAGCAAACTCTGTAAGCTACAGAGAGAGACTGCATAGTACTTTTAGAGGTGGGGAAAGGACATAGGATTCCTGAATGCCAGCACAGTGAGGTTTTCAGTATCTATTTGTGAACATCACGTTTTCCCAAGCCTCAAAATCTGAAATGTCAGGTTTGAACTAAAACAACGCAGAACCAGCCCTGAGCATGTCAGGGAGATTCAGAGGTAACTTCCCAGAAGAAAAAGCTATTCTGTAACTCTGGCTACAGAATTCACCAGGATCCAGCTGTTTCTGCCACCAGAGATGGGGAAATTAGGATCTGACTGAAGCTGCTCAGCAGGTCCCTGCCGTGTGCAAGCAGTGAGTGGCTCGTAGGTGAGCGCTGCTCTCCACTGCTCTCAGCTTTCCAGTGCTCTGCTCAAGCAAGCAAGTGATCCCAACATCCATGTCCTCATACAGGTTTCCAGAGCCTCTTGCTTTTCAGTTGATGAGAAATCATAGGATTTGGGCTTTCCACCTGTTCTGCAATTCAGTTACATGAGGAGAGGTATCACAGGTGTCAGGCTGCATTTTGAAAGTCTGATGCAATTGCTAAACACTTGTTTTTAGTTGAATGAAGTCGCCTGTCTCAAGGAACCAAAAGAAAAACCCCAACAAACCCCAAAACAAACATACCAAAATGAAAATCACAGGTTGCTCAGGGGCACTGATCTTGAAGGAGAAGCACGAACTCAGATTCAACTCTTGGTTTTGCTGCTTGTTTATTTTGTAGAGTGGAAGCAGCTTTAATCTCTCTGCGCTTCAGCTCCCAGATCCTGCCCACCGGATGCCCTGTTTCTTTTCTCCCACCCATTTCCATGCATTTCTGTGCTGTGCTTAACCTCATCTCTCCTCCTTCTGTGTCATGGTCAACACATCCCTTTGCATAGTTGTCTTGGCTCCAACTTTAACAAACAAGTCCTTAATTTTGCTGAAGAGAGTTTAGGGAAGGGAGAATGTTTGAAAACATGCACTGGGGTCCTGGATGAGAGGTCCTGGTAATGTCTACAGTGCTCACTCCTTGAGGTAACTACAGGGAGTTTGTCTGTCTGTGCACAGGAGATGGACAGACAGGGCCCCAAGTTTTCATGTCCTTGTGTTTTTGAGTTTTCTCAGCATGCTTTGTTTATTTAGTGACTCTGAGTCAAAAACCAAACATCCTAGGGATGCATGCCTTGAAATATTTTGTCCTTTAAAAAAAACCCAAACATTTAAGGACAAAATTGGTAGCAAGGAGCTACCCAGGGAGAGATCTTATATAAAAACTTCTGTGCGTAAACACTTGGTCAGTTTAGGCTAAAACCAGATGGAAAATGGGAGTCCTTCCCACATCCTCATGTCTCTTACAGCATGATCAGTGCTCTGCTGAGCCTGTCAATTGCCTGCTACTTTTTGCATGTCATTTTTACTGTCGAGGCTCAGCAATGTTCTGCTCAGAGCAGTGTTCAGTGGATAGATCTTCTCTGTTGGTCCGTTTTACATCTCTCCCAGCTGCAAGTGGTGCAGTAGTCAGGGCAGATGCTAAAGTGCAGGTGGCTTTTTGCATGGTCCAGAGCCACCAGCCATGCTGTTGTGCAGCCAGCCCTCGAGCAGTCATCCAGGCTTTACTCACTGCATTAGACAGTCTGTTCTGATGCAAATCTCGCCAAAAATAGAGCTTCAGTCCAACATCCAAAATTCCCAGAAGAATAAGAACCTTAATATCATACTGAATACACGCAGGATTTATGGCTCTGTCAGACATTGCTCAGGAAGTTGCTATTTTAAGGGAGATGGGGCAAATAAAAGAAGATCACCAAAGAAAAAAATACTTCAGACACTTAATCCCAAAGCTTCCTATAAAAAAGAGAAATTACCTGGAAAATTCAGAGCATAGTCTGCATAAAACTCCCGGGTAACAGGAGATTAGTCTGTTCTGCCACAAGCCCTAGCCCTGAAGTCAGGCTCCTCTGTAATAATTTTCCCCCTCCTCTCTCTGACGGTGCTCCAAGAAGGCAAAGGCTTTCTTCTGGCCATGGCGTATCAGGAGCAGAGACACTGCAGGGGCTCCCGTTGCAGAGGCTGCTCTCCTGGGAGCAAGACCACGGTGTTTATGAGCAAGCACAGTTAAACACAGATTTTTCTGTTTGGGTTGGCAGACCGCAGAAGTTGGGGTGCTAATTCAGCTCTTCTCCCAGATCTCTTGAGTGGAGAAGTTGCCAAGTCTTCCCTTGCCTCAAAATACTTACAGGAGGTGATCTTTTGCCACATGACAGCATTTCTTGTCCCATAAGCTGTGTCTAATTAATGGGTCCAAGGGTGTAACCCAGTCATGCCTTGAGATCATACCCAGGTGACGTCCATCTAGGAATAAATACTGTCTCAAAACCACTGTGGTTTCCTTGGATGGAGTATCTGGATGCTCAGGACAGACAGCAGCAACAGCTGGAGTTTGCATTTCCCACTGAGATGGGTGAGGGGAGCCATGGGCTGATATGAAGTTGTCAGCATCATTGTGAAAACCTCCTCTGATGCCAGTGGGATTGCATGAGGTCCAGGAGAGGACTGGGGCTTCTCTCTGCACGACAGCCACGTGTGCGTGTGGGGTCCAGCAGCCTGTCCCCTCTGGGTAAGGGTGGGTGACATGCAGGCACTTATAATACTCATACGTTATTTAGGGGACTTCACACGGCTTTCTTGAACAGCCCCTGGTAATTAGTCACTGGCATACATCTCTCCTACTTGTTACAACAGTTGTTGAAGGTGGTTCATGCCAGTAGTTTTCTCCTTGGAGGCCCTGCCATGGCACGGCAACGTGGTGTGATGTCTCCTTGGCTCTGCGCTACTCCTGGCTCAGCCCCAGGGACTGGCAATGGATAACCAGGAGGAAATGTGGATTGCTAAAAGTAAATCAAGCCACTTTTTGCTAGATAATAAATGCTTCTTAAAAGTTCACTTGCATCACAACAAATCTTGAAGCTTGGACAGATATTTATCACTCTAAGAAACTGCAAGTGGGATTTATTGCTGCCTCTGTGACTCCAGTGGTTTTGCGGGAGCCCTGGGGAAACATCGGGGAAGCCCTAACCTCCGAAAGGCTTGCCCTCCCTGCAGGCTTTGGGTGCCTGCCTGGCTCTATGTGCCCCCCACCTGAAAGCTCCTCAGTGGTACTGCTCCCCATTAATTTGAGCTGGCCCGAAGACATTGCAGCCAGCTGGCATGCTGATGGCTTCCTTGCTGGTGACTCTCTGGAGTAAGACCATAAATTGCAGTCCCTGATTAGAGACTTTCACCCTGCATGGATGATAATAAGTCCAGGAACAAAGACGGATGACAGTAATCAAGAACTGGATCAATAACTTTAATCCTAGAGCAGAGACAGCCCATACGAATTCAAAGTAAAACCCTCTAGTGTGAGAATTTAGTGGCTAGAAAAAATTGCCTTTGAAAACTCATTTGTTCCTTTTTTTTTTTTTTTTCTAATGCAATGTTTCCAGCAGGGGATGGATTCCTTCCTCCAGAGAGGAACATTGCCAATATTGCCTCCAGTTTCCCCATGAAGACAGCCAACAAACGAGGCAGGAGTGTGGGGACATGCATGACAGCTTTCCTGAGTGCAACGTAATCCCCCCAGCAGCGAGTACTTTCCAGTGACAACAGGCAGTCCCAAGGGTATTTGGCGTAAGGACCGTGCATGCTGCAGAGCCAGCTGGTCCCAGCTCCATCATGGTGCCTGGGAGCCGGGCTGGAGATTTCCCACTCTGTATTTCCAAATGCATTTCCACTGCTGATAACCTACTATCAGGGAACCCAAGTGAAGGTCCAGGCTCTGTGCTGGCCCCGGAGGAGGCTGGGCTTGGTTTTCCTGGGCTCCTTCACCCACCTGCTCCTGCTTCTCACTCAAGCAATGCTTTTCAGTGGCTAGAGGTGGGTGGATGCAGAGCCCATGCCGCAGAGCAGGGTCACAGCAGTGTCCACCACTGACTCAGGCTGTGTAGGAGGGGGAACTCCACAGAGTCTCTGTGAGACCAGCTACAGGGGCGGGGGCTCTCACTACCCCCTGACCAACAACCCGCCACTGGGCGCGGGGGTACAGGGAAGAGGTTAGGGGACAAGTGGGGGACCTTGGAAGACCTGATTCCCTTTTCTTACCCCACCACATATTTCCTGTGTGACTCCAGACGAGTCATTTAGTGTCTCCGTGGTTCCCCATTTGCAAAAACGGACTTTCCCTATCTCATAGGAATGATACAAGGATAAATGCACTAATGAGCCTTGGATACTCTCTTGATGTAGACCAACTGAGTCCAGTTAAAACAGTACCTACTCTGAGTACACAGCCAGAAATGGTCCTGTTTTTCTTGGAATACATCAGTTATTCCTAAGAAAACAAGTAACATTCTGAGTGACTGCATCAGAGCACACGGTGGTGTTTGGAAGTCGTTCTTGATAACAAATTCAATTTGTCACTTATAGGACATTGTAGTTTGGCTGTTTTACAGAGTGCTGCTTTAAGTTCTTGAATACATAAAGAGAAGGCTGTAAGTACAGAGAAAACAAAGAGTAAACTACAAGTAATGTTCTCCAATGTAAGTAGTAAATATTCTTGTTGAGAGCACAGAGTTCACTTATGAAGGGAGAGGCTTTTGATATCTGTGGATGGGGATCAGGGCATCATTTGCGAGGAGGCTGCAGAAGTCTAATGGCAGGTTCTTCTTTACCACGTCCAAATCAGAGCAAATGTGCAGGCAGAAAAGTAATTACAGGAATGGGAACCTGCCCGTGGCTTGGAGGCTGGGCTCATGCAGTGCGGGAGAGGGATTCTAGGTATATCTCAGAAGACTATGGAAAGCACCAAGGCAGCGCTTAAGCATTTTGGTGTGGTTTTGTCAACTGTTGCGTTTTCCTGAAGAGGAGGGTGCAGTACAGAGAGACCCAGAGAGAGCCTGTGTTGAGTTGGGGAATTCGTCCCAGGGCAGTGACACATGCAGGTGGGCTGACAGGGTGGCTAACACCTGCTTTGGTCAAGAAGGTGTTAATGAGAGCTAATTGACTCCATTAGCCTCCACCTTTCTCTGCTCTTGCAGGTGTGTGCATTGGAGAGGAAGATGAAAGGGGGAGTGGGAAAGGAAGATGGTTATGTTGGGGGTGGGTTGTTGCAGGCTAGGACAGGGGTCTGCAGTAGGTGCTTTGGTGTGTAGTAGGGCTGAGGTGTCTGGATGTGTTGATCCCTGAAGGTATGGAGGGAAACTGAGGCATAATGTATTACTTGGGGTGGTTGTAAGGGAAGCTGAGGAGCCTAACTGCTTATGGTCATTTTTTTTTTTTAAGCTACTTAGTCAGTTCTGAGTCCTTTAAGTACCCAAGTGAAAAACACTCGAGTAACGCAATAGTTCAGGCTCATGCTTATCTGATGTTTCCTGTTGCGTGTGACTCTGAGTTAAGTGCTTTACCTCTTCAGTCAAAGACTTTCTCTGGTCCCTATCCACATAAGTAATCAATAGTGATGGCTACAGGGTGAGCAAGGAGGTGTCATTCTACTGTCTGAGCCTATTGATGTGATTTCTGAAATTCCTTGTAAATCCCTCCTGTGTGGGAAGGCTGTGCTGTGGCAGATAGCTGCCTTCTGCCCCGTTCTTCTCTAATGCCTGGAGCACGGCTCTCAAAGAACTGCAGGGTGGGCTCCCAGCTCTCCCTGGCTCTGTGACTGCCTGTCCCAAAGTGAATGGGGGGGAAAAAGGGAAAGAAAATAACAAATATTTGGTTTTGCTGAAAAGCCAGATGGGAAAACTCATAAAGGGAAAAATTGTGACAAGCCAGCAATGTCCTGGCTGATCTCTATTTTCTCTCTGTCTCACAGATCAGAGATTAATGACATATAAGAATGGCAGGGTAAAATGAAATAACACTTACTCAGTGGTATTTTTTATTGGAGTCTGGAAGCTAGCTGACGCTATCACTTACTCATGACCTCTTTGACGAAAGATGTCCTAGTAGCCCCTTTGACACAGGGCCCTGGTAGGGAGCTCTCTGCTCACTAGAGAATGGCCTTACATGGTGCAGTAAGCCAAACAGTCTGTGGGTTATTAGCATCCATGATAATTCCTGTGGCTCCAAGACCGGTCTGGTAGCCAAGAAGACACACAGGTTGACCACTATCCGTATGGGAGGCAGTGAGGGTGTGATTGTGGCTTCTGATGAGGTTTCTTTCATGTGGTACAGGTTGCTGAATGATAAACAACTGGAAACATGAATGCTGACACGCAACTGTCATGTTCCAAAGCTTCAGCCAAAAAGGAGAACCTGTCCCAGACTAGACTGATCTCATGTCTCCTGTGCTCCAGGTGAGTGCCACAACCCCAGGCTCAAGGGCTGTTCTCATCTTCAAGTTGAAACCAGTAAGAGTGCTCTTATGCAGCAGGCAAAGAATTTAAGGAATCTGCCACAGGAAACTAAAGGAACAGATAATACCAAATAGTTTAGAAAGTGATTAGTCTGTTCATGGACCTGTTACGCATGAGTTTAATGCTAAAGGGAATAGGTATGGATGTACCCTCTGAAACCATTGCTATGGTGGATGTGAGTGTGGATGCAACAGGATAGGAGGGAAACAAAATACCCCCTTGTTCTCCCTAAACAGCATCTTCTGCCACTGTTGTTCAACAGTCCTCAATGGACCGTTGGCCTGATATTTTAGGACGTTCCCTATGTCTTTAATGGTCTTCAGTCTTTGATTTATTGGGAGAATGCTCTGTCTGGGTTACTGACTGGCAGCATGGCCTGTATCAATCCAAACAGGCCTCTTGGGAGGCATGGGCTCTGTCTGCACCCCTTGGCAAAGGGAGACATGGTGCACCAGGTGCACCCTCTGGGAGCCTGGGCAGAGCACCCTGTGGTTCCTGCCTGCTCCCTTGGCATGTACTGCCTTCCCCTGGAGACCAGGGGAGAGGCGAGATGGGTCTGTGAAATGGTTCCTTCCTGGGTCTTGCTCTGATGTGTGCTTTTCGGTGCTCACCAGTTGTCTGCAGACTTAGCAATGCTCTTGGCTCCTGCAAGTCCTGTCATGTAGAAATCTCCATCTCAGAAGAATCACTTTCTAGTGGCATGACCCTTGGACAAAGGGTGAGGGGCTCTGGGAGCCTTTCTGGAGCACGGTTAGGCCTTTTGGGAAGGGTCCCTTGTGCCAGAAGAGCCAGCACTGTGAGGACCCTGTCTGTCCCCAGGGATGTTGGAAACAAATCTCACTTTTAGGTGCAGAAACCTTTTCCAAGAACTTTCATTGAAGCTGCTGTCTCCTCACACAAACCCCTTATTTTGCCAAAGTGGCGTTTTAGGAGATAAGCCCTGAGCCAAATGAAGTGTACTGCACGCTGCCAGTACTGTACTTGTAATTAGGATTAAAATATTGGGTTTTTTTTGCCTCTGAGTGGCAGAGGGTTGCTTACCCACCACTTGGGGAAAGCCACTGAAGGTGGGATATTCCCAGATGCTGGGGTAGTGATTCCTGAGGCCGATAAAGGCTATCGGAGCCCTTCAGAGAGGACTAGGAGAGTGTTTTGTGAAGCATGAGCTGAAGTAGTTAGTCTTCTGCTGATTTCTAAGCTGTGTAAACATAAACCTAAATGAATGAGCCTTGGTTTGGTTCCACCAGATCTGACATTAGTCAGGCCTTAATGTACAATGAAGCTAAAATAGTCTAATTTGTATCCTCTACTGCAGAGGGAAAGGTGTCCTGTGTGGGAGCAGAGGGACCATGGGAACCTTTGAAGTTGGGGGATGCAGTTCCTTCTGAAGGGATAGTAGAGGGGGTAGAGAGCAGAGGCTATCTTGAGGTGGCACAGCCCCAACATAGGAAGTTATCAGTTAGCTTCTTAGTTCACCAGAAGATGGCCATAAACCCATTAATTATGAAATCAAGACAGTTAGCTTTAGCACTTGAAGCTTTGCATCCTGGTAATGCACATACTTAAAGGGCGGGTGGAGAAATGACATAGCTCAGAACTGTTGGGCTTGGGGTGGCCCAGGGACCTGCCCAGCATCCCCTTTCCCCTGCTCTGGGTGTGTGGTAGCCTGACTTGGGTTACAGAAAGACAGAATGCGGGTGGAAGCAGTCCTTGCTGCCTATCTGCAGGGTAATGGGTGGTACTGCTGTCACAGCCGACTCACCCCAGCCATGCTCATAGCGTGCATGCCTTCCTCCGGCATTTTCCAGGAAGTATAGAGCAGGTGTTGGTGCAGCATGATAGTTTGCCTGATCACTTAGGAGATCCACCCTGTGATGCAGTAAGACTTTTCTGGGAAGAAATGACATGAAAATTCCTTGTGGCAACTGTGGCAACACTCTTCTTTACATAAAATAGTTGCCCTAAAAGTTGTGGGGCTTTGTTCAGCTACCTCTTGGGAACCTTCCACAAGAATAAATAAAGTAAAACCTCTTTAAAGAACTGTGTTGGCATTGCTACGATTACAACATGAAAGCATGACTGCATGGTGCCCTGCTGAGGCAAGGAAATACTCCCATAGTAAGCTATGCTTGCCAAAAAAAATGGTTTGTGGTTACGCACTTGGCTTTGAATGGGTGCATAAACGCCTTCTTGAAATTGGGATTGTAATTTGGAAGCTGGGGCAAGGAACAGCAGATTTGCTCAACAGAACATGCCTAATGAATAAGCATCGCAGTCTAGTTCATGACTGTAGAGGGTCAGTAATAGTGTGATATGCAGGAGATCAGTCCTATGCTTTTAGCCTATGTGAGAATTAGCTGCAGCCGACGGGTAAAGAAAAGGTCCTTTTCAATCCTCCTTACCCCACCTCCTCTATTAAAGAAGTATAAAGGGATGACCTCTGAGGGTGAACAAATGAGACGCCACCATGTGTAAGGTAGTGGTAGCGAGCCCTAGGAACCATCTAGTTTCAGTGGACCTAGAGATTTGTACACAGATATTGGAGTTTTCCATATGCTGTAATATTTTTCCTACCTTCTCACCAGATAATTCAGTAGCAAAGAGGAACAGTCGCATTGCAATGGCAAAAAGCTGTTTCATATCTCCTTGTTTTTGTTCTAGAGATTCCCCTGATTTACATACAGATGTCCCACTTCCTTTTCTTCAAAAAGTGAAGTAATCTTGCTAAAGGGCTAGGGCATGGGCAGCGCTTGCTACTAACCTCCTTTTTGAAAGGATGTCATTTTTCATCCTTTGCTTTCAGGCACTGATGAAAGAAGGGAAGTGTAGTGAGCAAACATCTACTTTGTGTGATTTCACAGATAACCGTGCCCCGGCAGCTGTTTGCTTGATGATGTCTTAACAGGTCTCTTCCACTTTGGTCTCTGCACGCAGAAATGTGCCTCTCTATCCTGTCTGCAAAGATTAACTCCAAACTCGGGGAGATGTTGGTGCGCCTTTACAGTCCTCAAGTGCCTGGCCAGCAGGGAATGCTGAACCTCTTCCCCTCCTGGCCTATAGGACAGTGCTCTCATATTTAACTAACGCATTTACTCCTACCAAATAAGGCAGGGAGAGAAGGGGGAAAGCCAGATGCTTTGCTGTCGTGTTGATTGCTGAAGGAGAACAGCCATGCGGGCTGGTGCAGTAGCCAGCTTCAGGCTCTGATTCTGGGAAATGCTGAGCTGCCTTTTCGGGGGGCCACAAACAGAGCTGCCCACCCAAACAGGCACTTGTTCAGCTCAGAGATGAAGTTCAGGGTGTGATTCCTACTTTTTAACCTCAGCTGCGCTGAAATGTTTCTAAGCTCTCCGGAAGTAACAGAGAAAGGGAGGTGGCCCCTGAGAGAGTCACCTCATCTCTGTTAGACTTTAGAAGAAGCCAGACTAAAACACCTGACTTGCAGACTGCAGGTCAGAGCCACCCCTGTGATTTTAGCTGACACCCATGAACAAAATTAGTTACTGTAGGAAACAGAATTATTTTTTCCCTTTGGCGTTTTTTATGGAAATACTAATTGATGGGGCTGGTCAAATGGATCCTATTGCGAG
The DNA here is from genome assembly GCF_000699145.1 of Aptenodytes forsteri. Lineage (NCBI taxonomy): Eukaryota > Metazoa > Chordata > Aves > Sphenisciformes > Spheniscidae > Aptenodytes > Aptenodytes forsteri. Next base: position 953,774 of record NW_008795575.1, read on the forward strand.
ACTTAGGAATTTGGTTAATCCACATGAAGTCCTATTTTCTGAATCATAAATGCTGTTCTGCTCAAATATTCTGAAATTCTAAAGAAATCTCAAAACACAGTGAGGTTTTACTAAATGACCCTGGGCCATTTATTTGGGTCCTGCACTTCGGCCACAACAACCCCATGCAGCGCTACAGGCTTGGGGAGGAGTGGCTGGAAAGCTGCCTGTCAGAAAAGGACCTGGGGGTGCTGGTCGACAGCCGGCTGACCATGAGCCAGCAGTGTGCCCAGGCGGCCAAGAAGGCCAATGGCATCCTGGCCTGTATCAGAAATAGTGTGGCCAGCAGGAGCAGGGAAGTGATCGTGCCCCTGTACTCGGCACTGGGGAGGCCGCACCTCGAATACTGTGTTCAGTTTTGGGCCCCTCACTACAAGAAGGACGTCGAGGTGCTGGAGCGTGTCCAGAGAAGGGCAACGAGGCTGGTGGGGGGTCTGGAGAACAAGTCTGATGAGGAGCGGCTGAGGGAACTGGGGTTGTTCAGCCTGGAGAAAAGGAGGCTGAGGGGAGACCTCGTCGCGCTCTACAACTCCCTGAAAGGAGGTTGTAGCGAGGTGGGGGTCGGTCTCTTCTCCCAAGTCACAAGCGATAGGACGAGAGGAAATGGCCTCAAGTTGTGCCAGGGGAGGTTTAGATTGGACGTGAGGAAAAATGTCTTTACTGAAAGAGTGGTTAAACATTGGAAGAGGCTGCCCAGGGAAGGGGGTGAGTCCCCATCCCTGGGGGTATTTAAAAGATGAGTAGATGAGGCACTTAGGGACATGGTTTAGTGGGCATGATGGTGTTGGGTCGATGGTTGGACTCGATGATCTTAGAGGTCTTTTCCAACCTCAATGATTCTACGATTCTATGATCTTATTATTGTTGAGCAGAAAGCAGTTAAATGGGAGTTTTTCATTCCAAAGCAAGGTACATCATCTTTGGATGCACTGATTTTTTTTTTTTTTCCTTATTTTATTTTGGGGAGGGGGTGTTGTCAGCAAGAGTTAGGCACCCTTAAAAATGAGGGTGAGATTGAGCCAGTTCTGTCTAGAGAGAAAAAAATTATAACTGTGTGGAATTGAAAATTACAGTCCCGGTACTCAGTCATATGTCACTGGAGCAAAATTCTCTAATTAAAGACCTTAAAATAAAGGTTCATGAAAATGTCTGAAACTTGTTCTCAGGTGAATAGGGCTGAATTTCACTGTTCTTGAAATGTTAGCATTAATAATTTTCTGCGTGTGTGTTCTGTAGGTGATTAATAGCTTAGATACATGTTTTCTCAGATGTGTACATTTTTTGTACAGCACGCAATACACAGCACACTTCAACCACTTTGGCATGGGTAGATGTCTGCCCTTCCCAACTGTAAATGCGAGCACTTGGTGGATGCTTATTAGAATAAAGAAAGACTCGGGAATAAATACGAATCAAATGAAATGCTTTTATTTTTCGCTTTAAGACACAAAGCATGTTTTAAAGAACTATTTATAAACTTCATTGTCAGAAGGCTTCAAAGCTATTTTCTAGAAGAAATAGCTGTTAAGTATAATAGATCTAAACTTTACACCAGGATTTTTTACAATTTCTCTTACATAAAATTAAGACATCTATATGTACAGTGCCAATAAATATGCAGCAAACATTTTCAGTGCCTTTTTGACGTTTTAATATAAAACTCCACAATCAATGAAAGAACATAGCTTGATTTGTGCAAGAATGAGAGCATCTGGAAAGCTAGTTTAGTTCATAATTCAGCAAAACCCAAACACTCCTGACTTATGGTGCTTAATAAATGAGGTTATAACTTCTCAGGCAATGTCTTTCATGCTGTTCCAAAGGATTTAGCAGTAATACTTACAAGGCAAAATGAATTTGGAACCGTCACTGTTGGCAAACTTGGCTCCTGTTTTTGTACTTTTGAAGAGATTCATACGTAGCTTTGGCACTAGGTCTCAAAAAGAAACCGAACAGTGGAGTCCTCATTTCCTTTGAGAACCTGTCTGACAGATGCTGAGTGTGTTAGAAAACACGGCCCTCATTCAGCTGCCTGTCCGTGAGCTGAAATTTTTATAGCATAGGCGCTTCTTGTGAGTGCAGATCACTTCCACTTCATCTCAGCTTGTGATCCATCCTGCAAGATGCTTAGGAGACAGTTTCCTCGCCCTGCCAGAGTGAACTCAAAGCTCTTCTCAAAAGCTGGATGTATTAACTGTGACATTGAACTTGTCCCCAGCATGGAAAAGGGGTCTTCATGCAAGAACGAAGCTGGCAAGTAGCAGATCCAGCTGTGACTGGGCATCTTGGCCAACAGATGAGAGCTGGGAAGGTTAACCTCTCATGGGTAGTGTCCTACTCTGCAGGATGAATTTCATGGAGTAACAATTTCACCATATGAAAGTAAGGTTCTCCATTCCCTCAAGATATGTTTCCACGTATATATTTGTTAACACTAAACCCTATGGGGATTCTGCCCAAGCAGTAGCTGGGCAGCTTTATCCAGCGCTATTATCACTTTCACCGAGTGCTGCTATTGTCATCTTGGTTGCATTTAGCTAGAAAAGTACCATATACATCCCCCTGCAGCCCTGGGGGAGAAGGACCTCTGTTATCCCTACCTTCCCTAGCATGTGCAGCCTTTCAGAAATGTGCACCTCTCCCCCCACCTCGCTAGAGAGGAAGCCTAGAAATTATTAAGAGTAGACACTTTCTGTATGATTAAAGGTAGGCAAAATGCAGCACAATGCTCACGTGGAGGGACTGTATGTGCCAGTGTATTTAGACCACAAAGATGGTGTTAACTCAAGCTATTACCCTATATGTGCAAAGCACAGAGTAAAATGTCAATAAAACAAGTGAATTCTGCTTAGCTCAAGTTAAAACAGAAAATAATAATAAAAAACACAATTTGCTTTTGCTATTCTTTTAAACGTGAGGTAGCTATTGGATTAAAAAAAAACCCAACAAATCTTTTTGGTGTTACAGGACAAAGAGATCTGATTCCTGCTGTCTAATTAACTCTTGGCTGATCTACAGAGGCTGCCACCCACAGCCTAACAAAGCATCTCATTTGCAAGTGGATGGAAACATATGCCCTCCATCAGAGTTTTCCAAGTGAAAACCTTCCTTGAACCAGAGCTTGGAGCCCTTAACCAGAAACTTCTTCTGAAGCAATTTAAATATGATACTCTGAGTTCAAGCCAGGAAAACAACAGAAATTCTGGAAATACAAAATAATATGCCCAATGGGAGAATGTTTCTCAATTCTGCTAGTGGAAAGAAAGAATTTGCATTCTTGGCAGCAAAGGAATTGAAGATAACACCACCCACGATGAGAAACATATCCAGTGGATGCTACTATTATGCTAAAAGTGTAAGGACAGCAAAGCTAGAACAGGGCTAAGGGTGCCCAGAACTCTGCTGCCTTCAGACAAGACTTTGACCCTCATTTGGTGAAAATTTCCTAGCTGGGTTGTGCCTGGCAGCCAGGAGCTGAGCAATTGGAAACACTCAATTCCCAAGCTGCCAAGGTGCTCTTAGGTACGCTTGTAGATTGGGCAAACCTGGCTTTTTGGCCAGGTGGTGATTTTCAAAGCTGGCTGGGGTAATGTGGTTCCTGTCTCCCTTGGGTGCTCAGTGGGGAGCATTGCTCCCCGACTCAGCGGGCTGAGAGTACAGCTACGATGCGGTTTCTGATGAGCACTGCTTTTCCATAGGACATTCTTTTCCAAATAGACTAAGAAATAACGAAAAGAGGGAACCAGCTGTTCCCCACGCTGCAAAGGGGAAAAGGGACTGAAAAAGAAAATCTGCTCAACCTTTACATTTTTCCTTTTGAAATGCAAGTCTCTATAAGCCCCTGGGGGAAAGTCTGAATCCGAATTCACTCTGGTGAGGGACCTCTAACAGTGCATAAAATAACAATCATTCATACATTAACACACAACGTAATAGGTTTCTTATACATCAGCATTATCTGGCTGTATTAGCTGATTGCTCTTAAGTGTGCCATTTGGTTAGTGTTTTTGGAAGGGGACAAAGATCAGAAGTTGTCACATTAGTTAACTTGCATTTTTATTATCATAAAACTTGGAAACAAGAAGCTAAGTCAGTTCTACTGGTAAAGACACATATCAGTACTGAAGCACAAGACAACATACAATCACTTATATGAAAATACATTACAATAGCAAAATGCTATACTGGTGTCTAATACCCAGATCTGGGCAAAAATTCTTGACATTTTATGATTCTTCTAAAGAATGAATTTTCTCCTAATTTCTCATCTGAAATGATGGGCCACTCAGGAGATTAACAAAACAAAGTGCAATGTGGTCAGTTATAGCATACAGGGGTGAAAAATGAGCTTCCTTCAAAATCCTGAAGTATCTGTGTTGAAAATCACAAGTGAAAACCTTAATCTATTCCACTTGGTCTGTGCTGCAGTTCAGTATAGCCTGGTAGCATCCCTTTGTACCAGGGTTCTTCTCATCCTAATATCCTCTGAACTCTTATGTCCAAAATCACCTCAGCGGCATCCTTTTCGTCATTTGGGTTATGTTTTGCTAAGGAACGTGACCTTCAGCTTTCCACCTCTAGACCCTAATCCTGCCAACATACATGTGCTGGAGATGGTCCATGTAAGCGCTCCTTGATTTGGAGGGTTGCTCCTATAATGGTGTAGTTGAGGGTAAACACAGGTAGAACTTTTTAATTTAGGCAATGTAGATTTTACTCCTCCCATACACCAGATAGGAAAACTGGGCTCACTTTTGCAATGATATCCCTTCAGCCACATGCTCAGGACTAAGTACAGCACAAGTATATTTTGGTAAGATTGGAGCTGTGATCCTTATAGCTTGGTTTAAATTTACTTCTGTATGTATATGGACAGAAAGTTAATGCTTATTTATCAATACCTAGTTTTTAAGGGGAAAGGAAGCTTTAGGTAAGTGAACCTTTTTATGAATTTGGGTTATATTTAGTACTAGTTTTTTGGGGATCAAAGAGATTAGGGAAGAAGAGAATTCCTAAGAACTAAAATATTTTGATCAGACTTCATATTAAAAAAAACCAACACAACTGTTACTTTTTCTTTCAATGGTTTTGTTCTGAAAAGTGCTTAATTCCCCCCCCACCCCCCCAGAAATGCAAGGGTCAAAACCTGAAATAATATATTTTTAGCTCATTTAGCATGAGCTGCCTATTTCACCTTTTTTCTCCAGCTTGGACTTTTTCTTACAACTGTTTTAGTTTCACATCCACCCAAAACAAAGCATACTTTCAGTTTGACCACAGACCAAAAGGTCACTTGTTCACATGACCAGATTTCATCATCTTCTCATTCAATTGAAAATGCTGATGCATATGCATTTTCACATCTCCAGAAATGATTTACATTAAAGAAAATTTTCTAATTCAATAAACACAAATTTCTGAGAACACTTCTGTCCTTACTTAGTTTCGGAAAAATCTGAGAATCCACAGCTTGGGTTCAGTCTGTTTGAGATATTTCCCTTTAAGCTTGACCTCTGTCTCACTTAAGTGGCTTTACTCTGACTTCATGCCATTGACTTCTATGGAGGAATATCTGATACACAACAGCGTCAGAATCGGCCCCTGTATGCTTATTGTATTTGCTGGTCACTGTTACAGAAACATTATTAACACTAAGAGGGGAAAAAAAGGGAGAAAGAGAGAATTTCCACTAGGGTAGATGTGTGGCTTAATATGCCTGCACCACTTTAAAACAAGTAATGCCAGATATATTACTTCATGTCATATAAAATGTGCTAGTGTGCTAAATGTGCTAAAAGCTGGTGTGTGTAATGGGATGCAAAAGCTTGCTCTAACTGGACTAAAATAATTATTTTTGTGCCATGGATAATGGATCAAGAGACTCACACCTGTAATGGAGTTGCAGCAGGCAATTTTTCGCTTGTGAAATTTATTGTTAGTGTACAGTGGACCCAAATTATGTGCCTTGTGGCAGGAAAGGATCATTATTGCCAATGGGCTTCCTAGAACTTCTATGGAATACACACAAATATATATATATATGTGTATGTCTATGTATATATGTGTATATATCCCATAGAAGGCTCTTTTATTGTATGCCAGATACTGCAGTCACCACTCCTCTCCCCCAGACCTCATATTTACCATCATTCAGCACACTAGGCATTAAGTGATGATGACTTTAGATACAATTTTTTGGAAATCTGCTGTACAAGCCTATCAGGATTGCGTTATGGCCTCGGAAGAATGCTACATCATCTCATTTGTAGAAATAAAGAGCTTTCTGAATTTCTGTAGCTGTCTCAGAATAGCTAGAATTTGCACTCCAATTTTCTCCAAGGATAAATCAAATTCATGCTATATAACACTTCACAGAAGCTTTCCTACCTAGTTGCTGAGTATCACCTGTCCTGGAAAGGTGATTTTTAAGTCTTCCCTTTATGAGATTTACCACATTGTTTCATGTGCTAGTCACCTAAAGTGCTTTACGTGGTGGTCTGCAAAAGCTGCAAATTTCATGTTTTCATGAGTTCAGATCCTATTTTGGGCACATAACTAAGAGATCAGAAGCTCAGAAGGACTCAACGTGGGGTGCTGAGAGAACGCTTTAGAAAACCTGAGATATGGAGAGTCTTAGGGTTTCCCAGAGAATAACCTTGTCTTGAACTGCCAAGAGAGCGAGATTTCACCAGATTTTACCCTGGTGTGGGGGGTTTCTGAGCAGTAAGAAGAGCCCTGCCAAGGAGCTGAATCACAAGACACCCTTTCTGAGAAGTAACGGGGCCAGCTCGCGTGTTCTAGGTACTGAACGGATACATGGGGAATAACTGCTCCCGTCTCAGCCAGTTTCAGCTTAAAAGAAAAGGCTGAACAGGTGGAGGAAACTGAGGAGTAAGGACTTAAAGATGGAAGTGAATCTAGCTAATAAAGTCATAAGAGGATGTTTTGGAAGAGTGTTTGCACCTGCTAGCAGAATCATTACCTTTACTTTCTGCCATCCTAACCTATTTTCAGATGTCAGTTTTCTCTGTGCACTGGGGAGATTGTAAGAGAGAAGTTGCTCGTAGAAAATCAGATTTGGACAAAGACTTGTCCTTATACCTAATGGACAGGGCCAAGGAGGCAGGAAGGTGCCTGTGAGAGAATGGGATCAAGAGGACAGCTGAGATATGGATGTGGGGAAAACAAAGGACAGGTCAAAGAAAGGATGGGAAGCCAAACTGTTACGAGGTTTTGATGCAGGGAGATTGTCAACGTCTCCTAGACAGGCAGTGTTGTATAGTGGACCAACACCCAATGACTCAAGGAGAATCTGGAAGCAAGAAAGGCACCTGCTGAGGAAAGAAGGGCAGGGCAAGATGGCAATCTCCTCGCTTTTGTGATGTGTTTAATGCTGTCTCAGTGTAGATAAAACAGTGAAGGACTGAGACCTACTATGGGACCCAGGCACTGCAGAATAGGGAAGGATGGTCAAAAAGCCTCCTTTTCTGAGATGATTTACTACATAAAAGATCTGCTAGGTTTAAGAGGTATAGTCATGCTGTCAGCATGAAGGTACTTACACCAAGCCATGAAGAGGCAGAGATGCTGGTATTGCCTGGATCTCCCACCTCCTCCTCTGCTCCTCTCCTCCCTTCACCCCCAATCTGCCTTGGCCTTTCCCTATGCTCTACACTTCAGCTGTGCTACTGACTTTTCCTTGTCAGCTCAAACAGACCTTTATGTAGCAATAAATTGTCTGTTGCTAGGAAGAGGCTTGCTGTGGATGAAGCAGCCTGGTCTTACTGCTGGCTGGACTGCAATATGGTCTTTTATAGCTGGGCTGTCTTCACCAGAGAACTTCTCTGCCCATTTGAGGTCCTCAGCTACAACCTCCCATCCCCAGTGCTATGTATTCCCCAACCTGAGTGCCTCCCTGACACTAACAGTGTGCTTTTGGGCCCCACCATGGCTTTGAGTGGAAATATTAACTAGGCAATCAAGCCTTGCTGTCACTTCTGGCCAAGGAGCGGAAACTGGAGGAAATCCAATGAGGTGAGGCAGGAAAGAGAAAGCGTTGCAGAGAATGAAGCCTGGCTGTTGCAGAATGGCTGGGTGGTAGGTCGTCAAGTGTGAGACCTCCTGGCAGTTAAGAGTGTAAAGTCTGAATCTACAAGAACATGACTTGAGTCATTGTCAGTGGTGTATTTATTGTGGGAGGAGAAGGAAAGCTGGGGAATTTCCCTGAGACAGTAAGGTCTATGAAAATAAATAAGTGCAAGGTGGGAAGCTAAACATTCCTGAGCTCCGCACCTGGCTGTGGCACACCATGATTGTGTCTCTGGATCTTTTGACCTTGTGTAGGGACTACTGGTTGCCAGCCTTCACCCAGGGATAGGCTGGGAAGTCCCTTGTGGTTAGGGGACCGCTGCAGCATTGGCAATGGTTGCAAGGGGGAGCACCAAGACACTGATTTCTTTAGTTGCACTTGCTTTGCATTAAACATAATGGAAAGCAAAATATTGCAGAAGTTTTCCTTGAAATTTCAGTGATTGATTTAAAAAGTGTGGAAAATTTTGCTGCGTGTCTCTCTGTCTTGTCTTTTCTGTTTTCCTAATGTTAGGACACTTTCACGCTGAAACAGCGTGTTTCTGCATGTTCCCTAGAAATTTTACATAAAGGTTTGAGGCTGTATATTGACTTAAAGAACTGTAAACAATTTCTTGGGGAAAAAAAAAGATTTCAAGTAGCCTCTGCAAAACATAAGATAAAATTTTAATCTACTTTACAGGGAAGTTGGAAGGGATTAATTAAGCAGTTAATGATTAATCTAAGCTTTATGTTAGTGCAAAGTACTGAGCAAATCTATTCATAAGGAAATGATGAAAGTAATTACCTTTTAGAACTGAGAATCTGAAGAAAGGTCATGCAAAACTATACTGGAAGCACTGGAGAAAGTTCAAAACACTTTTGAGTTGAGGAAATTGTACATTTGAGGTGGAATTAGTGATGTAGCCTAGCTGCAATATTAAAGATCAATATTCCTACCCACGGGTATAAACTGGTCCTCCCTAGCTTAAAAAGTTTTGAAGAGCTCTCTGTTTTTACTTCCAAAAATACATTTTTTCTCCGATCTGACTTTCATTTTTCTGTTGTGATTTTTTTTTTGTTTGTTTGTTTGTTTCAATTCAGCCTGCGGCTTCAGCTTTCCCTACCCCTTAATTTAAGGCTGCAAGGAGCTGCAGGGGAGTGACAGTACAGAAGAAGGATAACAGCACAGAGATGGCACCCTGACATGCACCCACAAAGCCAAGGTCCAGCGAGGTCACCAGCTGCTGCCAGGGATCTACAGTAAAAAGGCACCAAAGAAAGTTTTGTGCTCTTTAGTGTAATCCACCAGCTTGATGTCACTAACGTTGACCATTAGCTTGTCTCCTACTTCTAAGGAGACCACAGCGCCCAGATAAATGGGCTGGAACCAGCTGTTTCCCTTTTCACTGAGGGTCTTGGTGCCGGTCAGCAGCTGGGTGGGCTCAGGGTAACTGTCGGTGACTTTGGTGATGATCTCAGTGACAGAATTTGTTTTACTGTAACTTTCAATGGGCCCTCGGAACGTGACCTGAGCATAGACATAGTAGTCCCCAGACACAGGTATCACCAGTGCGTTGCTGGAATAACTCAGTTTGTTCTTGGTAAAGGCCAAGCCTCGTTTGTCTTCCCACTGCAGGATGGGCAGATGGTTTCCCACGGTGTTGGCGAGATCTTGTTTCTTCACTGCGGGGAGAAGAGATGGGTTAGTTTGCTACAGGCGGGGATATTCTGCTGAATGCAATATGAGATCTCTACTCTAAAGGGCAAGAAATTTAAATAGGGTATTCAAAATGCTAGGACAGAAATGTTCTTATTTTACAGCTTGAAAACTGAGGCAAAATTGGCTGCAGGTCAACTGTCCAGTGGTATTTTTGGAGGGTGTCCATAGGGCATCCAGATCTGAGCAATTGGGAGTGAAAGCCAAGGATGCTTTTTAAGACCTCAGCCAGCCCAGGCTGCCTGAAGGGGTAGGCTGTGACTATTGTTGCGGGCCAGATCCTGAACGATGAGACTGTCCTTCCTAAAGGCTGAGTCTCATGGCACTGTGGAGCAATACAGATGGCTTTACCCTGCAGGTCCGGGGAGCTATCTTGCCTATTTACAGAGTACAAATCTTGTCCTTAAGTGAAACCAGTGCTGGGGCAGCTGTACACATGGGTACCATGCCTGTACCTAATAGTTTGGGAGAGTAATAAGAAATATTAAAGCATCATTTTCTTCTGTAGAGATGGATTGCAGTTATGTTTTTTAGACAGACACTACCGTGCTTGCAAAAGTTTCACAATGATCAGCATGATCCATCACCAAGCACTGCGACACTTGAACTTCTCTTCCTGCCAAGTTGCTTCTGAAGGATGTTAGGGTTTGTTAGCCCTTGTGTCAAGCTTTTCTTCCTGAGTACTCACAATGAAATCTTTTGCTGTAGAATTGCCTTTGGTTTACCAGTGTCATTTGGTTGTACCAAAAACTCAGAAGACCCCACTGTGCTTCAAGAGGCCCAATTCCAAAGCAACACATTGTATTTAAAAAAAAACAATTGAGATAAAAATGGTCTTGAAATGCTTTGCTGGAACGAAACATTAAGCTTGGTGTTAGCCTCAGCTTTCCTCCAGACTTCTTCCCAGTCTTGTGGTTAGCTGATTACAAGCAGAGCTCTAATCCAGGTCCCAATGTTAGTCTGATCCAAGCCAAGGATGCTCCCCAGGCTGCAGGGATCTCAGGGGAAGAATCAGGGAACTGCTGCCCTGTTCCCTTTGCCTCTCCTCCACCATTTTAATTTCTCTCACACGACAGCCAGGAGAATGAGCCCTAGCACTTATTCATTTTTCTGCAGGGAAGTGAAAGAGTTTTCTCTGCTCTTTCATGACTGCCACATAAAATTGTTGTGGTAAAACAGAAGCTGAGGCAGTGAAAAGGAACAAGATAAAAACCAGATTCTGCCAGGTATTAAAATGATCCTGGAAAGTTAATGTTAAATGCTGAGAAAGACTGAGGCAACTGATTTCCAGCAAATGAGACCTTTTTCATGAGCTTGAGTTAATGTTTAAAGTTGACTTTGATTTAGTATTTGGGGAAGGGCTGTGTGTGCATGGGCAGGGAGGCAAACTGAATGCAGGTAAAGGAAAGCTTTGAAATTCTCTTGGCAATAACCATTAGGTTTATCCTGGGAGAAATGAGATTCAGAAAAACTGATGTGCTCAGCTCCCAGTGGCATCTGTTTCCCTCTCTTTTCTAGCAACAAATAATCCATAAGGAGACAAGAAGGCATTAGGAGTGCAATTTCTTGCATATTCTCTGAGTAGCACAACAAAATAATGGCTCTTTTTCAGACTGCCTGTCAGTGCTGCTGAAGTATCAAATCTTTCTGACCTTTTCCCCAGGAGGCAAAGTACATGAGGAGAGTATTTCTGTGTGGGAGAATGATAGACAGGGATTGTGATAGCAAGCCAAACTAAATTACTGAAGTATTATAAGGACTATGAGGCTTAGAGCCAATGGAGCTTTGCCTGATACAGAGAGAGAGGAATAATAGAAAGTGAAAGTACTCATGGTCTGCCTTCATCTTCATCTACCTCTCGGGTGTCTAGGGACTGGTCTGAGTCCTGGCATAAAACTAAAGTAGCATTTGGGTCACTCTAAGGTTTACAAGAGCTTGGAGTAATACCTCTCAGATATCAGCTGGTAGCAGATGAAATTTTGTTTGGGATGGGAAGGACCAGAAAAGATCAGAATATTTCCAGAAAATGCCCTGGGCTCTTTTCCATCTTGGGAATTTTCAGGGAAAACTGAAGAGAAGCTGCATGTGAAATATTCTTTTCTGTGTACAATGATGCATTTAAAATGTCAATGACACTCAATTCTTCAATGTTTTTTATAACTAACAGGCATCTCAAATGAAGTACATGATTTCATAACTTCTAGAATTAGGCAACTCTAACTTTTACAGCTATAACTCCCTTTTAGGTTAAAGCTCACTCTGTTGATGCTCTCTATTTTCAAGTTAATTAATTTTCCCCATGCTTTCAATACAGGTCAAGAGGAAAAATGCTTGTTCAAGTGCCTTTGAATACAGTATATCTCCTTTTCTAGCAGCAGTTGTACTTTGTACTTGTCATTTATTTATTTCATAATTATATGGAACTATACTTCCTGCAAATATACATATTCTGCTAATTCTTGAATTAAATAAAATCTGCTTTTAATAAGGGATCATTGCTACAGTTCCTTCAACTTTCCCATCCCCTATAAATTTTTGGCATCCCTTACATGTGAAATTACTTCTCCTTTCCAAAATCCCTTTTGGTTTAGTCCCTCGCTGGAGACTCCCTGTTGCTTGGCAGCTTTTGGGTACATTTTGTGGCATATTGCTGAACTTGTGGGGTTTCTACAATTCTTAGCCCTCACCGGTGTGAGAGCCTGATACCGAACACTGTACTCTGAAGCCAGACTCCTGGTCTCAGCAAGAGATTAGAGTATGAGTCTCCTGTTATAGTAAAGCCCTTGTACAGCATGTACTGCAAAATCCCGTGGCTGCAGGGTCTCTGTTGCTCAAGATCACGCCCTGGGAGTTTAATAACTGCCTTTAAAAGGTCATTACTTCCAACTATCAAGTGGAACCAGAAAGTGATGTTCTACCCAGATTTAGTGGAGTGCTCGGCTACCATTGCAGCATGATAAGCGTGAGCCGGGTACTTGACGGGGTTCCTGCAACATAGTTCTCCAGCCGTGCCACAGGCTGGTGACAAGAAGGAGGAAGCAGTCGGCAGCATCACCCAAAGTGCAACCAAATAAGTCAGAGAGGGGATCATGGCATGGCGCAGTCAGCACCAAATATACATTAGTGCACAGGAGACAATGGGGATGGAGAAAAGTCCTAGCTAGATATTCACATGGATCGTGCCATTCTTCACTAGCTGTAGCCGCCCTGGGAGAGGAGACCTTGATGCCAGTTTGGATAAGTTCAAAACATTCAGTGTGTGTTAAAAAGGCCAAGAGCAGGTGGAAAATTCATCATTAAGGAACAGAGACCAAAACATTGAGTCATTCTGTTACTGCTAATTCAGTGGTGCATTCCCATGAAAGTACTGTGGCTAGTTCTCATTCCTCTCATTCCTTTGCTCTCACCTTCAGAATATATGTGCCTAAAACTAGAAAAAGACAGAGAGAACAGAGATCTGGAAGAGATTTCCTACAAGTGAGAGTTTGTAGTCTACACCTTCACTTTGAAGAAGGTACCTGAGGTGGGGGAATGTAACAAAGATCTGAAGAATAATTATTCCTTTTTCACTTTCTATGCATGAGTCATGGTTTCTGAGAAGAGAAGACCAGGGTGGTACCCAAGAAATTATTATGCAGCAAGTTTAAAATAACAGGAAATATTTGCAATGCACTGTTAAGCTGGGGAACTCATTGCCACAGGGTACAGCACCAAAAATATGCTTGGGCTCAAAAAAGGCCGAAGATAAGTTCATGGAAATTAAGTTCCCTGATGGCTACATAACACAGCAGCCTGCGTGTAGCCTTTTTGCACAGAAAAGGAGCAATAAAATCTCCTTAGCTTTTCCTTTTCATGCACCTTGCTATGGCCAACAGTGACTGGCTTGAAACGGCAGGTTGAAGAGGACGGGCACCAGCCTGAGGAGAATGCTCAGGAATGACTACAAAGGAATTTTTGCAAATGGGGGGCCTGAGGAAATTTGAAGAAAACTGTTGGGTGCTTCCCTGCAGCAACTGGGCTTTTATGCAACCCAGGGAAGGTCCCGTCAGCAGAGCAGTGCTTCGGCTGCTCTTCTGAGTCAGCTGCACCGGGACCCTCTGGGTCTCTCTGCCATGGGGGCACTCAGGGGAAACAGAGAGACTTACACTAGCAGACACGGTCCTTTTGCTCTTGCACACTTGTGCTTAAGCAAAGATGTGATTTTGAACAAGGACAGGTCAGTTTTGGAGCTCTTGCAACCTGTGTGCAAAAGAGGATGGTACCAAGGATGTGCATTAGGAAGGACTTTGTGGATTAGGGAAAGTAAACGCTACTAGGAAAGAAATCAGCCCTGAAATACTGATTGATTTAACCCTGTAAGTGAATGCATGAAGCATCATGCCACTTCTTGCATGCTTCAAGTTACTGAAGTGCCCCCCTGGGACAACACACAGGGTGTTGGGGAAGCCTTTGCAGTGAGCTGTGTTTTTGAGAGGTATAAATTGCTTTAGGTCAGAGCAGCTGGAGAGCCTTTCAGCACTCAACTCCATCCACATGGGAACCAGCCATGAACTGTTTCCTCTTCTCTGGTAATACCTAATTTTTCCAGGCGGGTGGAGCTGGTGAGCATGGGGGAGGGCTCAGGACAGTGTCCTTGGTGTGACAACAGCTACACCTTCAAGGTTGAGGTGGTGAGATGGTGGCCTTGCAAATGCTGGCAGCCCCTCGGAAATGTATGGCAGCCCACTCTGCGATAGGGCTTTGCGATAGCACCTTCCTAACACAAGGTAAGGGTTTGGAGGGGTTCAGCTGGGCATTACCCTTCCCTCACTTGCTCGTACACATGTTAGGGATGATCTCCCTGAAAACGGGGCGATTTGATGGCAATATGGTGTGCGTGGCCCGACTCAGGCCTTGCAGAAAAATAAGGTTTAAAACTGGTCTCTAAACCTGGTGGTACTTCCCAATTCACTGCTCCGTGAGGGCTCACTTGAGCTCTTTCCCCTGCCTTTTCTAGGGGATTCAGCAGATCTCTAAGATACGAGGTACCTGTTTAAGATCAGTTACAAGAGCTGCTCATTCAATGAAAGAAACGGCTTGGAAAAGTGGCAACATTTCTGTCAGCTACCTCCTTTGTGGGCCCTTTTCTACAAACACAGGCTGCAGTCAATCAGTCATGATCAACAAGGCAAAGCTGATGATTATTTTCCCCATGTTTCCTGCAACACCTGATCCTATCAGATCCATATAAACCAAGATTATTGCACCACAACATCTGCTGTAATACCCACGGGAAACACTTCATTTTTGAACAAGCATTACCTGTTAGGTGTGCTCTTGGCTTTTCTGCACTGGAAAGTGTATCTGTAACTGAGGGGAAAAAAAAAAGTGCGTAAGGATGTTTGCTGCTATTCAAGTCAATGAGATGTGAGCGGTGATCGATGCCACCGAGGAAACGTGTGGAGCCCCTTTCCATTCCTGCATACATTTGAGTCAGGAGTTATTTGCCATGATTGTTTATTGACACCGTTGAGCTAATAAAATCTCTTTGCAAATGAGTGAGCTTGTCAGGCCTGTTGCAGTGTCGATAGGGCACATCATGGCCGTGTCTTAAATTTCTGGAGGGTGAACTGAGGGGAGGTGTGGTGTACACGGATGAAAGCATGGTGTGCATGGGCTCCCAAATCCATGCTTTTGCATGTTCAGGGAGTTATACCAATCTCAGAGAGCTGCTGGGGAGGTCTGTGCCTGCACTAGAAGGAGCGAGCTTGCACAGCCCTGGTGTTAGAAATGCTCGCGCTGTCACTATGGCCCCAGTTATCTCCCTGCATCTTGTCACACAGGTTTGCCTCTGTCTGCCCTGGCTTGTTTGCCTCAGGAGGGATTTGGGTGGTGAGAGCGGAGGGCAGGTGGGGAGGCATCTGCCAGCAGCGTGCTGCAGCAGCAATTGCAAAACCTCGGTTAACAAAGGTGTTCGGGATGGGGTAAAGGACTGGCAAACTCACCAGTATCTACTGCCCGTTGCTTCAGAAAGCGAGAGCCCCTTTCTTCTGTGACCTGCAGGAGAGATTTACAAGCAGTCAGCTCAGGGTTCCAGGTGTACAGTACCTCCACAGAGGGTCTTGTTTGTGTTATCCCAGAAAATGGAATATGCTACAGTAATACTGTCGAGTTCAGCTAGAGCTTTTATGTAAAAGGACAAGCCCTGACAAGGCTTTGCTTCATGGCAAAGAGTTTTCTGCTGTTTGTTTGAAACTGCCTGCATCTCTGAAAGGGTGCCAGGGACAGGAGCTGGGCTCCTGTGGTGGTTGCTGTGTTAAACTCCAGTCTTGTTCAGAGGCTGGACAAGCCCTTGGCATAACTAGGGGGGGACTGGCAGAGTGGCCAGTGTGAATTAGCCATCACTAACCCTCCTTTGGGGTGGTACCTCCATGCAGCACTGCTGGAGCACCTCTGCTGCTTAGAGACTCTCCTGTCCCTCAATCTGTGCAGAGCAAGCAGAGCAATGTGAGTGATTCTTCCCTGTCTCAAGACTCAGCAGGTCTGAGCCTTTTTAGGTGCAAAGATTCATCCATAACGCCAGCAAAGAGACTAATTGAGGTGTATCAGCTACACTTGCTTTTCTTTCTGCATCTGTGTTATTTCAGACTGTAAGTCTGTTGCTTAGGTCTGTCTTGAATGTTGGGTAGCCTCCTTGGAAGACAGAAAAGAGCTGAGCAGGTCTGAGAGTGCAGCTGGCAGAGGGTGAGCTCTGCGGCACACTGACACTCCACTGAGGGAAAGCAGGGTGATTTATGTTTCCTTGCCTCTTACGTCTTGTTCTAGAGCTGAACACTCATAACACATCCCTGTGCCAACACGCATTTGCATGGCAGCAGGGCATGGCCCTGGGCCGTGCCAAGTGGTTCTGACATTTAGGTTGAGCAGTTCAAAGGGAAGCTGCTGTCTGCCTGCCACATGTCTAGCAGGGCTGGCACTTCTGAATCACACTTGGGCATGGCTGGTGGCTTCTCGCCAAGTGCCAGTCCTCTTATGGCAGCCTGCAAAGCAGCACGGCTCCTAACCGGAGGATGCTGCGGGATGCTGACTCTGAATCCAGCCTCCCTGGGGTGTGAGGAGCACCCCTTATGCTTTCCCCAGGGCACAGTTCATTGCGGGTCTCTGCCAACAGTGTGGTTGCAGAAAGCAGACAGTCTGGGTTATGCAGCCAGCTCAGGGTTGACTATCAGGGCTGTCAGGAACCTCTGTCATGCAACGTCTGTCAGGAGCACGTTGGTGTGGTGCGGTGTGTTTTATGGACAGCTACAATAAACACAGTGAATAAACTGCCACTGATCAGCTTGCAGCTAAGGATTTGGTGCACGTTCCTTAATAAACAGGCTGAAATAGTATCAGCACATAGATGCTGAAGCTATCTCCTGGTGGTTGTGTCTCACACAACTTCAAATACTGCAGGAGAAGTAGAAAATAGATAATTTATATTGGCTGGGGGAAGAAGAGTGTTTGTGGGAGAAGAGTCAGGCTGCCTGGGTTTGGGGACTGCTAGCTACTCTAGTAAGCCCAAAGGTATTTTAATGTTTTACTAGCAGTAAACATCCATGTGCTCCTGCAGAAAACCATAATTTCTAAAATAGTTGTTCCAGTGTGTTGGAAAAAAATGGAGAAGGAAAACTGCAGGGAAAATTATCTTTTTTTTTCTCCCTTCCCCACCTGTACACACATATATAGCCCAGCCACAGCAGTCTGCTGCTCTGCGGGAAATGTCATCTAGAAGAGAGGGTGGTGCGAAAGCTTAGTGTGTGGCTGTCAGAGAGAATTGGTGGTGTGCTGTCAATGAGATGTCTGAGCTGCTCATTATGACTGTCTCCAACATCCTGCCTGCTTGCCATGGTGTCTAAACGTGACTGCATTTTTGATGTGACACAGAGTCATAGCCAGGTGACGTTGTCCTTCCCCTGGTGGGCAGCACAAGATCGGTGTGGAGGATTTCCTTCAAACACTTCCCCTTGTTTTTGGCCAGATGTATATGCATGAGTATATTTAGAGCATTATTTATGTGACACTTCCTACATATTTATCAAGAGACATATTTTCTAATGATTCTAAGTACTGCAATGAGCTACAAATCAATCACACACCTACGTTTAATCATGTAACTGCAGTGGGACTGTTCACATATTTAGAGCGTAACTTCTGCTGAAGTCCTTTATATAAACTCGGATGTTGCAATACAGAGGTGATGGTAAAGTGGGAAGGATATCAAGAAGAATTCTGCTTCTTTATAAAAAATAACAAAATGGTTTTGACTAAAAACTGGGGAGAAACTTTTCATGCAACCTCAATTTACTTGTTTTCAAAGAAGGCCAGATAGAAACTGCAGGAGCAGAAGCTGCATTCATAGATGCTAAAGGACAGTGTGATGCAGTAGATAGAGCAGGGTGCTGCAAGGTGTGAAATTATTCTGCTGCTTGGCAATTGTAGGGGTTTTTATTTTCCTAATTGTGCTATTTGATAAAGATACAAATCTAAACCTCCTATAGAAAATATTTTAGCACTAGACAATGCTACATAACGGCCAGGTATTAGTAATATTTGTCCTAAATAGGCACTGATGTATGTTGATGGTGTAGATGAGGTGGTGAGGGAGAGCTAAACACCATGAGACAATAGAGAGATCATTTATACAATTAGTGTTTTTCTCTCTTTTCCTTTCTTGCTTAGCTGTGATTCTGAAAAATTCACAGCATGGCTTCAATTTTCCCTTTGGTTACTGTGGAGAGACTAACCAGCACTGAGTGATGTTGAAAATCCCACCTTATAGCTGACTTGCAGACAAACGATGTCTTGGACAGCCAGCTCTAATTACCCTGAAGACTGCCGTGTGCAAAACACTTCTATATTTGTTTGATACCAAGAATGTCCAAAAGCCCCAGTGCATTTATATCCAGACATTGCTAAAGCCAAAAAGAAGGGCTGAACATCCCCTGGTCACACGCTTTTCCTCTTGCACCTCAAGGAAGGACCAGGGGTATCCGATAGAGAACTGCAGGGGAAAAGCAGCTTGGCACTGCAGGCAGAGAGGTTAATAAGCAGAATATCCCCAGCACCTTCATCCACTCCATTTTTAGCACAAGACGCTATTTTGCGGGCAGGGTCTCTGCAGGTCATACACGGTACATACACCCACAATTTTGCTAGCTCCAGAGATGCTGCATGGCCTCGGCTGGGCACTTTTGGTAGGGTCCTGTCCTGTGCCAGTAAAAACTGGCTTCAATGGGAGTATTTCAGTTGGACTATAATGCCCACTGTAAGCATGTACCCAGGGCATGTACTCACTTGCCCACGAGGACCATGTGCATCAAGCAGCAATGGCCAGTCAGGAGTTTTACTGCTGCTGGCTTCTGGAAGTGGAATCCCACACACCTGGGCCTAGGTGCAATGCTCACTGCTCCTCCCCAGGCATTTCTCCTTCCCTACAGATCAGGAAGCCATTTCAGGTTCTCTCTCCCATTTGGGCAGGCCATTAGGGCTTCTGGCTCTGCATGAATTATGGTTCCGGCAGTGCTTCTCTGAGCTTTGTTGCTAGCTTTCTGGCTTCATCCCTTTAGGTGGGATCCAGGTGGAGCCGCTAGGACTTCAGAGTCCCTCCTGTACTGCAACAGCTCCCTTCTCCATTGCAAGGCTGACGTGGCACACAGGTTCATATGCAACCTTTCGGACAGGTTTTGGAATTTCCCTTTACACTGCTTGTGGTCCTGCCATGCCAAGTATGCCATGAAAAAAAGCCCAAGTACCAACATCTCCAGGCCACAGGACTTGATGCTCTGCTTTATTGGGCTAGCTAAGCGGGTTGCTAAGGCAGCCAGAGATGCTCTCCTGACTGCTGTGCCGTTCCTTTGGTAGATTTGTGTACTCAGACTGAAACTTGGCTTCCCTTTGGGGAAGGACACACAGCAGTCCTGGCCCTTCCTCTGGAAGGGTGCCACTAGAGCCTTTTATAGATTTTCTGCTAATAACCCAAGCCATGTGTTATTGCTTAAAGAACCCTATTTCCTCACCTCACTCTGTCTTGAAGCATGAAAGAAAGTGATTTCTATTTCCAAAAGGGAAGCAGTGTAGTGAGCCTTGAAGGTGCCCAAGGAAACCATCATCAGACTTGAATTATTCATGCAAGATGCAGTATACCATGAGAGAGAACCGGCAACTCACGCATGTTGCTGTAATGACATAACTTGCCCTGCTTTTTCCTGAAAGGGATGTTTCTAGAGGAAAAGGTGGGTTTGTATCCCTTCAGAGGCAGAGTGTGACACCATGTGCACCCACACAGAAGCAGAGATGAATAGACCGCCTCACCCCGCAGGCACATCAAAGAGGCACACCCCTGTTGCACAAACCTTCCCCGGCTCCCCTTGTCCTCCTGTTTGCTCCAGGAAGGACTGGCTCAGGAATTTACTACATCTGCTTCTCACCTGCTCAGCTGCCAAGTCCCTCCCTCCTCCCAGGACTGTCCCCAGTGCAGGAGAAGTTGGTAATCTGGGATGTGTGGGCTGAGCTCTGGTCCTGCGGTAATGAAAGGACTCCTCCTGTGGGCTCACTGCTGCAAGGGTCAGCAAGTGATCTGCATCGCATGCATTTGCACGCATTTGCACGCATCTGGTGCAAACTTGAGTCTGCCCACTTGCTCCCAGTATGCCCAGGGCATCCGCACGCCAAAACCAGTGCCACAAAGAGCTCTGGCACCCGCGTCTGGTCCCAGCCTAGTCCTTCTGATTTGGGTTATCAGTGGGGCTCATGAGGGAGGCATCCTTTAGCAATCCAGTTCTAACATGTCAAATGCAGAAGGAAATGCACAAAGACATTTTCCTGAGAGCCTTTATGCCCAGAAACATTCCAATGGACTGAAATAGGCTACAGCTGTGCTGAGCTGCAGAACTGAGCAGCTGGGCTCAGCCCATGACACAGCTCTTTGGGGAATTAACAGAAAGCTACACAGGCAGAAAAATCCACCCATCTGTGCTCTGTTGCTGGACAACACTGGCAATACAGTCAGTCACCAGCGGAGTGAATGAAAAATTCAGAAAATGCAGGATCCAGCTGAACTGTAGCTAGGTGCTCCACCCACTGGGCTTGGCACAAAGGCAGCGGGCAGCCGGCCAGCCCTGACGATTTTTCGCTTCCTCACCGGGACTTGCAGAGGCTGTAACTCATCTGATTACCTCATTACATCACTGTGGGAATACTACGCGCTAATAATTCAGTGCATATGCATGGAAATACACACTAGTGTAGCCCAGGCTAGAGCAAATCTAATGGCTTACATTGCGCTTTTCCTCTTAAGAAGCCAAACCCAGTCACAAAAATACTTTTCTGCACTAATTCTGCCAACAGAGTCAAGAGCCAGGAACACATTAGTCCAATCAAACAGGCTAATGTTTTATTATTATTTCACTCTAAGATAGTTTCAGGAACTGAACTGTTCTGCTTTGTACAACCTCACAGGATGCAAACAAAGAGCAATGCACCTGAGACTGTCCAAAGTGCCGCTTCACTCCATGTGCACCTGCTCTAGCTGGCCTAAACAGCAGTAACAGGGTAAATGCACTTTCGTGTGTGCAAGAAATTGGCAAATTTAACAGCCTGAGGTACGGCGCAGGGCTGACGCATCTCCTTTCAGCTGTGCATGAAGGTATAAATAGACAACGTGGAAGATGCTGCACCCAGAAGCTGGCATCGCTTGGGTGTGAGACTCCCGCTCTGCAGACTTGAGGTCAAATGGGGGCCAGCACGTCTCTGTGCAGCCGAGAGCGTGCACGTGCGCAGCCATGGGTACTGCTGTCACACTCTCTAAACATCCGTAGGCTAAATGTGTGCAAGGTTAGAAATCTGCCTTCAAGGCCACTTTCTAACACTGCTTTCTTTTGCCGTTCCTAAGCGAGCGTATAACAAGTGGGCTAATTAGTTGGGGAATTTCAGACCTGAAGCTAAAATTTAAACCTTAATTCTTCAGACCTATGTGCATATATGCATCCTTCTAGCATGGGGCAGTCCTGCTGAATTCATAGTCTACCATGGAAATTGGCCCTTGTTTGCAGTCTGGCACGAGAAGGAGTGCCAGAAGTGGGGCGGCATAGAAGAGCATTAGAAGCAGCCACACCAGCAAGCTTATATCGCTAGGAACAAAGTGAGTTTAGCTGTCTGTCAAAGAACAGCTGAGAAGATCCCTGGATCTAGAGAAATTTTTGATGGGGAGTAGAAAATGAGATGCAAAATTTAGGGTCAGACTCCTTAATTGTCTCAAATCATATCTCTGCAGGAGTTTGCATTGATAATGTATGAGAGCTATAGCCGTCTGCCCAGTGATGGATGATAGGCACTGACCCACTGACATCAGCAGTGCGGTCAGCAGATATTTGCTGAAATAGGACACTGCGAGGGGAAGTCTCAGAGTTAACCCGAAAGAAGGGAGGAAAATGAGCCATAGTGTCAAAATCTGTCTGAAATCAGTGGAGAGACACTGATTTCCATCAACTAGTGATTCTTAAGCATTTCCTGCAGCATGTCAATAAAAGTTTTAAAAAGTTGTGCATTGTACTGTGACCTTAGTGAAATTAAGACAAGATGAACAGGAACTGTTAGTTGAAAAGACCAAACAATAATACGATTTATCCCAGGCAGATTTGCTCTGCGTAAGGAAGAAGGAATGTAACAGCGAGTTTCTCATGTTCCCTTAAACATGAGACTCATAAGGCGAATAAAAGAACCAAACCCAACCCTGGAGACGCGGGACGCGGTGCTCTCCTCCTTGCAGGGTGGCAGGACAGAAATCAGCCGTCAGTCTCTTACCTGGCCAGTGCAGGAGCTGGGGGCTCTGAGGTTTCCAACCAGCAGGTAGGCAGTGGGCAGCGCCAGGACCAGCACGGAGAGCAGGCACAGCAGCACTGCGCACCGTATCCTCCTCAAATCCTCCCTGAGATGCATCCTGGAGGCTTGGTTGGTTCCAGGAGCCGCCTCCTCCAGGGTTATCTCGACCACGCGGTCCATGCCAGCACCTGGCACACGAGCTGCTGCTGTTCCTGGATGGGAAGTCGGACCAGCAAAGTCTCTTCTGGTGTCTGCCTTGCATGGAGACCCCCATTAAATAAGTGCTGCCCCGAGTGTGGGAAGGGACCGACACACACACACCCTCCCTCCCAAGGAATGCACCGCCTACAATAGAAACCTAGCTCAGGGAAA
Source organism: Aptenodytes forsteri (assembly GCF_000699145.1). Taxonomy (NCBI): domain Eukaryota; kingdom Metazoa; phylum Chordata; class Aves; order Sphenisciformes; family Spheniscidae; genus Aptenodytes; species Aptenodytes forsteri. Next base: position 976,812 of record NW_008795575.1, read on the forward strand.
GAGAGCACTGTGGCTCCCCGAGGTGCCTGCTGCATGCCTCCATCTGGCTTTTTTCCCCCCTCGCTGTGCAGAAGGAAGCTAGGAAAGTCCCAGTGGGTGGAACCAGGATAAACCCTGCTGCTGGGCTGGATAAGCTTGAAAGCTTTTCCGCATGGCAAAGGGAACATGAAACCAACGGGAGTGAAAGTGAGAAGCAGGGGGAGAGCGAGAGCGAGCCGCAGAAGCGAGCAGGCGGCGTGTGCCATCCTGGAGCCCAGCAGTTTCAGCGCAGCCCTGGGAGAAAAGGGAAGAGTCTTTTAGGGGAGGCGAGGGTATTGCAAGTGACCCTGAAGAAAGGATCTGATTCTTTGAAATGTTGCTTCATTCCTACATTTTAGTAGAATTTGCAAGTGGGCTGCAGGTTGCTCAATATACCTTTTGCATCAAACAGTACAGGATCAGGTCTAAAATAGGGTGTTTATCTGCTGTGGGGTTCATCTTCCCCAAACTCATTTTCATTGTGCTTTCACAGGAGCCTGCTATCATTATTTGGAAAAGCTGTGACTTTATTGCACTTGGGAAAAATTTATGTCATCTTACTTTATTGATAGCTACTATTTCTGATTAAAACGGCTACCTATTGGCAACCTCAGGAGCTGCTCAGCAACTGATTTAGGAGAAACAAGCTCAGACGGCAGCCGATGTCCAGCTGGAATGGGCTCCCTTCTCCCAGGGAAGGCTAGCTTCATGCTCGCTCCCTGCCACACAGCAGCAACCCACCCTCCCTCCACTGGCCTTTGCAGGAGCCCTCAGTGGAGATGTTGCCATGTAGACTTATCCAGATTGTTGAAATTGGAATTTTTTTCCCTGGGAAAACACGGTTCTCATCAAAACTGAAACTTTCTTTGATTTATACACACACGCACACTGGTGTGCAGAAGCTTCTTTTTCCCTGGGTAGAGAAACAGGGTGGAAACTTACTTATTTTTTAGTGAGAGAGCAAGAAGGTTTGGTTTCCCCCACCTCCCCATGAAAAACATTTCAGATTTGTGTTATTGCAAAATAATATCAAAGAAAGAAAAATATTTTCTCATGTCCCATCTGTCTGCAACCCCCCCCCAATCAATAAAAATTCAGCCAGCTCTTATCACGTGCACTTCGATAACACTGCTAGAAATCTTCCTGTTACAATTGTCCGGTGCAGCTCTTGGTACATTAGAAAGCTAAAAGTCATTCTCTGAGCAGAACGTACAATTTAGTGAGGATGACTGAGGCTGTCGGCAGCGGGGAAGGGGATCCTTGCCAGCAGACTGGACAGGGACTAGGCCAGGGAAAGAGAAAGAGAGAAAGTGTGAAGGGGAAAGCAAGAAATAGTGAAAACCAGTATGGTTTAGGGAGACAGGACAAGAGAGCTGGTAAAGCACCAAAGGACATGTGCTCTAATCCGAGCCAAGCCACATAACTCCGCTGTGACTTTAGGTTAGTTAGGTCATCTCCTTCTTTAATTCATTGTTTGTTTTCATTTGGGCTGTAAAATCTTGAGGACAAGGACTACTCACTGTTTTTACAGCACCTAGAACTCATTTCATGGCAAGTGTGGCTCCATTTATCATAAATTTAAATAACAGAATGGGTGGGAAGGTTCTGCTAAGATCAGTAGAAAGAAAAATCATATTTCTGTGGAAGTGCTGTGTAGAGATGTGATTTTCTTTTTTTTTTTTCTTTTGCTGGGGTCCTAGTTATTTATTCTAGGCCAGAGCACTAAAAAACTAATGCTAGTATTTTGGCCATGAGTGTCAAAGTTAATTTTCTCTTCATTGTGAGTGCCACAAAATGCTTAATATGTATTCAAGGCACGTGCCTTACAAGAAGACAGTCACAGATATCCCCAATCCGTAAGCCAGAAAACCAGTTCATTTTTTTTATTTTCCAGGGAATTCCAGTGGAGTCAGTTCTGAGTTAAAAGAGCTCGTAAGAGCTTTTGTTGTCCTGAGACTTCTTGCAGTTCTCTGCAAAGCTTTGGCTGGAAGAGGATGAGTAGCCGGACCCTTGGAGAGCGAGGGCTGGGCTCTTGAGATGAGATGGGAACATGTTCATGCTCTGCACCTGGCTTATGAAGCCAAGGTGAGAATTTGTTCTTAAAAATCCCAAGAAAGGAAGGAAAAATTTCTTTTTCCTCTCCAGAGCGCAAGTGCATCTGGCACACGGCGTGCCTTTTATTTGCCAGGAGGTGACTTGCCCAAGATGGCTCAGCAAGGCAGCTTTAGAGCAGCCAGAATAAACCTAGGTCTGCAGATCTCCCGCGCCAGCGCTGGGCTCCTGCCGCCTGGCCGCCCTCGGCTGTGCCGCACTGCACAGGGTGCTCCTGCCTGGAGCGTTTCCCGAACATCCCCTGGCTGCAGAACAGGGAATGGTGACCTTCGGTGACCACGACGGTCTCATCTTTCCCATGAAGGGAGCTAGGCCTGTGCAGGCAGGGTGTGGGCAGGGGCAGTCCTGCTCGGCTGTCTGTCGTGGCGCTTTTCAAATTTCTCCTGCTGCTCCCCGTTTGCCCCCAGCTGACCTCTCAGCCCTGACTGTTGGGTGAATTGTAAATTCTCCTGCTCATGTCAGACGTGTCCCAGCCTGTGATCCTTGACTAGTTTCTACTGATCAGAAAAATCTGCAGGGGTTACCAATCAAGCTCACCTCTGTAGTTTAACAAGCTTTAAAGAGGGGAGGTGGAGTTAAATACATGGGACTTAGAGATTTTTTAAAGAGAAGAAATGCATGGAAGGAATTAGGCATCCATGAGAGGAGAAAGAAACAGCTTGTCACCGGGGCATGCCACCTCTGTGCTGCTGAGTTTTCTCTTCTTTCTGTAGTGCTTTTTGTTTTTTCTGCATGCTTATACATGATATGTATGAGGGCATTTTGTCTGAGGGCAAATAAGCTGAATCACATATATAGTGAGGATAAAGTATACACAAGGATGGTATTGCGGGTATTTCTGTCTTCAGCATGGAAGACACTGATATTGCATTTTTATTCATTCCTTGTCTACATCAGGTAATGGCTGTGTTTTTAGTTTTTAAGCTTGCAGTGAGTATGGAGAAAAAGTAATTGAGCATTCAAAAACCAGTTCACACATCCCCTAAGAGTTTTCAAAGTGCTTCTTGTTCACTGTGTTCAGAATGGTTAATGCACCATTTGCAGCTGAATCCTGTGAGATTTCCCTTAGAAAAAAAAAGCACAGAGCATCCTTCAGCTGGGAGAAGAGGGAGAATCAGCACATGATATTTGCTCCTCTTGATCTTGTCATATCCTTCCTGCTCAGTGTTTTGCTAGGTCATCTGGAGTCTCTCACCAGAGACATCGTGTGTACAGAGATGCAGCATGGATAGGCTGTAGCTGGTGCTGAGTGCTCTCGGCACATGTCATGACTTCCCAGGTTGGCATTTCATCCTTCCCTCTTGCTGCTGCTGCCTCAATGTCATGGCTGTTGGTTGCTGGCACGTACTCAGTGGCGGCTCCTCCACTGTGCTTTGCTGTGGCTGTCCCGCACCCTCCAGCACTCGGCTCACTGCAGCTGAGCATCGGGGCTGCATGGGGAGCAATGGGCAATGCCTGCTTCTGCCAGCCCATGGCTAGAGCCGGGCAAGAGGAATGGTGAAAGCAGGGAGTGCTATTGGTGTGGAAATTTCTACACCACCAAGGTCAACCCATGGACATCCAATAAACTCAAGTGCTGCCAGTTGTGATTGCTGAGAACAGCAGGGCTGGAGAGAAGGCAGAGGGATGGGGGGCTCAACTTAGCATGACCAGCACCACCTTGGAAGAGGAACCGTGTCCTCCCTTGTGCATGGGAGGTTGTGGGAGGGTTTTGCCATAAGCATGGTCAGGTATGGATATATGTCAGGAGGGGCTTTTCAGGTCAGTCATTACTCTTACACAACTCCTGACCACCAATAAGCAGAAGTAGGATGTAGCTGGTTGCTATGTGGAAATGTTACCCAGTTAGACTGGGTTTGTCACCAGACAGGAGATGGGGACCAGCTCCTCGAGCTGCCACTTGCCAGGGGATGATATGTGACGGGAAGGAGTGGGAGGGTGCAAGATGGTTCCCCACCTCCAGCTGCTGTGTCCCTGCTGTGACCTCCCACCCCTCTGCTGCTGAAATCCTCCTTCTGCCATACGGCGCATGTCCTGTAGCACATTTCCCTCACACACACACAAAGTGAGACAATCAGCTGGGCGGTACTCTCGTGGTGTCAGAAGCTGTGGGAATGTCATGGCCCAAGTGGATGCTGCTCCCGTGTCCTTGGCTCCAGTCCACTGCTGCGGAGGAGGCAGGGGCTGTGGGATGGGAGCTGCGCCATGCCAGGGACTCTGGGAGAGCCTTTCAGGGCAAATCCTGGTCTATCCCCTTGCTTATGCTGTGGCAAACCACGGTGCTTGTCAGCATGACGTAAACAACCTGGAATTTCTTGACTTTAAAGTGGCTGTGCCGGGCACCGTATTTGTTACCATGCTGAACTGCTTCACCTTCTACAGCTGCTGCCAGGAGACTTTTCCCAGCAGCAAGACCCCAGGTGGGACACAGACAGACCAGAGCTTTGGTTTCCTCTGGTGCCCAAGTAGCCTTTCTTCACCCCTCTGCCTTTACTTCAAGGAGAAAAAGGCAAATAATACACAGGATGCTTTGCGCTGTACCAGACTTCTTGTATTGAGCGCACTGGGGCAAAGTGGGATGGCATAAGGGGAGTGTAAGGGCACAAGGTCTCCTAGAATAACTTTGATGCAATGTATTGAGCAGAGACAGAAATCCAGCATGGTCCCTGTGGCATGTAGACCCTGGAAGAACTCATCCTCTGTTCCATGGATAGGTTTCTCACCAGGGAGACTACTTGGTTTGCCCAAAACTGGAGCCGAGGAGGGAGTAACATGTACAGCTTTTAGATGACTGAGGGATAAGATTGCAGCATGACAAGGGAAGAGCACCTTGGTCTCTACCTTAGTCTTCAAGAGACTAAAAGCATCTTAGTCTCTCTCTTCAAATCTCTCTTGAAGCCAGAAGAGGTCAGGTGCAGGGCTTCCTAGTTCTCATCTAGGAGAACTCTCTACATTTCACCAAGGTATTTTGCTTCCAGCACTTACTTAGGAGTTGTTGCAGCTCAGCAGTACAAGGTGGTTTATCCTCTTGGAAATTAGTTTCTGGTGATCTGAGACCCTTTCACGTCTTCACTCCTTCCCAGGCATAACTCCCTGCTTTTCCTTGTGTTTTTTTTTTTCCCAATGAATTTCACAGGATCAGAAAATAGTCAGAGATACAGAGGAAAGCTCATGATAAAAAACAGTGGAAAACATTGTTCTGTCAAACAAAAAGATCATTTACCATTTACTTTTTCAATAGCCTAGGCCTAACTGATTACAGAGCTGAGAAAAGTATTCTTAGCCAAACTCCAGGCAAGGTTTTCAAAAAGGTACTGTGGGGCAGATGCTCTACTTCTGACCACATTGGTACAGATAAGTTGAAATCAGTGAGTGAAACCAGTGCACATCATCAGTGAGTGAAA
>NW_008795575.1:982466-1013994 GCF_000699145.1 Aptenodytes forsteri
GTGGAAAACATTGTTCTGTCAAACAAAAAGATCATTTACCATTTACTTTTTCAATAGCCTAGGCCTAACTGATTACAGAGCTGAGAAAAGTATTCTTAGCCAAACTCCAGGCAAGGTTTTCAAAAAGGTACTGTGGGGCAGATGCTCTACTTCTGACCACATTGGTACAGATAAGTTGAAATCAGTGAGTGAAATCAGTGAGTGAAACCAGTGCACATCAGTTGAGGATGGACTTCCCACTGTTGTTCAGGTGAGATTCACGCAATGTACCTGCGCGTGTGCAAAGTCTGAACTCTGCTCCTCATTCATGAGGAAGTTTAGGGAACAGACAGTATCAGTAGGAAATAATATAATCAGGTCAGATATATAAGGTTTTTCTCCTGGACTGAGTACAAGATGTATTTACAGAGACACTGCTTATTCCCGTCTGTTGCTGGAGTGGCGTCTTGCTCAAGTTTTGCAAGAATATATTTGTATTGTCAGGGACAGGTTACCTGGACATTTTCCCATCTGTTTCAGTGCATACAAGGAAGCTGGCTCTGTAAAATATTCTCTTCATGATCCAGCGCTTTGTTTTTCTCCTTGCTGTTGACAGTCCCTAGCAAATGATTCAATGAAGCAGAGCTCTTGACTCTGCTCTGTACCAGCCTCCCTGCTCTACATGCCTGTTAGTCTATCAGAAACAAACCACAGTTAGCTATTGTTGTCTGAACATCGAGACATTGCTGAGGATACACGAAACAGCATCAGTGATGCGTGTTTCTATGTGGCAAATGCAAATAAATGAAGAAAATCTGATTATACAGTGCAGTTCCTGGTTATTTTGTAGAAATGATTATATGGCATGGGTTGGGGGAAGAATGACTTTGTCATTACCTGCCTTTCATATGTCACAACTGGGCACAGCTGGACTTTCCCTTTCCTATTGCTTTCTCTGGGAACAATGCAGCCCAGAAACCGTCAAGCGTGAGCAATGGGATCAGGGGAACTTGCAGCTCACTTGCTCCAGACTCCAGATTTCCCCGAGCAGGGCAGTGGTGACATAGTCTCAGCTCAAGGTCTTGGCCTGTATTGCCCTAATAGGCCCTCAAACCCTTGAGACTTAGTCTGCCAAGGCATGCTTTTGAGTGATGCCTGTTTCACTTCTGAGAGAGGGCTTCAAGTTTTAGGCTGCCGCTGACACGTGAAGCGCATGCCATAAGAACCTGGTGGGTAGGAATTGTCTTCTTTCCCTGTAGGGATGCCCCATGTTTCCTCAGACAAGGCCTGCTGCTCCCTTAGACAGCAAGTCTGCCAAAATAGCCCCAGGCATGGCTGAAATGCTGGGGCAGAATGCTGCTGGTGTGCCAAGTGGCATGGCTGCGTGCCAGCCAGGCAAATGGAGCCAGAGCTGAGCAGAGCCAGGGTGCCATTTCCACCGCTGCCCTTGCTCCTGCTCCCCCAAACCGCAGGGGCATCACCAAAGTGTGCAGGAACACTTTCACAGGAGAGAAAAGTTAGGACGCAAAGCCCAGATGGTTTCAGACAAAGCATGATGAGAAAGAGTTGTTTGCATGATGACGCAGGAATTTAGGGAGGTCTCTTCTAGATGTGCTCTAAGGAAGTTTATGGTGGAAGGTTTGTGTTAGATCCAAACCTTTTCCATTGTATTTCTGAGTTAGCTGCAGCCTTTCTCCAGTGCTGAAAAACCTATTTACAAAGGAAAAGGTTCTGACATCAGACTTGATTCAATGGTACAGCAAACAGAGAGATGGCTGTGGAGCTGCAGAAGGAATAACTCTGCAAAAGACAGAGCCCTCTAGCTGGGTAAGTGCAGAGATAATTAAATCCAGGCTCTTAATCCTTATGCTTTGGGAAACAGATCACTACCTGGGATGAAAAGGAAGGATCACTACTTGGGATATTGTATTGCATTGCATAAGTCAGTATGGTCACACTTAACCTCATCCTAGGCATCGGGCCCTGGCCAAGGGCCAAGGGCAGAGATAGGAAAGAGAAGTCAGCACAAATTAACCTCAGGATTTCCATGTCCTTCTGTGCATGTGGTAGGATGGCGAACTTTAGCTTTTGCATCTGAGAGTAATTAATGTCTCTCCATGTGCTGACAATTTCCTGGTGCTGATTTGACCCTGTTTTTCTCTTGAAATGAACAGTGGGATGTATTTATTCCTCATTTACATATCTCCTGCCACATTTCTGTTACCAGATATTTTGCCCTTCATGCCATTCTCTAATAGCTTTATGGCTTGCTTTGTCAGAGTCTTTATGGACCATTTCCCACCAGGTAAATAAACAAACACAGGGCCAGTACCCTTCACTCACACTTATTTCAGAGCTCTTCTTCCCAGCCGGTGAGCCAGACTCCACTGTCCTAGGATACATGTGAGAGAAGCAATTAGAGCCTTACATTGGACAGGCGATGGGACCATGACTCCTCAGCATGGACCTTGGGGGCAGGACTTGCCATCAGCACAGCTTGGCCACCTTGGGGCCCCGCTAGAGAGGTGACGGGAGCTCGGCTGGAAGGTGGCATGGGCTCACGAGGGCTCAGGGGCTGCAGTGCTTCTTTGTACGACTGGTGGAGACGAGGTGAGGGGAAAGCCACCTGCTTGTGTCTCAGTGCCAGGAGGTTGGAAGGACTCTGCCAAAACAGGCAGCTTGCCCAGGAGAAGCAGTTGACCTCCTGTGAGTTTTGAGATGTGTTGACCTGTGGCCTGTCACTGTATAAAAGTTGTTAGCGAGCAACATGATACCAAGAAAGCACTTGTTTGGATGGAAAGAATGTACAAGAAGAAACTCCAGTGAGGTCCTTCTCTCTCTGGTTTTGGGCAGGATGCCCAATCTTCAGCAGACCAGAATTTTACGAGGGATGTTACTGGTGTGAACATCTACAGCTTGGTTCACGCTGGGTTCTGTGAACCTCACGGAAACCTCCACATAAATTTTATGATCAGCCTTCACTGCCAGGTCTTTATGGCCACCATCACCTGAACCATTTAAATTAATGCTAGAATGGGGTTCTAGCACTTACTGAAAATCTAAACCAGCAGGAGAGAGGTCAAAAAAAAAAAAAAAAAGCGTTCTCCCCCTCCCCCAGTTTAAGCTGTAGAACTCCTTTCTGTTGGATATTGTGGATGCTAAAAATTTGAAAATTTAAATGGGTTCAAGCACATACTAGATATGTTTATAAAAGAGAAGTTCTCTGTGGGAATTAAATACTCAGAATTTGTGTGTCTCAGGAAGTCCTTGAGCCTCCGATTGCTGGAAGCTGAGAGAATGTTTTGGGGAAGCATTGTATATGATTGCCCTGTACATCTACATCTCCACCAGGGCTGGGGAGATTTGGGACATGCCTGCGGAAATGCCTTTGTGGAACATCTCCAGCTGCAGGCAGCAGACAGCAGGCAGCTCTGGGACACTTTTGGAAATAACTCCACAGTGGCTTCCTGGTACTGGCGACTTATCACTGCTCCAGTGGGAGGAAATAGATGGAATTACTGTGCCAGGTCTCGAGGCTATAGCTGCAGAGTGGTGTGGATACACCTTTATGACCAGCAGAGGATGGGTGCCCACACTGAAGGAGGCCACGCTCAGTCTGCTTCCTTCTTTTGATCGGTATTAATTACACATTTCCTGATCTGAGCTTTCCAGCCCACCTACTTGTCCTTTCCAGAAACCTGGTCATTTGAGTAATACCTCTATGGTTTCCCCAGGTGGGTTGTGGAAGAGTATCCCCAAGTGGGTTGCTGGCAGCTGTCTTGTGCATTTGGTGTGGGAGACTCCTCACTTGTATTGCTTTTCCCCTCCCTCCAACACACCCTTTCTGTTGGCTGCAGTTCTGAAGAACCTGTTTGCCCACACAAAACTCTTACCCTACCTTGAATTAAATTAGGGATTAAGAAATAAATGCACTTCAACAGAGGCCAGAGAGTCAGTTTGCTAAAGGTTCTACATGACTATTCCTCAGGAGCTGATCTTCAAACCGATGTTCTCAGAAACATGATGTATCATGAGAAATTTCAGGGTTCCAGGTGGAAATAGCATGGGAAAGTTCTCCAAGACCAGTTTTACATTTCTAAATCTGTGAAGAAAATACACATTTCAGAAATGAAGCAGGCTGAAAAAGGCACAAAGATTGTACATGACTTTTTTTTTAGGCTGATCTTAATGTTTCAGCCCCCCTCTCTTAGAGGCCCTGTGTGAGACTGCGTGATCTTATGATCTTTTCATTAATACAAAGGGATTTTACTTCTGTTGACACAGAGATTACAAACCCACCACAGGTACTTTTTTGTTGAATGTGAAGTACAGACAAGCAATTGTAGTTTATTATTCTGACACTGAAAAAAGATGGCAGGCACTAATATCAGCCAGGCTTGAGCTCATATAGTTTACCTCACAGTGGGATAATTGCTTATTGTTTATTGATTCTTCTCCTGTAAAAAAAAATCTAGTTTGTTAATGAAAGCAAATCTTTCATGGTAGTGGAGCCCAACTATTGCTTTGTAAAGATGAGAAACATGTTGTACACGTTAGGTGTACAACAAAACACAGTAAATTTCTTTGTGCTTCAAAGCTTTCTGTCTCTCTCCCTCTTTTTGCTGAAGAGGGATTAATAAACACTGGGAGTGTTGCCAGGCATACAGATGTTCAACTCTTGCTGGGGGGACAGTGAGCTCTCAGGGTCAGCCTTTTGATCTGTATGTATTTGGATGCGTGGAGGATGACGTTTCTCTTTTGCAAAACTATCCTTAAATTTAGCCTATATGACCTGGTGTATGATTTGAGACTAGTTGTCAACCAGCATTAAGGTTGTTTTCCATCTATCCATGAAGGGCTGACCTTGATTTTTGTCCCTGGAAATTGCAATGTGTAAGCTGCTCTGTTGAATTAATATATGATAAAGTTCATTGTGATTCATAAGGGTGGTTCACCCCAGAACACAAGACATGCAAATCAAAACAAGAGACACCATGTTAAGTCTGTAAGGTCTCATGAGCCTCTGCTGAGCCTCATGCTGCAGCATGGACAAATGCTGCTTATGGTGAACAAAGAAAGCCACGACCTCATACTAGGATGAGTGGTGAGGTGCGACTAGGGAAAGGAAATTACAAAGGGAGAGAGGATGTTATTTTCATGTTGCACAAAATACATTTCATGGCTTCAGATGCAGAAGTGACACAAATGTGAACAAGGAGGGACTGACTCAAGCCTTCATCCACTTAAGCTTTGCTATATTTAGTGCTGAACAGAGTCATGTTTCAGGGATGACATAAACATCTGAAAGTCTGAACAGAAGAGCAAAAGCATCTGAGTTTTACGGAATTACCAGAAGAATCAGATTAGCTCTATGCAGCATTTATCTGGAGTGTTTATGTGGCTTCTCACTGTGAAGGACTGCTCTGTCAATATTAACTTACCTGGCCTCTCAACACTTGTGAAGTTCAGGTATCATATGAACACTTCCTGAGATCTGCTTTTCTTGGACAGATTAGACCTATTTTTCGTGGACTGATGTCCAAAAAAGTGGAAAAAACCTGTAGCCTCCCCAAAGGAAAACCCGGTGCATTCCTGAGATACACCATTTGGACTGGAGTGAAGCTGGGAAATTCCTCCTGGTTTTTTGAGGTGATATTTGTGCAGAGGGAAGTCTCCTATCAGGACAGTTGTATGTTTGCATGCATGTGTTCCAATGCAATTGCTTTGAGGTTTTTTTGCTTTGAGATTCATAATTTGACTTAAGATTTTGATTTGAGACTCATAATTGGAATAGTTTGGGAAACTGGGAATTAGTTCCCTCCAGAATTGGTTGGAAGAGTATATCAAGCTGCAAGAGTATGCCTGCAGCTGACACTGGCTAGTTATTAACCTGGGACAACACACTGCCACAGCCTCATGGCATGTGCAGAGGGCTGACTGCCCAAGTAATGACCAGGGAGAATAACTGTCTGCACCAAACCTAACTGCAGACTACCAAAGTGAATAACAATAAGATGGGACCCCTCAAGGCAACTGCCTGACTCCCGGGTCACTTCATAGAGGAGCTATATGAACCTGGTGCTGGTATGAACTGATCAGTGAGGTTCCTGTCACAAGAGGAGAGTGCTTAAGGTGGACAGGAGACAGGCTTGAACTATGAACACGTCTGGCTTTGTGGATAGATGTGGCAGAAGAACGAGAGAGCAGTCTGGGAAGACGAGATCTGTGGAAGACATGATGGCCAAATCCCATGGTCAATCTGTGCAGAACGACCTGGTGGAGGTTGGTAATTTGTTAGTCACTGGAATCTAGGTTTAGGGGGCCTGAGGTGGGAAAATGGGTCTGTCACATCCAAGAAAGTGGCTGACAGCAGGCTTGAATTCACCCAGATAAAGCATGCTCCGATACTGTGCAGGTTTTGGTAGAAGTAATGGTGTAATTAGGATCAAGTTGCACCTCTGAAACCTACCTGTTTGGGATGGTAAAAGAGCGTGAGAGGAGTCGTCTCAGCACAAGCGAAGGCTGCCGGGGTGTGGTTAATGAGGCAATTCACTGAAAGGCATTAGCGCTCTGTCAGCTTCATAGGTTGAATTACATCTTGAGTGGGTGAGGAAAGAGACTTGTTGGAACAGCCCAGCCTCAGATGCAGGCTCCACGTAGGAGTCTCTGTGAGGCTAATGTTTCTGAACGCTTTCTGAGGTCAGAAGTTTGCTGCTTCTTAATTGGGCCTTTCTCAAGTGCCAAGGAAGTTCATGAGTCAATTCCTGAAACTTGTCAACAGGTCTGTGTCCCTCATCTCTTCACCTGGGATCTCTTGGCAGAATCTCGCCTGTGGGATGAGGAGCCCTCTGCTATACACACCGTTCCTGGTTTGTGGGTGTGCTCTCAGTCCATGACCACGCTGCAGGCCAGAGCAAGAGCTGGGACCACACCATCTTCTGAATGCTCAGGGATGTGCAAGTGTGGGCATGCAAATGGGGAGACAGAGCCATCATGTGCTCCAGTATGTCCATGAGTCTGGAAGAGTGATACAACAGCCCTCATCTCCCAGTCCTGCTGTGTGGACAAAGCCAGAGAGTCAAAAACCTCTGGGAAAGAGTAGAAATGATTTGCCCTGAGCATCGGAGCAGAGATTTCCAGTGGATGAAATAATAGGGCTACTGGAGTATAGCGGTGGTTTTTAGAAGGATCGCTATCTCTTGACACAGAATGTGACTACACCACTATCAAAACTGACTTTTTGACTACCTGATAAGACTGACTGGATCTAATTGAAGCTCATTACCTTTGTAGAGCTGAACTCTGACCTACAGTTGCTAGAAGAAGTTACAGGTTAACCTATACAGAAATCAAGCAGTAAAAGTTACATTTTTTAAAACTGGGATCAAAGAATTATTTGAAAAAGCAAAATTCACTAACAGCTTGTTATTTTATAACCTTTCTGGTATGGCAAAACAAAAAGACAGTAGTTGATGTTAATGGTATTACATGGTGAAAATGCTGAGAAACAGCTGCTCAACTAAATGACACCGTCTGTGCCTTATCACAAAATTATACATAGTCACATAGCTCCTATCTGTAAGTGCATCTCATTTCCCGTGATAAAAACATCAGCTTGTTTTTATAGTTTCATCTAAAGTCATTGTTACTTACATACAGGCATCATGCATAATGCTTGTCAAAATGTTCAGCTTCTGGAATGTTTTATTATCTAATCTGATGGGATTTGAACTCTATAAATTAACACACTACCATTGACAACATGAAGAAATTTTCATTTTTGAGTCTTATAAGTGTAGAGAAAGTAGGTTTGCAGGAGGCATGCCGAGGGGAGGTGGATGTGACATGGGTAGCATGCAGGTCTTTTATAAAGAAAGGCTGTTCCCTGATACTCTCCCCCGTTCAATTGTTAAAGGCAAATCACTTCTGGTTTTACTTTGATTGACAAAGTTCTGGCCTTGGTAATCTAAAAATAGAAGCAAGGTGAGACCGTAGGCAGGGTGAGACTGCTGGGGGAAGTAATAATTCTGTTAGAATAAATATCCTAGGGTGCGAGGGAAGAAACACGATATTTTATGTTCATCTAATTCCACCTTGCCATATACAACTATCATGTAATATACACATTGATAGTTTAAAGTGTTTTGGCCATGTTATAAGACAGCAGTGATGTGGCCTTCTAGAAGGCATCCGAGACCCAAGCACGTCCTGCTCCTCCAGACACAGAAGTGACTTTCCGAGGACATATATCTCCCTTTCAGCTCTATGGTGGGCCCTGTTACACCCAGCTCCGCAAGTGGGAAGGGGAGAGGTACAGGGAAGGTTGGAGGGAAGCACAGATGGACTGCGAATGGGCTGTAAAGCTGCCATGGTAAATTAAACAAGATGCAGGCAGAAAGACTTTAGCCTCTTTTCCTTAGCCTCTTCTTTTCTATCCTTCAACTTCCTACCAAGTTGAAGAATGTAGACCAGGACTTTCAGAAATACCTGGAGAATCTGAGAAACTCAGGTTTAGGGGTCAGTTTGAAGTACTTGGAAAGGATTTGTTGTGTAAGACTTACTAAACAACTTTGAACGAGAGAACTGGCACAAATCACACCCTCTCTCCCTTCCTTATGCTATCATAGGTGGATCAAGCAAGAATAACACGGCTTCTTCCAAATCTGCAAAATAATCTTGCCCTGTATTCTAGTCTCTTTAGCATGTACAAGTTGCATGGCATTGGCTGGGGGGGAAGGACTAATGCCTACTCATCTGTAGTTATTATTGATTAAATTCTCCTCTTTAGTTGCTGGAAGGTGAATTATTGTGGAAAGCTTTAACATCCATCTGTAATGTGTAATAAAACTCTTCCATTTGCAGAAATACCATGCAGGCTGCCATGTTATTCCCAGAAACTTTACCTGCTATCTAAAATTGTGAAGTATAGCAAGTGGGGAACAAGTTGCATGGCATTGGCTGTAGCTGAAGGACTAATGCCTATTCATCTGTAGTTATTATTGATTAAATTCTCCTCTTTAGTTGCTGGAAGGTGAATTATTGTGGAAAGCTTTAACATCCATCTGTAATGTGTAATAAAACTCTTCCATTTGCAGAAATACCATGCAGGCTGCCATGTTATTCCCAGAAACTTTACCTGCTATCTAAAATTGTGAAGTATAGCAAGTGGGGAAAACCATCTTAAATCATCTTGTGTGCTGAGAAAAGGCAATGATCTTACGGTAATGAAGCTGTATAAAACCACAGGAGGGACATTGTAGTGACGTCTACAGCTTTCAGCTAAACAACCTTGATAGAAATCAATTGCCTGTGCATTTGAGCTGATGCTGGATGAAAGATGCCTTTGTGTTTCCTTTATCCTGTTCCACTGAGCCTTTAGCAGAGCAGCCTTTCCTACGTCATGGGAGGAAATGAATGAGCTCAAATCATGAAGCCTTTCCTGCCTCCCTGCCTAGGCTCCCAGACTCCTCTATTTCATTTTTCCATTGAACTTTCCACCAGTTTTTTGAGTCACACCATTTCCCTTGTCTTCCCAAATTCCTCCCTTCCCTGTTCCTCCCTCCTCCCTTTTACTCTGGGACATTCCAGTAACCTTTTTTTACACCACTGAATGTTCTTCCTCTGTCCTTCAGTCCTCAACCCCAAACTCCCAGTGTGATATCTCACCATTGAGCCCTCTGGATATTGCAGGAGCTACCTAAAGTCTTGGGGATTCAAGGGAAAAATCTCCCTTGATGAATCATCTAGGGCTGGTTTTTAGAATAAGTAATGAAAAGGCATTTGGGGTCAAACGGTATCAGTACAAGGAATGAGTAACTGTTTTCTTTAATGGAAATCACAGACGTTTGGTAGACAAAAAACTAGTAAGTCAAGGGAGAAAGGCTTCTCTCATATCTAGGTCTGGTTTGTTCTTTCATTTTCCTCAACGCCTTTCTCAAATTGTGCTGCCACAGGCATATGATCCAGGAGGCTACAGCACCTCTGCTCTGCCTCTGCTCGGCTGCATGCCTCAACACTGTGGTACAAAGAGGGCTTCTTGTGGGTACCAAGCAATCCATCCCTTTCCCTCATTCATGGGTTTGAACTGTACTTGACTGCTCACAGCAGTCAGCTAATACAAACAGGGTGAATAGCTCTCATAGTAGTGGCTGTTCTCATGGCAGGGAAGTCATCTTGCTCCTGGAAATCACCACCACCGCTTGCACAATCCCTGGCACCCACAGCGCATAATGACGTGCCATGAGCCACCTCTTTCTGAAATGCCAGGGGACAGCTATGCAGCAAGTCTGGAAGCCAAGGGTAGCCCTCCCACGCTGGGATGACTGTGGCTCCCCAGCTGGCCCAACGTTGGCTTGTGTACCTGGAGTGCACAATTCACCTCCATGCTGGGGCACAGTCATTTGGCAGGTCATCATCTTTGGAAAAGACTTTCAGAAATGGCCAGACAGCTGTGTGTCGTTCAAGGTTGCTGAGCACTTGGTCTCAAAGTATTTTTGTTGAGCTCCCATGGAAAAGACTGAAATAACAGTATAAATTGCTGTCATGTATGTATGTCTCTAGCATCTCTGTAGCAGTATGTCCAATTGAAGGTGTTCCACGAAAACTCAGTGAGAATTACTAGAGGTGTGGAGAACACAAGCGGCATAAGGCAGAAACACAGATGAAGTGTGTGGCTAAAAGATGATTACAGGCTTCTTTGAGAGCTGGCTACAGTTACTATATAAAATGCCCTGGAGAGGAAGAAAAGGACAGAGCGCTGACCTGCAGCTTAAAAACCTGCATTCTGCACTGGCCACTTGCTTTACTTGTCTGGGCATTGAATTTGCAATAGGAAAACATGGGCTATGATACTGGGCTTCTTATTTGTGAAGCACTTGAGGATTTAATCAGAAATTGTTATTACTAGTATTACTATTGTTATTGTTATTATTATTAAAGTAGATTTCTTCAGTAACAGACATTTCTTAAATGCTAATAATGTTTTCACCTGTAATATCAATGTTGTTTAGGTTAATCTCTGTACTGTTTAGGGTTGCAGCTGTAGTGCGGAAATATTTTCTAAGTCTTCCCAGGTCATGTAACACAAAATTATGCTGTCTACCATAATGACTGGGGAGAAGGGAACCAACACAACCTTTTTAGAGGATCTTTTTTTTTTTTTTTGTACTGTTGTTTTAAGTTATTGGGAAACCAGCTGTGTTAATGCGATGCTGCTCCTTGGTGCTGATGCAGTGACATCTGGAATGGTTCTTATGTAGCATATTTAGTTACTTTTGGAAACTGTGCTTGATCCCTGTCAGCGAAATAGGTGCTGAAATGCTGTTAAAAATCTAGCCGACACACAATGGTCTCTGCCTCAATGCTCAACTTCAAAAAATTCAGGTATCACCTCTCAGGTCCATTGCAAGACCACTTGAACAGTGATTGTTTCATGCTGTGCACACAAATCGTGCAGCACCGAAGGGTTATACTGCGATCGGTGCACTTATAACAGGAAAATAACAAAATGGGCCAGGATGGAGAGGAGCGAGGACTGTCCAGGGCAGAGTGGTGGTAGTAACTGAAAGGAAACAGGCTGGCAATGCTAAGGGAAATTTCTTGCAACTTAAGATCAATTAGCTCATGGGTCTCTTCTATTGGTCTGATTGGAAACCCCTTCACTGGAGTGAATAGAGAAATGTGCCTAGTTCCAGGCAGGCCATTTGCCACCTCTGCCATGTGCTGGAATGATCAGCTCGTCTGGCACCCAATTAAAAAACATGAAACGGCAGAGAAAATGAGCAACATAGACTGCGGCACAGCACAGCCTGCTGTTACGTAGTTTGGAGAGCTAAGCTGTATTAGTGCAAAGAGGGTGAGATGCAAAACTTCAACCCCAGGGCGCATCCATCCCTTGACACTTCACTTTGAGCAATGTCAGATCTGACCAGAACATTTCTGATAAAAATATTTTTCCTCTGGAAGGAAATTTTGCTTGAATGAACTGAAAACTCTTGGAGGAATGGCACTGCCTTTGTTAAGAATAATCATCCATAAGTTTCATTTCAATGATGTTTGATTGTCCCATTTCGACTTAATTTGATTTAATTTCAAACTAATCTAACCAAGTTTTTTTCTCGGTCTTGGTCAAAATTATAAAGAAGAACCTTGACTCTTCTGAAGTTAAATCTTAGACAAATTAAAGAATTCTATTCAGGAAAAAGTTTTCAGCTTTTCATTCTGTACTGGAAGAAAACAAAGTGAAACATCTGAACTTTGCCCACAGAAAGGAAATTCCAAGTACCATCTCAGTCTAGCAGTGACAAAACAAAACCTATGGCTGCCACAGCATAAAACAGTTCCCATGACAAAAAAGAGCATTTTTTGTAACACAAACAGTATTTTGTGCATAATATCCACAAGCACATTTCCAGAGTTGTCTACTATGTCTTGATTTCACTGGTGAGAAAGAGCTGTTGCATTATTTTCCTGTACAGTATCTTTCTCTTATTTATTTAGAAAAGGGATGTGCTAAAAATAGAAGCAGAATTCTAAGCTCTTCCATGATAAATTTGGTATGAATATGGTGCAATCAACAGGATGTTTGTGAGATGAACCCAATGGTACAGTCATGTTTACCTTGCTGTGATGTTCTTTTCTATGGATCTTAGTTCATATTTGTAATTTTGAGCTATTCCAAATGTCCTCTGAGCTTACCAGAGAGAGCTGGACTAGACCCCAGTGAACACCTTAACTTCTAATCATTAACCACTTCTCATCTGGCCATCCATCACTTCTTCCAGAAAAGTCTAGATTAGAAATGACTAAATGTGGAAATGCGAAAGCTTGGGTCTGAGATCAGGCTTAGGCATTCTCCACGTCAGATTTTGCACAGGTGGATTGCTTTACCTTTTGATACTTCCCCCTATACCATTTCAAGCAGATCTGCTCTCCTTGGCAAGCTACAACAGCACAAAGGCTCCTCCAGTATGTGCTCGCAGCAAGCAAAGCTGGGGACAACCTCCTGAGCTGAGGTCTGCACTCTGAGATCTACACAACTTGCTGTCTCAGGGCATCTGCTGATACCAACAGGTGTTGGTCTTTGTGTAGTGGTCCTGAACAGGGCTTTTTCTGAGAAATCTAAGAGAAAAAACCTGTCCTTTTCTGCTCATGCGTGGTGTTGGTCCCCTTCTTTCACAGCTGGCAGCTTGGCCGCTCCTAAGGGAGCCCAGGAGTGCCAAGACCTCTTGGTTGCAGTCTTACTTTGAAGCAAGTCACATCTGGTTGCTCAAGCTTTGAGACCATTTGAGACTTTGGGATGGTGTTTCAGGTCAACATCACAGCACCCTTCAACTGCCTCCGTACAGGTGCCACGAGTTCACGTCAACACTCCTCCCCCACCATTCAGCACCATCTGAGGGGTGGGTTATGTCTGAGCTGAATCAGAAGTGTTAGTGCCTCAGAAATGTCCCTGTGGTCACTTTGAACAACGTGAACTTTACAGGGAGGACACTTCATGACAGCCACCCATTGCACATTTCCTGAGGAGAATGCTCTGGGTACAAAGCTGACGAGCACAGTGTGCTAGGACTTGGTCTGGCCCCTAGTGAGGACATGGTCCCTGATTAACACATATCAGAGAATTGATTAAGTTGGAAAATGTTTAAGAGAAATTGCAATTTTATTTTTTCTTTTGGTTGAAAGACTACATTCCGCTTTCTTACTTTGTTGATGGAGCAGAGCCTAGGAAGGAGGGGCAACCCTATTTAATTCATAAACTCATAAATTTTCAGCCATGGTGGAAAAATTCCCAAGGAGGAGAGGAAAGTTCTAGAAACACAGCAAAGCTTTATGTTCTTGCACTATTATTCACATTTCCAGTGAAAAAATACCTGCTTCTGTCTCTATATATCGTTTGCGTAAAGGTGCAGCTGGGGGGGGCGGGGGGAAGAGAGTAAAAATCTGGAAGCCCATGCATGTGACCACATGGGATGAAAGTCCCATTGCTTGCCTCAACACACCCTCTGCAAAGTGTTTTTCTCCCCTCCACCGCATCTGGAGGTGGCCAAGAAGGCCACCTACACGCAGAGAAACTGCTTTGCATCTCCTTGACAAACGAGGCACCGAGGAATGACGTGGGCATTGCAGCTGCAGGGAGCTTCATAGCTGCCAAAGGAAAAAGCAATTTAAAACAAACTTCTTTCATGTACCTGCACTTGAAAGGGATGCAGCGAGACATAATGTTCTCTGTAATCCTGGCGGGGTGACACTGTTCATTTGGCCCAGGGAAAGGAAAACCCCAATATCTAGGGAAGACGAATTCAAACTCATGCTCTGTGGGCAGCTGGCAGCGTCATCAAGTTTGTGGCCATGCCAGTAAAATATGAGTGTCTGATCCTAATCCAGTGAAATAAGTGGAAGATATTCTACAGCTTTTGATGAAGTTTGGACTCAGGCTTCATTACACCAGATTAGGGTGTGGGATTGGATTACAGGGTGTGGATGACAAAACAAGACGGTTTCTTTATATCTTGAGAAAAGACAGGAGGAGAGTGGCCAGCAGACGAAGGGGTGTTGTTAGACCCCCCTGTTTGGTGAGGATGAGACCATATCCGGAATATGGTGTCCAGTTTTGGCTGAATAGAATAGAACAGAATAGAACAGAATATTTCAGTTGGAAGGGACCTACAACGATCATCTAGTCCAACTGCCTGACCACTTCAGGGCTGACCAAAAGTTGAAGCAAATTATTAAGCAAATGCCTCTTAAACACTGGCAGGCTTGGGGCATCAACCACATTTCTAGGAAGCCTGTTCCACTGTTTGACCATCCTCTTGGTAAAGAAATGATTCCTAATCACCAGTCTAAACCTCCCCTGATGCAGCTTTGAAGCATTCCCATGCATCCTATCACTGGATACTAGGGAGAAGAGATCAGCACCTCCTTCTCCACTTCCCATGGGGACTACAAATATGTTCAGGGTCCTGGGCAGCATGACCTGTGAGGAGAGGTTGAGGGAGCTGGGCTGGTTTAGTTTGGCAAAGGGGAGCCAAAAAGCCTTGGTAATGCCAGATAATATACCCAGGAACTATTCACAGCCATCATCAACTGCATTTTAGGAACTTGATGATGGACGTTAGGAGGACCTTTTTCACTCAGTAGGTGATACAGCACAGAAATAGGCCATTGGAGAGGTGCTTGAATCTCTTCCCTGAGAAGCTGTCAAGACTTGGCTAGAGAAAGCCATGGCCAACCTGATCTAGTGCCTGTGACAGTCTTGCTTTGGGCAGGAGGGTGGGCTAGAGATGCCCAAAGATCAGGTTCAGCCAGTA
This sequence comes from Aptenodytes forsteri, assembly GCF_000699145.1. Lineage (NCBI taxonomy): Eukaryota > Metazoa > Chordata > Aves > Sphenisciformes > Spheniscidae > Aptenodytes > Aptenodytes forsteri. The sequence goes on from NW_008795575.1 coordinate 997,757, forward strand.
TACATATGATTCTTTAACTCTTTCAGCCAAGGACTCAGATTAATTAAGGAGGGGAATGTTATTAATAATCATTTAAATAGCGCCATTGTAGTATCAAGTTGCTCACCTCTCAGATATTGTGCAAAGTGAAAAAAATCCTTAGTTATGTAGCCAAATTCCTGCTATTTCCTAAGCTACCTTCCTCCAGCTTTGCTTAGCTTAACTATGAGAAGTGACCAGCAAAACAACACTTTTTCAACACATAGTTCTGTTTATTGGTTCAGGATGGGTCCAGTTATCGCTACATAAAAGTTTATATACCAGATAACTTGCTTTGTCTGAGACTTTCTAGGGAGATGTTTTGGTGTCTTTTGAGATACAACTGCAATGATAACAACTGCTCAGTGTAAGAGGAGAGATGGCCACATGCCTTTAAGAGAGAGCAAGGATGAGAATGAAGCAATACTGGTCAGCAGGGTAGGCAGCGATACGCAACATTATATACGTCATTGTTTCATTTTTCTAATTCTGAAATGATGACCATGGGCACAGATGGAGAAAGCAGAAGGAAGAGTAACAGCAGCTGCCATGAGTCACCAGAAACACAGGTTTAGTGGAGCCCTGCCTGCACAGCTTGCTAGCAGCCCTGCAGAGACCCATTGGTACATGCAGAGGACCTTCAGGGACCAAGTGAGGTTTCTCTGCCTTTGGTAGTGTGTGTTGGGCAGAGCTGCTGAGAAAGCAGTGGGTACCTCACCCTCCTTTTGACCTTCTTTGGGGCAAGGGAGACATTTACCGTGTGGATACTGAACTACATGTAGAGCACACTCAGCCTTCCTCAAGGATGGTCCAGCTCCAGGGAGGCAGGAGGCTTCACCTAACATGTGAGCTGTGTGATGGCAATTGGACTCCCCTGTCGTAGGAGCCCACATACCAGATGTGGCTGGCAGCAGCCCAGGCACATAAGGGTGAGGGATGGGAAAATCATCCCCCACATCATCCCAGGAAAGGTGTGGGGATGGGTTATCACCAACAGCACAGTGGAGCTGTAGGAGAGGGGAGTTCGCTGGGGTGGGGGAAGCCCAGTCCTTCCCGCAGTGCTTCCAAATCTGTGATTTCCCGCAAATCAAGGTCCCTTCAGCATGAAAGCAAGCGTGGGAAAGGCTGGCCATTTCTGGTAGCTCATCAGGGGCACTACGGTCAGGTGAGGCAGCAAAACCATGTCTCCAGAGCTGAAATACCCTTTTGCTTTTCACCCCTCCTTTTTGGTGGGTGCAGTGTGATGGCATACTGAGTTAAATCGCACTGCTTAGGATGGATCTGGACCCAAGGGCTGTGCGAAGTAATTTATTTAACTGTGTTCAGCCTTTCTTATCTTAGAGTTTTTCTCCCAAAAGCCAGTCTTCCCTTCCTGCCAAAACCAAGATAATTGTTTGCTGGATTGGCCCAAGTCCTGGAGTCATTCGGATCCCTGGCAAGATCCCATTCATTTTGCAATGTCTGTTAGAACCTGGTCAAATGTTGTCTTTCTGAATAAGGAGCCCAATGTCTGTGTGTTGCAGAAAAAGGCCAAGAGCAGCAGGAAGGATGTGCAGGGCTCCTTAATGTGCATAGTGCAGATTTAGGTGCAAATGAAAGAAACTATGATGGGAAATGTAATAGGACCTTGAGGTCTTGCACTGATATATTAACAGAAAACAATGTTAAGTGGGTTGTTGGCTATTCCTCTGCATCTTTGATTAGGGTGAAGATTCTTTTTTATTTAATATTTCAAGCCCTTTGAGAAGGGGAGAAGCTGTTTCAGGGCACTGTTGTTGTGGTGGAAAGCAGCAGAAGTTAGATGCTGTACCTCACAGGCATGTCTAAACACATGTGAAATAGGAATGATCAAGATCTGCACCGTGAGGACGTCACTGTGCTGTTAGGAGATTATGTAAGTTGTTTTGTTTGATCCTGAGCAAGAAGCCAGGCGTAAAAGGGGAGTGTGGAAAATGTAAAGCAAATTGTTTTAGCTCCTGGGCTCCTGGTCTTCCCTCTGGTGCTTCTCACCCCCTCTTTCTTCGTAATGGAGCTCCTTGTTCGGTTTCGGAAGAAAGCGGCAAAGATGGTATCGTTGCCTCCGTCACAGAATAAAGCCTGAAAAAGAGAGAACACATTTAACCAACCTATTAGCAGACTGCATAGCAATTGCTGGCTCATGTCTCATAAGATACAATCATTCTCTAATCACTTTTTTCTTTAAGCGCAGTAGTACCTGGTAATACCAAATGTTACTACATCAGAGACTACAGGGTTCTTCATTGCCTGCCTTTAAACACATCTTCCACTTGACTTGGTCATAGGCCTCTTTCCATCACTGAGATGATCAGAGATTTTGGATGTATTCACAGGATCCTTTCCTGCATGGTGTGCAAGTTGCCACAAAATTGTGATAGGCTCCAACCACGTAGATGCCTGATAAAATATCTATAAAAATCACTGCTCAGTGGTCTGCCTTGAGTGATTTCCTCCCATTCCTCACCCAAATAATTCACTGTATGAATCAGAGCCTGGTTTTTTTGTTGGTTTATTTGGAAACCCACAGGGTCTCTTTTAGAGCCTTGCATTGGTAATAAAGATTTGCCACTTAATCTTGTGGCTCCATTTGACCCACTTCATCTGTCGGCATGCACAGGGGTCAGGGTGCAAAAAACTCTTTCCTTCCCTCTGTGGAGACCCACAACAGTGATAGGAGAAATGCCAGTGGTCCAGAAGAAATTCTCTGGGTGGTAACATCTGGCTCATCAGGAGAAGGGAAAGGCACAGCTCTAGGGGTTTTCCCCTCCTCACCATGGCCCTGGTATGTCCAGGCCTGACTGTAATGCAGGTCAGGCTGTATGACTTCATTAGTGACTTGCCACAAACAAACAATGTGCTGAGCTTGTGTGGCAGCCAAGAATTGGCTAGGAAAGTTGCTCTTCTAAGTTCAACCGCAGCCTGGGTTGAGACGGCTTCACATGGCGCTGTGGCAGCTCTGCTGCTGGGGCACCAGCTCGGGGAGGCTGGGGACTTTGTGTGAGAGAGTGTAAAAATCAAAATGGTTCTTGAGCTGGAAAACTGTGCTCGATGTCTGGTAACTGTGAAGGGAGGGGTGCTTTTCCTTTTTTGTAATAAAAAAGAAAACCAAAGGGCAAGGAAAGTGATGAGAGTAATGCTTGTAGTGAAGCATATGAATACATGAATAAATGCATAAACGTTTGCAAGGTTTAGGGCATTCAGCAGTTCCAGGGGATGTTGATGGGAGTCTTTTCAGTGCTTATGATTGCTTAAGACCTGTGATTAATTTTTCTTAATATTTTCTAGAAAATAATTAGAAGAGGATTTGAAAGACCTTCTATTATATGATACAGATAATTATTTTCCAGCATAAGGACAGATTTTTTTGACCATTCCTTCTTTCTCATTATATGGAGTCCTAACTTCTGATACCCCACATGTCAAGTTTAAATCATTTCAAGTAAATGGAAATATTCTGAATATCAGAAATCACAATTAAATAGCAACACTTTGAACAGAGGAATACATTGCGATTTAAATTTCAGCTTAAGAAGAATAGTAGATATTAGCAGAACTAAACTTCTTTCTTTACAAAACTTTTCCTTGTAAGACATCTATTTCTTCATGGTTGAAGTGCATAATCTGATATGTGATGTACAGTTGAAATGCCTCCAACCTAACTTAAATCTAAGCTGCCATGCTGAATTAGTTCTGCTTTCACAGTTTAGTATTTGGATCCTGATCAATGATACCGTGGGAACTGCCTATACCACTTTAGTCCCAAGGGCTATATCCCATGGGCGTGGTTCATATATATCCAATTCTGAAAACTTGCCCTTTAAACCCTTCTGTGTCTTCTACAAATACATCTGTCACTGTTGTAAATTGCTCTGTTGATGTCATTGCTGTAATTTTGGAGCATCTATCTGAAGAGGCAGAGCTAAAGGAATGTTAGGTATGTTTTATTGTGGATCAGGAAACATAAACCTCAGACAAGACATGGGCAAATGTTTTCATAGCTGGTAGCTCATTTTGTGCAAGTGCTTTTGGAGGACGGTGAGGGTAAGGATACACCTCAAGCAGTGCTTGTGAAAATGGAGAGAGCCTAAAATGGTTGCCCTTGACTTGCCAGAGCTTGCAGAGGATGCATTTACATGCTGAATGTGGATTTTGGCTGGATCCTGAGTCCAGCTTTGCTGTCCGTTTGCTGTCCCAAGCTGGCAAAGCATGGTCTGAAATAATTCAGAAACAAGCAGCAGGATACCATGTGAGATTCTGCAGGGCATGGGAAGGAAAAGTAAGCCTTAATATGGACCAGGAAAACATCTGCTACAGGTGAGCCTGGCTAGCCACAACGCCTGCCTTGTAGCAGCATCACTGGTCCCAGAATCCTTCCTGGGATGGCCCCAGCCCCTCACACCAGGTGTGGGATTTGTCACACCCTCACCCCCCATAGGTGTTGTAGCACCAGCATCCAACACTGCGATTGACGCCAGCACCATGCCCAAGACAAGCCCTGCCTCAGGTCGGTGTAGGCACAGCCATACTGAGTCAGTGGCAGAGCTGGGAATGAACAAGAATATGATATTTTTAAAAAGCTGCTATTCAAATGTCAGTGAATTTCTAAGAAAGCTGTACATTCACTGTTTTGGACTCCTTGGAAAACCCCAGCCAAAATCCATCCTGAGCTCTGGCAAGTTAAAAGATCATTCTTTTCAACTTGCAAAACAATTTTCTTCTTTCTTTAATTAGGAGTTTCTCCTAAGAAGAGGAAGCAGGCAGTTGTGCTCCTATGCCCTTCTGCTAAAGAGTTTCTCTGTCTCCATTCTCGAGACAAGCTACCTTTCAGTTGCATGACGCTCCCTGAGAAGCTGGAAAGGAAGGTAGCAGCGACTGTAACTGGCACAACACAAATCAGCATAGGAGAGAAACGTGCTCGAAGAAATGGAAAGAGGAAGCGCTGGTCAATACCTTGCACTTTCCACCTTTCTGTGTGGTGAAAGAAAATAGCAAAGAAAAGGCCTGGAACATATTTTCCAGGGATTTCTATGTTTTTAAGAGAGGAGTAAGAACCTGATGTCAAGAAGAAAGTGAGGCATAGCTGGAAAATAAGTATGAATGAGAGTGAGGGTGAGTACTCGGTGCTGCTTAGCTGACTGATGCTGTTCCAGGTGCTCTTCCAAGGGGATGATTCGTAAAATCCGGAAGGGATGGGTACCGCCTCCTCTGGGGAGTTACACAGCGATGGATTTTCCAGAAGTTTCCAACAACTATGGACTGTAAATGCTGAATCTGGGTTGAAAATCACTCCTGTGTGTTGCAAGTATTTGCAGCTCTCCAGGACTCTCTTCAGAGCTTCTCCTATTGCCTCCAAAACCCCAAACCAAATAACTGAAACCCATTTACTAGACCTCTGATACAGGGATAAGTCATTCTAGTTCCCTGGGCTGAAATCAGTAATGTTTACACCACCAACCCTTCCAGCAGAGGAGTTGTACTGGGCCATCTTGAGCAGCAGCTCCCAGATTTGGTCTTCAGCACTTAGCTCCTTGCTTAGCGCTTTTCTGCTTTTCAGAAACAACCTGTTATTAGCAAGGAAGCATCTACTCTGCAGCCAAGGAGAGGGACACCGCAACAGGATGTTATTAGCCGTGATCAATTTCTTACAGTAACTAACAGAAATTTGAGCAGTGGGGCTGCGGTGGAGGCGGGGAGCGTAGCATTGGGGATTGGGGCTGTCTGCTGGGGCACTCCTCCATCAGAGGGGACCTGGCGTAAGGCTTTGCAGCCACGTCCTCCTGCCCCTGGGAAGAGCCAGATCCCCTGGATATTTTGTGTTAGTGTCTTGGTCTTTCTGTGGTTTTGATGAGAAATTCCAGCCTGGTCTTAGCAACTTCTGCTGATAAGCATTTCAGTGAAACTGGTACTTTCCAGAAAAAGAGAGAAAACAATGTGACTTTGTTGAAAAATTCATCGCTTGCACTTTCTGGGACATTGGTTTTCCTTGTGGGGCTGAGCCCAGCAAGCTTTGGGAAAAAAGAAAAAAAAAAATCTATTTCGGTTTCTTTTATGCAATATTCCCTTTTGCCTTTAACATAATCTATTCATTTTGATTCTCTGGTGAGCAATTGCTAGTGCAGAGTTGAGAAACAGATCTTTTTTGTCCCTTTTGGAGCCTGTTCTTTCAGAAAAAAAATAATATTATGAATGATCCGAGTTTACGTATTCAGTAATACAGGTCTCCATCAAACAGGGATGCATATTTGGTCTGAGCAGGCTCAGAATATTTTAGAATCCTGGAGGATAAATCAACGGTAGCATATGAACTTCTAAAAACCATTAAGGAAAAAACTTCCTTGCTGTTAGAAGCTAGAATTTTTGCTAATGAATGGGAGTGGATTTGAGTATTATTTCCCGGATTATGTGTTGTAGTTACAGGTCTCCATCAAACAGGGATGCATATTTGGTCTGAGCAGGCTCAGAATATTTTAGAATCCTGGAGGATAAATCAACGGTAGCATATGAACTTCTAAAAACCATTAAGGAAAAAACTTCCTTGCTGTTAGAAGCTAGAATTTTTGCTAATGAATGGGAGTGGATTTGAGTATTATTTCCCGGATTATGTGTTGTAGTCACTGTTGTTCAACACATTCATTTTGTCCATTTGACAGGATTTGGGTTGTATGGTAAAAACAGATAGTTTCTAAGAAACATTTATTATGTATAAAACCAGATCGGCTGAATTATCTCACAAGTTAATAGGGGAGTGTATGACTTGGCATTTTTTCACACCAAGTTGCACTGTTTTCTCTTTCATTCTTTAGTTTCCTCTGTGTACAATTTAGTTACAGATGTTTCCTCCCTGTATTCACCCACTTTCCTTTGGGGGGGGGAATGGCTCAGACAGCAACAGGAGAGAAAACATGTGAAATGGACTGTAAATCAAACAAAATCAGCTATGACACCTCAAGTGAGGGAAGTGTGAGTCATTTTTGCTTTGGGAACACAAGAAGGAAAGTGAAGCAACGGTGTGTCACTCTAATATAAAGGGCATAAATTAAAAACCAGCAAAAGGACCCATTTTTTCCTCCCCACATTTCTGAATAATTATTCTGTGGTTATTGCACTTCAGGAGGTTTGTGAGTTACAAGATTTTAATGTGATCTTTAAGGGCAATGGAGTGTTGATATATATACAGCATGTTAAGAATAACTGAAAAATCCCATGTCAAAGCTCTGGGTGATCTCCAGCGGTCGCTGGTGGGACGGGATGGTGCACGGGGACACGGTCTTGCCCTTTTACCTGGCGTAGATGTGCTGGCCACTGCGGACACCAGGATAGTGGCTCTTGGTTTTGACTCAGGCCAGCAAGTTTTGCTTTCCTCTGCAATATATAAACTGGCTTTACTTCACCTTTTAAAAGGATCAGTCTTCTAGCTGGCAGTGCTGTTAATGAAGCATATCCTTGACAATTAATAACATCCTCATGAATCTGCTGCAATAAATCGTATTTTTGTTTCATTCCAGTCCTACCGGTGGTAAATCTCAGACTTCAGTAAAACAAAAAAAATTACCTTTTGAATTGTACATGGCATGTACCTCATGGTGTAGATTATTTATAAAGCTATTTTCCAATTTCTTTATCTTTTACAATAAGGAAGTGACCTTGTCTTATCTGCACAGAATTTAATACAAGAGGACTTGTAGAATAAGTCATGTCTATTGTGTTTTCCTATGCAAACTCATAGTTGCTATAGTTTTCTTTATTAAGTTTATTTAAAATTATAAAAAAAAATCAGCTTAAGAATGTTTTTGATCTTTGGCTCTTCAATTCCTGTTATCCTTTGAGTGACTTCATGTAATACCTAAACAAAATGTATGCTGAACTCCTTGTTGCTTATTGAGTTTTACAACCTTTAAGTTGAACTGAAGTTATTTTGAGCTTTAAAAGTCCCTGGTCCGCATGGTAATGAAGGATCGATGTCTAAGGAAAAGCTCAAGTTACTCTCTAAAAATATTGACACTAGACAAACGTACTTTACTGAATTGTTCATATAATGCTATGACTCAGAATTTCTTAGGCACGTAAACTCATGCACTATATCTGTTCCTGCTTAAAAACACTCAGGTATTTAAGTGGCCACATATTTTTAGAGCCTCTTGGTTGCCATTAAACACCTGCTGGAAGTGAGGTCTACACTGAAGTGTTCCTCTGAGTCAGAGCAAAAACACTGAGCATTGTCCAGGACTGAATTCCAAAACTTTAATTAGCATTCAACTAAAAGGCTTAAATCATTAGAACATCATACAGACATTTTATTGTCATCAGAGAAAAACAAAAACCTGCCAAGCACTGAAAGATCCTGCTAACTTTCTGCAAACTTCTCTGCATCTGTGAAATGCATTTTCAGGGCCAGATCTGCCTCTCATCACGCCCCTATAACATCAAGAGCTCTGTGATACTTTCAGCTGCCTTGACTCTGATGCCACTGACTCAAGATGAGCGCAGTCAGACCCAGCCTTTTGCTCCAGTAATTGCTGCACAACCTCATCCCACTGCTGCGGGTCTGAACGGTGCATCAGGGGACCAGCCAACCACCCCCCATCCATGCTAAGGTGTATTTCAGCTCACAACACATTTAAACCAGCCAACGTTTCATAAGCACTTCCCTAGCCTCAGGGCCTTAGTCAGTAAAAGGCCAACTAGACCTGTGCATGCATATTGCTACAGCTGTTACAAGGGTCCACGCTCCTGGAGAAGAAGGGCAGATGCTCGCTGCAGCCCCCTGCCCGAGCAGGTAGTCCAAAGGGCTGCTGTGGTCCAGCATCAGGTGAAGTCGCCCATAAGGAATAGGTTTGGGTTTGGCTAGGCTGCAGGATCAGGTCTGTACGCACAAGACGTGGAGATGTGGCACTTAGAGACATGGTTTAGTGGTGGACTTGGCAGTGTTAGGTTTCCGGTTGGACCCGATGATCTTAAAGGTCTTTTCCAACCTAAATGATTCTGTGATTCTATGATCTACCTGGAGACATGCTTTGTGATGCGTCTGAAGACACACCCACCACTGTGTTATGAATCAGATGTGTTTATTCAGGAAAACACCCATGCCCCCAATATTTAAACGGCAATAATTAACATAGAACGATTTCATTTTACATGATATAATTATTTTGACATTTCATATGTGTCTATTGCTAAAGCCCCCAATGAACTGTCTCACAACACAGTCAGGTTTATACATGAAAAAAATACCCTTTAAATATAAAGGCTCTGCTATACTGCACACAATTCTGCTTGCCAGAGGCAAAAGTTCTGCTCTTCTACCACTGTCAAGCTTGAGGAACTTAGTTGAAGCCCCTGGAATTACATTCATATAAAGTATTAAAAAAATTAATAAAATTCTCATTTTTAAGCATTAAACTTATTCTTCCTCTAAAGCATAAGCTGTAGAAATACCTGTTTTCAGATTGTTGCATATGCCAATATTCACTCACATCCTTGGGGTTAGAGCTTCTGTAGAGCTCATTTAACTGTTCAAACAGGAAGGGGTTTTTTCCAATTCTTCACACTTTCCAATTCTTCACACTTTAGTTTCCTTCCTTTTTTCACCTTTATTTTATATTTTATTTGCTTTTTCCCACCCATTTTTATGCAGAAATAGGGAGTGAAAAATAGAAGCAAGGAGAGGTAGAAGCAGAATAATAGAACAACAATGAAACTAAAAATGTGTAAACTGAAGGAATAAAAAAATGGTCAAATATTTACTAAACAGTATTTGATGAGAAAACAGTCACTTCAAAACCTAAGTACTGAATTGGTGCCTAATTCCAAAATGTTGCTCTCCCTCTATCGGTTCTGGACAAGTCCAAGCAATGGGTGCTGGTGGGAATGAAAATGACTTAAGCAGGCAAATCTTATTCTTTCGCGTCCATGAATCTAACAACTTGCTCAGCTGACATTTGTGTTTTATCTTACAAACGTATTCTGCTGGAGAGCCGTGGGCTTCCCGTAAGCCTCACACAGCCCCAAAGCACAGGCAGCACTCTTTGGGAAGCTGTTGAAAGCGTCCATAAATTATCAGTAGAAAGTGTCTATAAGTTATAAATCTGCAGAGTAAATAATCTTTTATTTATCTTCAATTAAATGAAGCTGTTGAGACTGAGGACCCGGTGAAGACTCACGAAGCGATTGATGATATCTTATATAGACAGCTAGTTTGGGTGTTCTGACTCACCTCCTGGAGGCTCTTGCTTCACACTGGCTATAGAGGGAAATAGGGATCCTAAATGCAGATGCTGTGGACGTGGCTGAGGGGAAATGGTGTGCCAATACCACAGGATATGGCATCTCAGGAAAAACTGACGACTTTACCCACGGTGTACAACATTCTTGTCTTACAACACAGGAGGGTGGTTGCTGCCTGCAGCGAGCCCTTTGCAGCCCAGAGGGGATGCTGAGCGTTGAAGGCTCTGGCCCTGATGCAAATGTTGGGCTCTGGGGGCTCTCCACCTTCGCTCTCCTTGGAAGCACCTGAATTTCAGAACGTGCTGTGCTGTCCTTCTTTGATCTCTACCCTCCTCCACCCCAAATCTTCAAGCTCCTGGGATCAGTACTGAAAATAGAAATCAGGAATTTAAACCACTTCAGCTGAGCTCCCCTGGGGGGTTGGGGCACTGCTGCAGAATGCACTCTTCCAAAACATTTTTCCAAGACTCTGTATCTTCACAGTCCATCATACTTTCTTGAAATTGAGCCTATTATAACCATAAAAAGCCGAGGCTGGAAGAGGTTTTGAGGTCACTGAGTGCAACTCCTGCTGTCACAAGTGTTGCTCGTCAGAATCTGCATGTTTACAGTTATTCCTCCTACGGGAGCTGCCTTTGCTTTGAGGTTTTCCCGTGCTATTCTCACCAAACACAAGTTGTATCACTTCCATTTTTTAAAGTCCTGTCAGTGAGGCTCAGTTAAGAGGTCCCAAAAAGCAAAGGTTTCTTATTTATTTTGCCTTTTGGTTGGTTATTTGTGTTGAGTGGTCTCTTTCTTATTTTAACTGCAGGATAGGGTGCTTGAAAACAGAGCTGCTTGTAATTCTTGTATCTAATAGCGTTATGAAGAATAATGATATTTATTTAAGAGCATAAGCAGGTGACTGAGACTTCTGCAGAATGCTCTTTGCCCTCCGAAGGAATTTGAGTGCATAAGAGGAGTGCAGGAGTGCAGAAGTTCAGTGCGCTATTGATCCAAGTGGGATCATAGGACTGCTGTGCTTTTTTAGGTAGCACAAAGCCCCCGGTTGGCCCATGGCACAGTAAAGGATTTCTCTCTAAGTGACTGTGATATTTTCTCCCTCTGGAAATTGCTGAAGAAAATAAAATGAAACAAAACCAGAAGTGAAGTGAATGCAAAACTCCCAAGTCTCTCAGTAAGCACTTGCATAGCCTAAATAATGAATCTGTGTCAGATAAACCATGACCCAATTTTTAGATCTGAGCTTTGCGGAGTTTGGGTTCAGGCCAATTTCACAGGAGGTGAAGTCTAATTGCAATCCTGGATTCAAAGTCTTCACAGCCTCGGTGAAGTTCAGATCCAACTCTGTAATCTCTGATATTAAACTTGATCTGATTTTGGTTTGCTGTCCCCAGGAGAGCTTGGATGGAAGTATATTGCATTGACTTGACTTCTATTTAAGTCCCAATTAAAATTTTCTATAGCAATTAACAACAGCGAGAATTAAGCCATTAATACGCATCTTTTTCTATCAACCAAGATTATGAATAATGGCATACATATATTAATTCCCGTAGATGCTTCTCAGCCAAGCAGAAGACAGTTTAAGAGCGCAACTTTTTCTGTGTCTGAGAAGGGCCAAGAAACCTCAGCAGAGCAGACTTGCTTGTGAGATTGCTGATGCTTCCTGTTTCTGGTCAAGTTAGCAACAGAGCATATGCACAGAAAGCCACACGTTTGCCACATCTGAGGACAAGGGGAGGGATTTTCAAAATTGCTCCGTGACTTCAGTGCTTTCAGTAGTGCCCCCTTTCTCATGGACTGGGCTCTGTGGTGGGGAACCAGAGCAGGGTCTGTAGGTCTGAGGTGCTCCTCAGAAGAGTGAGGACCCTCCTGCAGAAGAGCTCGTCTGCTGCAGGCGGTGAAGCTGAGACCATGGGAACGGGTTGTTCCCCAAAGTGCATTGCTGTTGATGTTGCTTAAAAGACATGGCATTGTGCGAAGGGTCAGCCTGGACTTTGTTTTTAGTACAGGATTGTTGTCAAAATGGCCTGTTTCAAGAAACCAGGCAATAAGAGAAGGAAAAAGGATGGAAGAGTGAAGTGACTTGGAGTCTGCCGGAAAGCGTGGAGGCTGCTGCTTGGCTCAGGGCCTTGTTTCAGTGAAAGCTATTTAACATTTTTATAACTGATGGCAAAATTGCACACTATTAACGGGCTCTCTTTATGGCTATAATTTATTCTTATTTCTCAGAGGCAACAGAGTAGAGGCCAGATTGCTTTGTCCTGTGATATTGAAAAGCCTGGGGCTGAGAAGCTTAGCACTGCTTTGTCAGGATTTTCTCCATCTGGCAAAATAATAGAATAAAATCATTCTATGCAGAGAGCTTCTTTATTTTTTTAAAGAATGGTCTTTCTCTTTCAATTCAAAGCCTTCAGGGAAAGTCAGGGGGAGGGGAATATGTGTGAGTAAATGCATATTTTCATTCATTAGCTGCCTTTTCTATATTCAGGAGCTATGATTCCTGACTACCAGACTTGCTTAAACTTCTCTGGGCATTAGTCGTGTGTATAAAGGTGGAGGCAGACAGAGGTTAAAAACCCTATTCAGAGACATGAAAGATTTATAGGAGATCCTGGTGGAGGTTACAATGTCATAGGCAGGGTAAGCTGATTCTTATAAAAATAAATTTATTTTCTTTAAGAGGAAAAGAAAAAAAGAAAACCTGCATTTAGTTTTCTTTTTTCTTTTTTTTTTCCCCAACCATTAATAGCAAAAGCATTTTTTGTTTTCATCAATGTTTATCAAAATAGAAAGTGGGTATCTCTAGCAATGAATCACATCAATTGCTCATGACCCTTTGAAAGTTTCTTGTGTATTTTGGAGTCATCTGGTCAATAGGATGAAACCTCACCAGTATGTACAATGAGTTTCTAGTGACACAACACAAATAGCAATTTACTACTGTTAGGAGTATTTTGAGTGTGCTCACACAAACTAAGCTACGTCAGTTGACAACATCAACTAAGCCTGAAAAATAAAACATTTACTGAGTTTCTGAAGCCAGAAACTAAATCTCTGACTAAATATTTTGATGTGAACAGTTCACCAAGCTCTAGTCATGTAAGGGAAAGAAGGTACAGGTACGCAAGGGGAAAAAGTTGAATACCAATGAAAATAGACCTTAGTAGGATCTCAGGGGTGAAGGGAAAAGAAGAAAGAGTGAACTGGTACCAGCTTTTGTAACTTTTTGGTCCCTTCCCTCCCCACACTGTAAGAATTACATTTCAAGTAAATGCCTGTGTTACTGTAATTCATAGAATAAGAGGGCCTGAGATTACTCTTTTATCCTTCATTGTCTAAGCTATCTGGTAAGCCAAAGAAGCTCAGACAACATCTATCCTCCGGACTGGCCAAAAACCACAGCTCTCAGCTGAGGGCCAGGTCTGAAATTGTCTTTGGGAAAGTCTGGACCTCAGATCTAAATCTTGGACTTTCAGAACGTGCAGGCGTTAGACGTGTATTTACACACCAGTGTGGTCTGGTGTCACGCAGGGTACTGTCAGGCAGGACAGGATTCGAAGAAAACATATTGTAATAAACTTTGTTATGTGGCTAGATTTGCAACTAGATTACTGTTTTAATATTTGTTATGAAAAGTTCTAGAAACCCCAAGTGAGAACAGAGGCTGAGCACTGTGCATATACAAAGTCTCTGCCCCAGAGAACTTAATATTTAAATAGAAAAGATGGATAAATAGTGAAAAGGAAGACACTTGGAAGTAAATTGCATAAAGTCCATAGCAGAATGCAGCACAGAAATATTCTGTAAGTCCCAAATCTCCTATATCCTGTCCCAGAATTTTAGCTACCAGCCTGAGAGTCAATAATTTCATCATTTTTTATTTCCTGTGATCTATCCATAAACCTACTCCAGAGCTGTGCTTGCACACTCCAGTTGTAAAGGAAGTCGTAATTAAAAGCTTTGACTGTTAGTTTTTTGGAAAGATCACGTCAAAATATTACTCCATAAAATTCAGTGAAAAAGATTTCCCCATTTCCTGAACATAGGCACCTTGCCAGCGGTCCGTTAGCTAAAAAGTCTCGATATTGCTTATTCTTCCCACAATCTAGTTACATTTTAATCTGTGTTTACATAGTATTGTTTTGATGAACTGTTGGCAAATCTGTGGGTTGTATGCTGGGTAGTCCAACGACAATCCTACCCTGAGCCAAACCAGAGCAATCTGTCAGGTGTGGGTCTTGCAGTGTTTTAGGTTTTGTTCTGGGACACTCACAAACTTCCTTGTTGACCCTAGCGATGAGGTAAGATAGGAAATTTAAAACAAGGTGTTGCCTAGTAAAAGCAGGCTACTGTTGTTCAGAGAAAAGTAAGTCTGGGCAGCAGTGGGAAGTCAGAGAGCTGCTCACATTTCATCGCTGTACCTCAAGACCCCAAGAACATTTTCATTGGGAAGAGAAATTTCATTCAAGAATTTAGGATGATTAAGTGTTACTGATATTCGGTCCTTCACATCCAGGTATGTCAAATGGAGCAGGAACAAGGTCTTAAAAGTCTTTTCTTGGCACGTTTCTGACGCGCACCATGTGGATAATGTTTGCCTGTTGACTTTGTCATTCACAAGGAACTCTATCTTGAGGTCGGTGGGGCTGTTTGAACAGTTGGGAAAGTGAAAGTTCAAGTGGCAATAGATCAAGTAGAGGCCTTGTTTCTGTATCACCAGCTCTTCGCTCTTGCACTGGACGTCTTCACAAATACCCTTCTCGACCAAGCTCAGTTTTGAACTGTTTACTGGATTGGACACTAGAAAGGAAAGCAAACAAATTTTAAAATGAGCTACTGAGCTCTACTGACCTGAATTCAGCCTTATGTGACTTGCAGCAGTGTATCTCCTGGTAAATGGAGATACCTGTGCAGTGGTTTTCCTGCAGGAAGCTCCAAGAAAAGGCCCTGGCCAGATGGCTGGGAGTTCACCCATGGAAGTGGGGTGTTAAAAAGTTCCAAGGACTTACACAGCCTTTGGGAAACCCAAGACAGGGAGATGCAGTGAAAATGGCCTTCTGCAATATTTAAAGGGAAATAATGGAGATGATTCATGTGTTTGTGTGCAGAAGGTCTCTCTCTATTTATTTTTTTCTTATCAAGTTAAAAAAAAAAGTTTGTGTGATCAGATAGGGGGTTTAGCAAACACACCCACATTTCAGGTAAAGCTAAGGATATCTTTCCTATGAAGTGCCCACTAAAACCGGTTTGGTTGACACGAACAGCCTGCTCTTCAGCCAGCTCTGCAATCTCTCTTTGCCAGCTCTTGCCCTCGACTGGGCTCCCCACTGACCTCTCATGTATGCAGCGGCTCTCTTGGTCGGGACATTCTGTAGGATTCTTAAATAGTCTTCGGAGGTGTTCCCTGAAGGAAACAACAGATTAAGTGACCACTCCTGATTTTTTTTTTTTTTGGTACTGTAAAATGCTATCAGCATTTGGCACCTCATTTATTTGCTATAACTGCACTACGGACAAACTCCACAGCAGCAGCTCCAAAGCGACAAGCAGCATGTAGGAGAGATTAATCTTACTCCTTGGCTGATAATATCTGATCTGCACAGGGAACTCATAGCATTGTAACTCAATTAGTAAATTTATAACGGTCTAAAGCTCTGGTAGATTGTAGCCATCAGTCCAAAAAATTGTATTTCTTATTCTCCTTCTCACAAACAGAAATTAAGTGCAGGTAAGCTTAATTTAACCAAATTATTTGTAAGGTGCAATGGCAGAAAGCAGCTTTTAAACGTTTAACTGGAACATACTTCTGAAAATGGCTCTTTGGGTGCTTTTGAAACGTTGCTCTGTTCTCTCATGGTTAAAATGTGGCTGTCGCCAGGACTTCGGGAGAGGTTGTTGGTTGTTCAGACCCGAAAGCTGCCAGCTAGAGGAGCCGGGACAGCGTTGTTCCTGCGTGCGCTCCTTCCTACATA
>NW_008795575.1:1014933-1042014 GCF_000699145.1 Aptenodytes forsteri
GGACGGCATCCCGGACCCTGCATCCCGGCGCCGCATCCCAGTATCCCAGCTCCTGCATCCCGGACCCTGCACCCCACTGCTTCCCTTTGCGTTTCACCTCCTTTCCAGCCACATTTCACCCTCCCCTGTGCAAACTTTTCCTCCTCTCACCTTACCGGGCATTCAGTGAATGGCAGTGTTTATTCCTCTTTTATTTTGTGATCGTATAGAACAGAGTTTGCACTGCCCTGTGCAGCCCACAGGCACATAGATACACAAACAAGATACAGATTTGGGAAAGTAGTGTATATCCCAGTGGCTGCAACCAGACAAGTGGATGGTTCTTTCTCATTGCATTGGCTCTCCTTCTTTACATCTCCTGGCCCCGCTGCAGCTGTGGAAGGGATGTGCATAGGAGCTCAGATGGGAGATTGGGAATTTCCTGTGTTTTATTCTACAGCTGAATACCAGGAATAAAGTATGAAGGAGTTTCAGTAAAGCCTTACTAAATTATACTCCCCTCTCCCAGGGTACACAAATCACTGAAGTTTTCCTGTGACTCAGTTTCTAAAATTGGTACAAGAAGTCACCAACCCTACAAGGGTCTCTGAAGGACCGGTTAGTACACAAACCTAAGTTCTACTAAATCTTGATGCTACTCCATGACATCAGATGACATTTTTCCTCTTCCTTACATGAACAAGAAGGAGTCTACTAAATGCAGAGTGAGACAAGGATCTTCAGTTTCATAGGATTCCTGAAACTAAGGGTACAAAAAAGAGATTCAAATCTCCAGACCCTTGCAGTATCTGCATGGCCTGATTTCTAAGAGGTACTTGGTCAGGAGGATAGATAAATCAGGAAGAAGCTGGTCCCACACACAAGTACCTCTGGTTGGTGATTTGTAACATTGCACCCTTTGCACTCGCTATTGGAGAGGGAGGCTGTGGGTATCTTGAAAGAATTGCAGTCTTTCTCTGATTTCAGCAGTTGAAACACTTTTGAGGGAAGCAGGTGCTCACTGCGCTCCAAGAATGAGTAAGACGTGTATCAAAGTCCCTTGACTGCACTGGAAATCCCCAAAGAAAAACCAAAGCCTGATTTTCTGACATTAGTCATGTCAATATAGTGTTTTAGTGAGTGCACAGACACTACAGAGATGTGGAGATATGGAATAGGATAGAAGAAACCCCTTTATTTCAAACTAATGCTGTTACAATGGTAGCAACAGCCTCTGGCAATGCACAGTCAGCGCCCTGGGCCCACTCGCTTTACAAGTGTCCTGCAAGAAGGGAAGAGTGTTTTTACAGAAAGTTGGTGGCATTTAGGGGGTTTACCTATAAAGCGGAAAATCCCCTGCTGCTCAAGCAGACTTTGGAAGCTGCAGCCTTGCAACGTCTGCTAAGCAAGCAAGGTGCTGTGCCTGCACACAAACAGCCTGGTGCTGCCAGGAGCCCAATCAGTTATATCTCAGGATATTCATGGCATCTCTCAAGATCTACCCTCACTGATCTAGCTGCACTTTGCATTTCCAAAGCTGTACTTACATTTATTGATGTCAGCAAGTTTTGTGTGTGTGTTTAAACCATTTATTTGGTGACATCAGCTGTGTTTCTGAGAAGGCAAGTTATGAAAAAAATTGTTTAATAGAGACATTTCCGGTTCTTGCTGTGCTGCGGCAGCTTATATCTGTTTTCTAGTTTTATTTCTCAAGTTAATTCTTTTATCTGAAACATTTCAGTGCAAGCCAGGAGAGACTGAAATTACTAGAGTTTCAGGACTGATCGATGGATATGTTCAATCACATCACCTAATTGGCTTTGCACTAGTAACAGTGTAAATCAGAAGTAATCCCACTGAAGTCAGTAGGATTATATGAGCTTAAAAATACTGTGAGAAGGAGGAAAAGCAAAGCCACATTTGGGACTAAGTACCAAAGAGACCACACTGGTTTCATTGTCCGCTGTGATGCACGGACGCTGTAGATCAGGCTGCTTGAAGGAAGCCTGCTGATAAGGAAGGAGTCTTAGTAAGAAGCCATTTAGGTTATTTTGTCCTAAAGAAGCCATCAGGAGATAATTAACTTTTGTCTTCCTGACCCCTTTTACCATAGGATGAGCATCCAGAGGGCACAGCCCTGAGGAAAAGGGTCAGACTATTTCCATGAGCTTAATGCAGCTTTTGCCCACCGAGCCAAAGGGTACATGCTGCAGGACTGTGAAATGGGACTCAGTGGAGCTGTGGCCTCACTGACATTCCCGTGATTTCCACCTGTGGTGCAAAATGGAAAGAGTCTCATCAAAACACAGCAGGACCTAAAGAGGCTGTGTCTGCCAGCCAGGAGGAACCCAAGGGCTGTGAGACATGTGGATATATGGACTGCTGCCAGCCAGGTCTGCGGAGATGTGACTCTGCCTGGGAAACTCTCTTCACTGCTGCCTGCCTCAGTTTCTCCACTTCTGAGATGGATATAATGGGAGCACCGGCAAAGGGCAGTGAAACCAAGAGCTGAAAGTGGCCTGCCAGAGTGCAAAGTGTTGCTGCCCAGACATGGAAAGCCCCTTAAATGGGGTTTTGGGGGCTTGTCCTAGCACCAGTCACCTCTCACAGTGATATTCCTCTGCAGTGCATATGGCATTGCAACTAGCTGGAGGCTGAGTGTGGACAGGCACAAGAGGAGGTCAAAAACCTGAACTTCTCTTATGAGGTGAAGTAGTACAGGCAAGCAACAAAGAGCTTTCAATTCCTCTGTACACCCCACCGATTTAAGTGCTTATAAAGTCAGGCAGGGTGATTTCATACGTCTCTGTCAGTGTGCTAGAGTTAGCAGAACTTGCCTAATTTTATTTCTCAGCAGCCACTATCTGAAGTCCCCGTAGCTATCTTTAACTCCCTCCTTCCAGTTAAGTGTCCTGCAAACAGCTGCCGGCTGGCGCTGAGGGACTGTCCCAGCTGAGTGATGCTGCGACAAGTGCCAGCTGGGTGATGTCCTCTCCTGGGCTCAGTGGCAGAGCTGGGCTCTGTTCCAGCTGGTCACATGTGCACCAAGCGCCTTTGGTCCTCAAGAGCCCAAGGATTGTCACTCTGGTTCTGTGCATTGAAAAGGAACTGAACTCATCTGGCAATATAACCTCCTTCCAAAAATACAAACTTTAGAAGTATCCCTTTCTTTCCTCCAAATTTAGAAGGAGCCTCTTATGGACTCCTCATCACTGCACAGATGACTACTGCAACACTTGTAGAGTTCAAGGCCAAAACTATTCAAGTCTCTAGCCTGCTCATCAGTATAGCATAGGTCACATAATTTCATGAGCTATTCATATATATATACACACACATATATTAATCTATATCTTGCGTTTTAAGTATTGGAGAGACAGAAGATCTAACACTCAGCATTTTGTAGCAATACCGATCATCTCACTATTAATTAAATAAGCAACCAGCCCCCGTTATGACTAACTGGAATCTGTCTAGCTGCAGTTTCCTCCGGATGCTTGCCTAGGAGGATGCCTGTGTGTTCTTTCTAGCATTTGCAAGCCCAGGCTTGCCAAAATTTTTTTAACTGAGAAACACAGCTCATCTGCCCTGACCTCCCAAGAGCAGACAGAACCTTACACAGTTTTACATATATGCACACAAACACAGGCACGTACGGAAACTGAAAAAACCAAAAATCTATATGGTCTAAACGCGAGATATCCATTTCTGAAGAACCCACCATTGTGGGATTTGTGACTAACACCCCAGCAACTTCAGTAGTGTTGCACTGGGACAATTCCAGGCTGGAAGAGACCAGATTTAGCTGTAGAAGGCCAAACTGCACTCAGAGAGATTGCTGCAAACCTGGAAAGGCTTGTTTGCTTCTCTGGCTTCAGCCTGATTTACTCTAGGGTAGCAAGAATGTGAATGTCACCTGTATTATCTCAAGTTCTCGGAGCCAGATTTTTATTTGGGAATCTATTTCCCATTGAAACTGTGAATGGGGTGCTGGATTTCCTTTTCTGGTCTGTCCATCAACTGCTAATAGATCTTACTGCCAGACAAAAATACATATAAATAGTGTGTGTGTGTGTGTGTGTGCATATGTATCTGCAGGTTTTTCCTTCTGTAAATGAGAACAGATTTGGTATCAAGTCTTCGTAGTTCAAAACAACAAGAAAAGCCACCAGTCCAGGATTACAACCTTTATGGGGAAACGAGGCTCGGAGAGGACAGCGAGGAGATGATGAGGGCTGAACCTCTCCAGATGTTGGCAGGTCATACATTTCTCTGTGACTTAGTTTCCCTCTAAAAAATGAACCTAACAAAAATACCTCTGTGGCCCATATTAATATATGATTTGATATTTATGAAATGTGGATGAGTTTCTGCAGAGAAATAGTTCCACAGAAAGAACATTTCACAAACATTTAGTTCATGATGAATTTAATTCTTTCCCCCTGTTGCTCAGGTACTCCACTGACAATAGCACAGACTTTTTGAGGAGATTGATATCATTTTTCACACAAACATTTAATTAGGTGACATTGCGTCACTCTCAGCTACTGCTTGTGGATTCCTGCAAACCCATCCATTGAGGACTGACAGCTGAGTCAGGAACATAAACCTTCTACAAATCTGCTTTAGTGCCCACCGGTCTTTAGCTAATAATAGAACATAATCTCATTGGAAATCTAAATGAAATCGTCATGTTTTTCCTGCTTTAATATCGCAAAATTAATTCAGAGATGTAGCTGTGTCTGGACCACTGTCCATTTGCATTACAATACAGTCTTGGCCTGAGTGAACCCCAGCTGCTCCCACTAGCACAGTCCTGCATCCCCCACTAGCATCTCTGAGATGTTTTGCACAAGTAGGTACCGACACAGGGCTGGAGCAAGGCTGAGCACCCAGCCGGCAACTTGGCAATGCTCATTTTTTGCTTGCTTGCCCATTTTTACAACGCAGGGCTCCGAAGCCCTGTTGTGAACAAGGTGGGTACAAAATACATCCAAATTACACTACCAACATCTGGGCTGCCTGAGAGGCAGACACGGAATCAAATCTAAATCCACAGCAACTTCAGCCTCACCACAGTCCCCGTTCTGAAATGTTTCTTACATTTCTGTTTCTTGCTGCTCTGCAGCTGCTGGATGGGACCTTGCAGCTCTCGCTGCAACTCCCTACTTAGAAGTCAGCAAGAGATGCCTGGCAGCGTATGACAGAGCTCCCTGCCGAGGGGGTCTCAGTAAATTACCCCCTGGGATATATTAATCAATTAGCCCTGCTTTATGCATTTTAAGAGAAAAATAAGAGGCCATTGTAATTGCCTCACACTTTAGTGCTCTACTACCCTGCCAGACATACAATAGACACTGATGGGCAATGAGGGGTAGGCTGATAGAGCACTTAGACCCATTGCAAACAGCTTTCAGCAACTCTTCCTGCCTTGTGGGGTTTCTCTATCATTCCCTCCTTTGTCTTTCACTAATGGCATCATCTCAGATTTAGCAGCAGAATTCAGAGCAAGAGGGTGCCTGTAATTGATATTGACCCAAAGACAGAAAGGTTTCTGAATAATGAAACAGCATCTTGTACATTCCTGGAGAGAGCGTGTTCCTCCTGCCTGGCACCTGCCAGTTACTGATGAGGAGAAAAAGCAATTAGCACCGGTTGCCTGATATGAAATTTAAAAAAAAAATATATATATATTTTGCAATGCACTTTTGGATTAGTGAGACCTCTCCTCCGTGCCCTGGGGATGCCAGTATTGCTCGTGCTTTGCTTTGAAATAATACTGATCTACAGATACAGTCTCTGTGGCTCCTCTTCTGTCAATCACTAGACTCCACACCAACAGCTTTCACTACCTCTTCCTACCTGGTGGTAAAACTCAGCCATGGAAACCAGCACAGTTCTGGTGACTTCTCTGAGGTTACGCTGATTTACAGGAGCGGAGGTTCTGCTCTGGGGCTGTACCGCCTTGCAGCTGCTGGGGACTCTCCATCATCAACGGGGGACTGTGGGCAGCGAGGCTGTTGCTTTGCAGCCCATCAGGTTTCCAAATGGACACCTAATGGTCACCTTTTGGAATGCACTGGAGTGGGGCTGTGATGTGACTGTCCAAATGTCCTTACCCAAATCTGCCTTGTATGTTCAGACCCTGCTTTATTTCTGAGGAACTTCAGGTACAAAATAAAGCACTAGAAGACTTAAGAAAGACTTATAAAGACTTAAGAAGCTACTTAGGTTGATAGAGAGAAAGCAATATGTGCTTAGGATGTCTTAGGGACCTCCTAAGGTGAAAAGAAAATCCCTCCAGGTTACAGGAATTTTAAAACATAAAAAATGATGGTTAGGCAAGATGTGAAGTTCTCAGAAAGGACACAGTGACATGCAGGGACTACTTTGAGAACTATGGGCTATGAAACAAGCTCAATACGGAAGAGTCCCAGATTCAAAAATTATCCAAGATAGAGTATATGTTGCCCAAATGATGCATTGTCACCTGTGTGCAAAAACGCAGCTGCAGAAAAGATGGTTATGTGATTAGGACTCTCTGGACCTTGAATTTCAATTTCCTATTCTGCTATCCCTTCTAGATGAACACTGTGCTTCATTTTTCCCATCTGTATAGTGGGAGGCAATGGTATCTCCTATCCTCCGGGACTGAGTATGAACTTGTATTTGCAAGAAGTCAAAGTGCTTTGTGCTAAGGGCCCTCTAACCAGGGAGGCAATGTCAATGAAGTAAATAGTGCTCCTCCTGATTTACGCTAAGGAAAAGCAGAATCTTGGTACACTGTCTCTGCTAGTCTGCTTAGACAGTTTTTTCCTATTTTGGCCCCCCTGTGCTCATACTTTGCCTGTTTTAATTTCTTGCTCTGTGCCTCTTGCTGCTGTTCTCCATTTGTCCCTTCTAGACCTACCCCTTCCCTCCTCCCTTTTCCCCACAAACCAGTAGGAAACACATGCCTGCTCCAGGCCAGAGGAGTACAGGAGGAGTTTCAATTGTTTTGAAATATATGCCAACACATTTGCACCCATGCTTTGCGAAGATGGGGACGCTACGCCCACATGTGCAAGAGCCAGCCCTTAAAATAAGACCTAATAGTCAGACTGATGTTTACATCCTCTGGCAAAAAGGCTCTTTTGCAAAGACACCTCAGGGCAGATTCAGACATACTTGTTATTTCCTCAGCCATGCACTGGTTTCCGGAGGTACTGATTAATTTGAAAGCTTTCTTCTTCTTCTTCTCCCCCCCCCCCCCCCTTTCTCTTTTTCACTTGGCTTTTCCCAAGAAGAGACTTTGTGTGAAATGTTAAGATGTGCACAATTGGCTTATTTGTGACCCTGGGCAATATTTGCGTTACAGATGAGACAAGTGGCATGTATAGTTAGTTTAGGCGTCTTACCTGTCCTGATAGGTTTTGCGATGCCCTCTGTGGCAGGATCAGCTGCCTGAAAGAGAAGCAAGAGAAGAGATGGTTATTCTGGGAGCATACCCATGTTCAAGTACAACCCTGCTTTAAAAGTGGATCTTAAAAGTTTCCACTGCATGCCATGAAGGCAATACACATCCCGATGCACAGGGAGCCAGCGCCAGGCGTTACAGAGCGTATGGCTCCTATAGAGCCTCACAGGTCAGTGAAGGATTGCTGTGGAGCAAACAGCTCCGGCAAGCTCTCTGCACTCATCCAGATATCATCCTCAGTCATCCCTCATCACTGCCTTTTTTCCTAATGCAGAAACCCTACATTTCTGAGACAGCCAGCAATTCTCTCAGTGCGGTAAGAAATGTGTATGGTTTCTGTTGGGACTGTTTTGGAAGAACAAGCCCTGAAAACCTCACTCTGTGGCTTGCAAAGCTTGGAGAGAGTAGGACAGAGTGGGACTGGACACCCTTGAGAGCCCGTGTCCGTCCCTGGGAAGCCAGTAGCTGGATGAAAATAAAAGCTGTAGAGCCTCAGCACAGGTCTGAGAGTGACAGAGTTGACCTGCCTCACCTCTGCTCCTTCTTCTTCCTGGGGTGTAAACCCAAGCATCAAAATGGCATGGGAAATTGTCCTCAATCAGCATGGCCTGAGAACTTCTCAGGAAACATGCTCTAAGTGTGAAATATGATAGGCTTCATCTGTGGTCTTGCTTCTGTTTTATCACACCTCTCTGCCATCCAAACATACAACCTTGAAGCCTGTGCTTGCTTGCATATTACTTCCACACAAGTCACTGACAGCTCATAAACGTCCGTCAGTGCCCTCGAGGAGCAAACAAATTCTCCCAACAGCTGAGGAAAGATACTGAGAGTGCCTCAGTGCTTGAAACTATGTGTCACGTCCCTTCATTCACATGCGCTGGGCAGTCCCACAGTGATTTCAGTATCAGGGAGAGGGTTTTGCTCAGGCTAGCCTAAACCACCTCCTCTCATCTGGGCTAATTGTGCAGGCTAACCAGGCCAGGCCCGATTTAGCATAGAATCATAGAATATCTAGAGTTGGAAGAGACCCATAAGGATCATTGAGTCCAATTCCCTGCTCCTCGCAGGACTACCTAAAACTAAACTCTATGACTGAGAGCATCGTCCAGATGCTCCTTGAACTCTGACAGGCTTGGTGCCGTGACCATTTCCCTGGGGAGCCTGTTCCAGTGACCGACCAGGATGTCCAAGAAGAAGAAAGTTGGGAAGCTGGTACCAGCTTTAGCAGAACATCTAATATCTCCTGGGAGAAATGAGGCACACCATGCATGTGGTGGGAGACAGCTTCATCCATAGTGGTCTTAAAACATAAGCACTTTATTTTTGTGTGTAAATAGGATAATGTGTGGTGTGGGGAGAAGGAAGATGGTTGGACAGTGAGAAAAATCACGTTGTGTCTGTTTGTGGTACTTAATGTTCTAGTCTTAAATGTTTAAGAATACTTTTAATTAGACTTTGGCCTAACGTGACCAAGTTTTCAACCATGGCTAAAGTGGAGAGCTGCATCTGCTCCTGGCAAAGCAATGTTATCCTTTGGTCTAATGCTAAAATGCTGTGTCCCGCAGACAGAGATGGCATAGGTGCTTCATAATTTTGGTATCTGTAATATATGATTTGTTCATTTTCTCTCCCCACACCTATGTAACACAGGGGAGAAGTTATCTGTTGAGACAGTATTTCTCCTAGCTGTACAGGAAGGCTGCTGGGTTAGGAGAAGAATGGGAACCTAGAGCTGTAGTTTGAAAAAACAGGCATTTCCAAGCTTTTTGGTATCCTACACGACAGCCTCCCTTGCAAACTCTCATGGATCCTATGCACACATATCACCAAATGTGGGACTGAGAACAGTCTCGGCTGAAAACACTCCCAAGGACCATCTGCCAGAGCCTCTCAGCTCCTGTCTTGGACCCTTGCACTGGGCTGTCCCTCTCACATGCACTCAGGGCGCAGGGAAGCATTACTTTTCAATGCCAGTTATGAGCATTTCTGCCCTCTGCAGAGAATTAAAGGCATTTTTGCATGAGAGAAAAGGGATGCTCTGCCCCTAGCTAGATTATGCTAAATGAAATCAGACAGCAGATCCACTGCTGCCTGTAGAGAAGTGTTTGGTAAAGTGATCGAGACATTATGATCAGTGAGGTGTTCACCTTGCAGCCCTCCCTCGGAGATGGTGTGCAGGACAAGGCTGATGGCTCACAGCTTGCTTTGTAGTCAGGGCAACAGGAACAAGATTAAAATGTACTAATGTATTGTGTTCTCACCTGGGAAGCCTCCCAGTGGGTGAAAACAGCAGATACTAATGCAATTTATTTTAGTGACAATTGAGTAGATATTCAAATAAAACTTTAGAGCTTGCTTTGAAATATTAGTGGCATTACTTCTTTCTTTCCTAACAGCAAAAATATTGCATGTAATGCTGTAATTTGGAATGCAAAGAGGCACGCAGTAGGAGCCCAAAGAGATTAAATCCTACAGTGCCAGCTCAGGAAGAGTTCATGACAATGAATTTTACCCTGTCTGGAGTGGTCTGGGTGCTGCTGATGAAGGATCTCAGTCTTTACTCAGCAAGCAGAATAATTTGAGTTTGCTTCATTGGAGAAAATGATAATCAGGTGCCAGTGAAAGTCATTTCTTTCTTCTTTCCCTTAATCATTTTACAAGAAAGTTTCCCAAGCTGAGACAGGCTGGTGCTGCGAGAGGGTCATTCTAATGTCCTGTGTCAGAACTGTGAATTTTCATTTAACCAGAGGTCTCTGAAGTGTGTATCTGCCTCTAGAAAGTCCAAGAAAACACACCCTGAAACCACAGTCCCCCAGAAACTGGCCTGGGGTGAGCTTAACTAGGTCCAGGGCTCTTCCAAGAGGATGTCCGCACAGCAGCTCTGTGGGGACAAGCTCTTTGGACTGTTGTCCCGGGAGGAAGATTTGCAATTTGAAAAAAAGCCTCAAGGCTCTCCCATGTTTCTGCTCAGCCTCAAACCATCCTTACCTGTCTCTGGCTGAGGGGGAAGGAAGGCAGTGGCACTTTAGTAGGTGGCCCTGAGTTGCCAAGAGGCAAAGGTAGAAACTAGATGTGAAAACTCAGAAAGCGGAGTGCCGTCCTCACAGCTGATCTGATAATGAGCATCACAGGAAACAGAGCCCCATGTGAAACTAAGTTTTTCCAGTACTGCCAATACTTATTAAAGTGACACCTCTAGACAGCAGGTGACTGTCACTGTACAGAATACCAATGGCAAGGGTTGGAACAGCGCAGTTTTCTTCTAGAATGCCTCAGTGGTTTTCCTGTGGTGTTCAACAAGTGGGAAATCTGCTTTCAGGGGCAGTTTTCAGTGGTGTGGTTTTTTTTTTTCATTTTAATTTTTGTCAGGGTTGTCCACCAGAGGGGGCCAATAGGCACCGATCCGGGCAGCCCGTGGCAAGGTTATTTTTAAGTAGACATAAATCACCAAATAGATAGAGCAGGGACTTGCTAGGTGCTGAAGGAGCAATTTCTGGTTATGGCAGTCCCACTGCTAAATGAGGTTTACATTTTTGACTCCAGCAGCCTTGAAGACTAGATCAGCAAATATAAATATCTGCACTGACTCTTATCATTTGCCACACTGGTGCATTAACTCTGCTGAAAAGATTTACCCACACAGTTTGGAGGTTAAAAATGTGAAGTCTACAAAATCCAGAGCAGTGATGGACCATCCCAGATTATGGACTTTGGACATTCACGCAGAATTTTTTCATAGAGGTAGGTGGCCTAGGTGCCTGATACAGCATACCTTGCAGTACAGCATAAGATTTGCTAGGGTCTGTGTGTCTTAAAATTACGTTTGTCTAGTCCTTTCTGTCTCATAGTCTTTCACTGGTTTTACATATATCTCTACGTACATAAATATCTACATAGATTTGTATATATACATATGACCAGCAGCAGTGAAGTGCAGCAGAGGTTTTAGCACTCATAACAGTGTTAGGAAGAAAAATGAAGGCTACAGACTGTCCTTTTTCCAGAGAAAAATAAAGACAGCTGTGAAAGATCAAGACAAGTGAATGGCCTGAAGCCAAGGGTTTCTGCAGATGAAAGCTGAAGAAATGAACGGACTTCAGCACTGCACATAGTTAGTTCCAAAAAACGCAGTTTAGTTCCAAAAAATGACACTTCCCAGGTCTGACACTAATGTGCTGTGCCACCCTTCTTGAAAACAAGGTGTAAAGGAAATTTCTTGGGGTATTGGGCAATGCGGGGGTGGGGGCGGGCATAATGTGTATTAGTAGTGCTGTTAGATTCAGAGAAGCAGCTTTGGAATCATAGTTGCTTTTTTGTTTTGGTCTTTCATGCTAGATTTCCCTTATTCAGAGCACCTAGATTTTGGGTGATGCAAATGCCTTGTTTCTACAAAGTTTGATTTTCCCTTTCCAATGCATCTTCCGTCATCTTAAACTAGCCAAGTGTAAATTCATCAAAAGGAAGACAAGCAGTCAATTTCCATGTACCTGCAATGGGACTAGGGGACTGTATGATCTGCTTGCCACCAGAAGCCTCCTCTTAATGCAGTGGTACCCGAGACATGGGTCACAATGCCTGCATTGTCCCTAAGACCCTCTAACACTCATTTGGACAGAGGAAAATAAAAATTTCTACCTCAGCTAAGCATAGGGAGGGCATGAAGTTGCCACCGTTGCCCCTGTGGTCGAGGATCACTCACATAATCCAGCTGACAACATCTGGAGAGAAAACCAGATCATCTCAAGAGGCTGATCACACAAAATGTTGGTCCTCTCTTGAGAAGTTACAAAGAAAATAATTAAGCCAACTGATGATGCTCTACTCCCTACAGCAACAGGATAATAGGACTCAATAGCCACAGGGGTCCAAGTACAAGAACTCCCCAGACCTCCTGTCCCAGAGCTGCTGAAGTCAATACTACAAGATGCTCAGCCCAGCCACAACTGTATTTACCAAAGGACTTTGTACCTAGCCTTACGCTGACAGTGTGACCATGAGCTAAAGTGTTTTTGGAGCAAGACCTGGAGTTTCTTGAGGGACCTGTCTCACAGGATGAACACTTGTTCCCTGGTCTGGAAATTCAAGACCAGTCATGGATGAAGAATGACTATGCTGCTTCTGAACTGGGGGTCTTTCAGCTCCCTGAGAACAAGAACAAAAGTTACGCTTTTACTGCCAAATTCCTCTCACAGCATTTATTTGTGTTTCTCACACACCTCAGCTTCCTACTTTCTCCTTCAGCCAAGCTCATTTCCAAAGCAGCTGCAATAACGTCATTACTCTTTTAGATGAAAACCTTGACTCCTTCAGTAATATCATTCCTCTGGCAAGTAGTGTAACTGCGTTTATCCTGATGGAGAGGTAATTTAATGCTTACTTTCATAATAAGTACAAATGAAAGCCTCATTATATAGGAAAGCTGTGGCAATTCTGTAATTACCCAGGCTGTTATTTTAAAGATCTCCCTTAATGTCCCACTATTTATCACTTGAAAACCCCCATGTCTCATTCTAACTGTGCCCAAACTCCTTCTCTTTTGGAAGAACACTGATTTCAGGTAAATGACTCCTCCCTGATACAACTTAAAGACATATCAGTCAAGCCTTCATGGTTTAATTTCTGGGTAATGTGCATACACAGGCACACAGACTGCACAGGGTAAATTTAGTAAGAGAAAATATTGAGCTGAAAGATCATATTTTGTTTTCCATGGCCAAATTCCTCCAACAGCCCTGCGCTGGTGCTTTCATTCTATGAATAGTAGTGGAGGTACTTCAGCACTTAGATTTTTGCAATAAGATTTCAAAGCCTATGAAACTTCTAACCTGTCATTTTACCTCAGTAAAGTTCATGGCAACATTCCTGATAAGATCAGAAATGCACTTTTTGTAATTATCACCACCTGTACCTCTGCCCTGGCTGTAACTGTCTCATCGATTCCCCATTCAACCACAGAGCCACTTGAGAGCAAGCCTCTTTATTTTGAGAAGGAGAAAATGTCTGTAGGCAGAGAGAACAGTTGTTTTTGTCAGACCTTGCCTCACTTATATCCTTCAGTCATCCTTGCTATAACTACTTTTGCATTAAAAATCACACCCAAGAACAGGACTAACAAAAAAAGAGAGGGACAGTGAGCTACTTTGCCCCCATCCAGTGCTCTGGGTAGTTCGAGAGCTCTGCTTCACCACATCACGGTGCATCCCAGCAGACAGCACCACACAGCGTCACACATAGAGATGTCTCGTGTTATGTCCATTACTAAAATTTATCAATATTTCAGAGGAACACACGTAGACACTGCCAGACCAGACCATCTTGGACAGTGGTCACTTTGTAGAAGCGACAGGAGACACATAGAAAACCAGGTAACAGACACTGAGGCACTGATCTATCTTCCCTCCACCTCTCCTGCTAACTAGACAGGACAGAGGGTGGTTAGCATCTGGGATTATGAGCTTTCCACTTCCATTTACAGAGTAGCAATTGAGTGCCAGAAGTTAAGGCTGCCCATAGAGAAGGGTTTATTTTTTTGAAAGTTCTTTTCTCTCCCTCTGTGTTTCATCTTTCTCTCCCCTAATTCACATGTGTGCATTTATAACAGGAGGCAGCGACTGATTTTGTGGCCACAGGATAACTTTGGGGAAGCAGTACGTAAAAAAAAGGGCCGTCAAAAGGTAAAATGAAATGAATAATGTAAGAAATTGCTTACCGTCCTCTGAACGACTAAGACCATGATGGTGGCTAACGCAAAGATGAGTAACGCAACAAGGGTAGCAATGATGAAATAGAAATATGTTTTGTTAGTGGCTCCAAGCCTCCTTGAAACGGTGTCTTCATTCACATGCATGGCTGATTCATGAGAGTCCTTCACCTGAAAAAGTGTTTGCTCTTGTGCCGAGCACTTTCTTATATAGCTCTCAGGGTACTGCTCTGTATCTCCCCTTGATCAGGTTCAAGTTGCAGCCGATCTCTGTTCCTGGCAGGATTTTCCCCCTTCATCCTGGCTCATGTGATCTGGAAAAAAAACTTCATCACTTGTAGTACAAAGAAAGAGGGACCTGGGGGCGTGAAGCAGGACGCAGCTGTGAAGAGGGGAAGGAGCTTCATGTTCTTGATCAGGGATTTCGCGACAGCAGTCTTGTATGCTGCATTGGAGGTTTCTGATGTCAGAAGGTGAATAGTTACCAAGATCAGTCGTTGTCCTCCCCCCCCACCCCCCCCATCACTGGCTTTCTGTGAAACGGAGAGCTATGCAAATTCTGTTTCATTTTGTACTCAGTGCAGCTACAGTTCGGTAGAGTAAATCACCCCGGAGCTCTGCCTTTCTGTTGCACAGAGTAACCTCTTCTTAATCCCAGTAGCGTCCCAGACTGCGATCTCCAGAGCTCTGCATTCAGAGGTGAACTAGGCTTTGAGTTTGGTGGCTGTAGCTCCTGCCTGTGAAGGTCCAGAGATGTTGGGTGAGATTTTCATTGAAGTATTTCATAGAAATGTGCCAGGAAGACATCTTTGACGAAGGATACAAGTTCTAGGCAGACGCATAGAAAGAAAACAGTCACACCAAAGTTGCTGAAAGCACGATGTTAGGATGTGCCCACAGAGGGTGTCTGTATTCACCTTCCTGCCCTGGCTTATTTGCAGCTAGTGAATTAATGCTCGTTTCCATCCTGTCCACAAGCCTCTCCTCTGCCCTAGTCTGGGACTATCACCCAGCCATGGGGTTTCTCATGGAACCTAAATGAGATTTCGTCAACTGGAAATATTCCTACTTCATTCCAGTGTGAAAGGACCAGCCATTCCTAACCCTGCATTTTTTATGTGAGATGACTCCTTGCTTTCTGGCCAGTCCAGCTCTGAAGACACTTGGGTGTTTCTGAAAATTCTCACAGTTAGATGCGTCTCCTCTTTTGATTCATATCAATGCAAGGCAGTTAACTCGTGTAACATGATCAAAATGACTAGGAGTATTATTTGTCTCAGCTATTCCCAGTTTGGTGATACAAGGACATCAGAAAGGCCAAAGAGGATCTTATCAATGGTCCCTCTAGCTCAGTATCTTTCCTTCAGTAGAGAGCAACAAGATATGTCTTGGGAAGAATATCAGAACACAAAAAGCAGGTAGAGTTATTTATTGAGTTTAATTCTCCAGTTTCCTCTGATTTGGGCTTGTGGGACTCCCAAACCAGAGGTAATACCTTTCTCTTTTAATCCAATTCTTCTTTACACCCCTGACATTAACGGATCTTAGCATCTTACTATTATTACTACTATCTTTTAATAAAATCACTAGAGCACAGTACTACAAAAGCTTCTATAGATTTCCAAAATAGTGTTTTTCAGAGCATCTCTTATTGCCGTGGAAACAGGCACAATCTATTTTAATCAGAGACAAAGGGAAGCAGCCTCCTCTCCTTAAGGATGAGACAATAGCGTAACACGCTTGGCCAGGGCTTCCTCAGGAAATCTGTCGCTCAAGCCTGACAGGATGGATGAGATGGATCCTCACCTGCTGGGTCCCGCCTGGTCAATGCAAAACCTTGGACAGCTGCTAGCAGCAGTGGTTCTCACTCACCCTGGTTTGTACTGGAAATTAATCTTGATTTGCAAGGGAAAGATTTACAAAGTCTTGCCTGTGAAAGTTCATTTGACCCCTTAAAACAGTCGGTCCTGCAGAGCAGCAAACCCACCTTTTGGGAAGCTGAACATGGAGGTCCCCTAACACCACCATTGCTCCCCAACCCTCCTAGACAATGTGACAATTCTGAAATGCAGCAAAATCCAAAAGATCTTGCAGTGACTGGCAGCATCTACTATTCTTGAAAAGACGCTTCAACACCTCTTGCTCATGGCTGAGCAGATACATACGTCAGCAAGGAAGAAGGTTTTCGAGAGAATAATGGTGGTGTAGTTTTAAGGATATCGCATCATGCTTGGTGTCACGAGGAGGACACACTCCTCTGTGAGCTCGTAGGCTTTTGTGGTTGCACATGGATGTGCACAGTCAGCTCTTCAAGCTGTGAAACGCTTGTGCAAAACTTATAAGTAGACAACCAGATAGTGTAGTGGTGATGACTACAAAAGAAAAAGGTATCAGTGAAGGCCAGTGAGGGAAAACAGGACAAATTCATCCCCTGTGTAAACAAGTGCAATCCAGATTAAATTTGGCCTGTTACTTTCTAAACTAAATTTGGTTAGCCCACTAGTACAGCATTGGAAACCCACAGAGTTTAGTGAGTTGGAAATGCTGAAACCTGCTGGGAAGGACACAATAATATATAGGAGCACAGAACATCC
Organism: Aptenodytes forsteri; assembly: GCF_000699145.1. Lineage (NCBI taxonomy): Eukaryota > Metazoa > Chordata > Aves > Sphenisciformes > Spheniscidae > Aptenodytes > Aptenodytes forsteri. The sequence goes on from NW_008795575.1 coordinate 1,031,666, forward strand.
ACTCATGTAGTGATATCATGCTATACAGTGTTCCAGGACAGCAAAGGCAAACACCTAAGATTGCTCCAGGTAACAGCAGGATCTATGAATGATTCCCCTTTCGTGATGGGTGAAATATCTTGAAATGTAGAAGTAAAATACTGCTCAGCTAAGACAGCTATACTGTTAAGGCAGCCAGTAATTTTTAAACAGGATAACACTGCAGGATGAGTGGATACTTCAGTAGCTTTGTCTTTGGCAGTAAATAAACCACCGCACCTCCTTGTTAAATAGGTGTTCTTGGGGTACTGTGGCTGTATATCCTAGCTTGTAGGTGGTGGTGCACTTTCAAACATAACTTTAGCGTAATGCTCTGTTACCCTCTAGTTCCTAACAAAATCACTCTACAAACCCTATCACACTATTTGTCTGATTATGCCTGATTTCCAGAGCACAGTTCACTGCTTTCATGCCTTCTGACCAATGTTGCATCAATTCTCACAAGCTCCGGTTCAGGAGGCTAAATAGCAGGTGCTTGCCCTGTATTTGCATTGGCACGTGCTGCGTCCTCTGCAGCAAAGAGCTTTGCATAAAAGGACAAAGAGAGAGAAAACAAATGAACCACAAAGCTAGCAGTTGTAATTATTTCTTGGTAGAGTTTGCAAGTGGCTCTCTTTAGCAGAAAAATACAAAAGATCCCAGCCCCTTGTTAATATTTATTTATCTACTCCTCTGCTGAAAGGAAATAAACTTGCTGAGAACTGAAAACCCGTCCACGTGGTCAATGGAAATTCACCCTTGACTGAAGTCTGTGAGAACTGAAAACCTTTCTGAAAGACATTAATGGCCAATTCTTCAAAGATGCCACTGAAATCCAGGGGTGTGAAGTGTATAGGTGCCTTTAGAAGTTTCTGGTTTTATCCTCAATGAAAACTGTGTGCATTTCTCATCAAAACCATCATTCATGTTTACACCCAAGTAGTTTGCTACCAGAACCTCGTCCTTAGCTTTTCAAGATCTAAGAGAGCTCAGAGAAGGTGCAGCATAATGTATGTTTTATTATCCCTAGTGATTCCTAGTACCCTCCTAATTAACGATCTTCGATAGCAAAGATGCTATTGGGCTTCTTATCTTCAAAGAGAGACCCCTTTAAAGACAGAGTTAATTAACTTCAGCTGAGTTGCACCTAAGTGCACACATATAAACATGTGAGCACATGCGGGCACTTGTGAATCACTTGATATTGAAATGCAAGATCAGTAAATTGAGGTTACTGCAAAACGCCATTAGCACTCAAGGTATGAATCACCTTGTTGTCGGCAGTTTTTAAGTTTCCTCCGATGAATCACTCTCTTGTATTGCACATCAGCATTATGTTTGTAGTCCATATCTCAGCCCGAACCAAGGGAGATGGGTGCCTGGTCCAGGGTTGACAAAGTTGTTGTTTGGGGGTTTTTTAATTATATTTATTAGAATCTGTGTCTATGGGAAGTGGTTGAGTCCCCATCCCTGGAAGTATTTAAAAGATATGTAGATGTGGCGCTTAGGGACATGGTTTAGTGGGCATGGTGGTGGTGGGTTGACGGTTGGACTCAATGATCTTAGAGGTCTTTTCCAACCTTAATGATTCTATGATTCTGTGATTCTATTCATGTGATCCTGATCCGAAGGTTGGTCACAGAATGAAGTAAATGACACTCCAATATCACGCTCCTAACACTGTTGCGATTATATTGTTGGCTATCGCCATAAAACAGTCTTTTGAGGGAGATGCTGCATATCTCTCATCCAAGCCTTCTGCTCCTGAAACTTATTGGAAGGTTTCCAGGAATAGCAATGTTCTTTTCTCATTTTGTTTCTCAAATAAAATTACTGAATAAAAATAGACATCAGACGGGAGGAAAATAAGAGAAAAAAAGAAAGATTAGAGCTGCTATTGTGCAGTATTATCTCCTTGGGAAGCTACATAGTGTTTATTCGTGCTGTGTAACTGTCTTCCTTGTTCAAAAGAATTATATCACTCAGCCTTGTAAGGCAATAGAAAAACAGGTATATTAAATTAGCTGAAAATTGGCTATAGGGGGAAAAACACCTTTTTATACTGTAGGTGATATGCACCATCAATCTCTTTTGAAGTGCAGGTAGAAACCAGAGGCATTAGGATAGATAATAAAATGCAATAATAAAGCAGTACAAATGGAACAGTTATAACAGTGCAATAACTTCCACAGATTTGTCAGAGAGTGCATTTGCTCAGTAGGAGTTATTGTCTGCCCAAACAGTAACAGTTCCTCCCATGTAGCATCCTCCCCAAAGAAGGGAGCTGCCTGCTTTGCTGGAAAATCTTCAGTATCTTTCAGCAACGTTTGCTGGTAAGGGTCAATCCAAGTGGAAAAGCTCTTTTCTCGGTACTAAACCCCTCTGTATTCTGATTAATTACTTGGGAGTAAGATGAAAAAGATAATGCATGAATTACAAAGCTGGAAGAAATGGGATAATCAATAACATAGCTTAAATTAAAAAAAATGCAGAGTTATTTAGAATGTGATTTTTCAGGCATGTCTAGAGATTTCAAATACCCAAAATTCCAGTTATTCTGTTACAAAACACTGGAAGGATATTCATTTCCAGCATGGTTCTCATAATTTCCTGAAAACCAGGGCATTTCTGTGTGATTCAAGCAGCATAATAAAAAACTGAGCCGCCCAGAAGTATATTTAGACTCTGGTGCCTACTCTGGGGTTTAAATTCAAAAGGAAGAGGATTGTATGACTTTGAAGTTCATTAAGAGAGAAAAAAAGGACATATACACTTGCTGGTCTGAGTATGGTTCTTAAAGTCTCTGGACACACCTGAAAAACTTGGCCTGAGCAAATCCAAACATTGGTTTTGGGTCAGCAGGAGGAAGTTCTAATAAATGGATTTGGGTGGCAGGAAGAAATAACCTTAAGCACTGAAACCCACAGAAATGAAGGGAATGGCTCCATTTCATTGTGTTGGACTTTGGATGAGGTCTGCAGACAACACACTCGGACCACGTGTTGTATGAGGGGAAGTGGCACTGAAACCAGCTGTATGCAGATATACCCAGGGTTGGCAGAGAAATGCAGCACTGCGATCAAGACATCATAGAAAAGGATCTTACACTCAACGTGCCTAAGAGGTTCACAGATTTTAAGTCAGAAAAGGGCCTTTAGATCACATAATCTAACATGCTATTCAGGAAAAGGGCATACAGTTTTACCCGGAAAACCTGGAAAATAATAATGCTGATGAGCTAGGCAAAGAAACATCAGGTGGGGTCTGAGTTGTGGGACAGGATCAGACTCGAGCAGCGTTTTGCATCCGCATGTGGCCCTTCCACCCCACCTAAGGAAGAGTGTGATGCATGTAGACACCTGGGGATGCAGATGAACAATGGTTTCGGAAATGATGACAGTGCCTCTTAGATGGAAAGGGGAACTCAGGTGTCTTTGGAGACATAGGTATAAGGGTCTAGGTTAGGAAAGGCATTGCTCTGGAAATATTAGGCTGTAATAATAAGAATTTTCCTGTGTGTGAACATGAAACTTTCAGTAACTGGCCATGGTAAGAAGTGGAATCCTGAACTAAAGACTAGTTGGTCTGATTTATGTCAAAAGCTACTATTTGTGTTCCCTGTGCGTTAGAAGTGTGTTGAAAGCTTTTGATTGAAGAGAGATGAGTGATCTGGAGGTCAGATAGAAAATAATGAAACCTTCATAGAGACCACACCATCTCTGGTTAAACTTCACTAGAAGAGCAGAATTAATCATGACTGAATTTAGCTGGCAGTATAATGTATCCAGATTAGAAAGAAAGACCACACGAAAGGATGGCATTCTACATTTGACAGCTACTAAATCTCCCTGTGTCTTACAAAGAGGGCAATACACAGTCTGCTCAGCATGGCATTTGTACACTAAACCCTATCGGGAAATAATATGAGAACCAGCGAAAAGCCAAAGTTGCAACTAGATTGAAATGCAGTATATACATCACTGGAAGAGCAGGAATGTAGGGTGAAAGTATATTTCTAATTCTGGCAAGTTGAAAGGCTTCAGTAGTTCACCTTTCTCAAAATAATATAACTCCATCACTACTCTTCTCAGGGAAGAAACTGTGAAGTTGTTTATTTTTTCCATCCCTATAGTGCAAGGAAGGAAAGAGCTTGCAAAATTTCCACTGTAGTGTATGTGATAGAGTTAGCTGCCTTAGGTACCAGAGCTACCTTAGGTCACCTCACAGTCTGGATGGGTTTATCCTCACAGCACCTATGTAAGGTGGGTCAATGTTGGTGTTTCTCCTCTATCTCCCTGTTAAAGACAAGTAAAGAAACATCAGAAGCTGAAAGCGCCTCTATACGGGCTCGGTGGTTAAATACGGCTGTGCACTCAAGTCTGGGGACCCTCTTCAGGTGTTGGTGCCCACAAAGGCTCCCTGAAGAGATCCCCAGGCCTCTACAGAGCTGATGTGACATGGCTCAGGAGCCTGAGCACACACAGAAAAGCTGCAGCCAAGGGCATTTTAGCTTAAGTGATCTGTCAAAATCCACACAAAAAATGAATGGTAAAAGAAGGAAATAAACCCTAGCTCCTCAGGGAGATAGGAGCTTTCTCTCCAGGTGTGGAATTGGTAGAAATCCTAAGAATGAGGCAAGAACGATGTTTCAAAAAGCCTTAAATGACAAACATTATCTGGAGCTCTTTATTCATGGCAATTAGCACAAGGTCAGCTTGAAGCTACTGGTAGCTTTTGGTTAGGAGCTTGGGCCTGGGACACCTGCAAGCAGTAACTGTTTTCTAGTCTCTCATAACTATAGTTAAAGACAAAAATCACCATAAGAAAAGCTGCAAGTTCCCGCCTTGGAGCAGTGTAGCACTTAGCTGCAATCAACATCTCTAAACAGAGCTGTTCAGATCCCACCCCTATGCCATTTACAATTATGCTAATTTACAGTTGTGCTAATTTACAACTCTTGGATGAGTATTTTTCTGCCGCGAATTTTCAGAGTTTCTTGGCTTCTCACAAGCTCTACTCATTGACAAGGGGCAAGATTTTCATAAATGTGTTTTATGGCTCCCCAGGCCAATTCTGAAGGCAGGCATCGGCGTAAGCTAGACCGTGCTTTCTTGGTAAGTGATTCATCCTGGCTTAAAATAGTTGAGTTAGGTGGGGTAAATCAGTTTGGTAATGTTTGTGTCCCCAGCCCGTATCACAGAGGGATTATAGAAACAGCCTAGACAAGTTGTTTGGTCTAGATATCTTTCAGATAGCTAAAGGCAGGGAAAATGACTGGGGGCGCTTGTCATTTAGGAGCATGAGCCTCATTAGCAGGCAGAGGGGTGGGAGGTTAATCATTGCGGTTCTTGTGAAAAATCACACCCGCCTTTTGACATCACCTTTCTGAGGGTGGCAGCCACCAAATAAGCATAATGCACCATGTTCGGGAACAAAATGACAAAATGACATCAAGCAGGGATGACCCAGGGATTGACAGCTATCTCAGTCGGGTGCATCCAGGGAGGAGCGGTAACAGCGGGATAAGGAAATCGAGGGATCACTGTGTCACACAACAGCCATGACTGCCAGGGGATGATCACCTCTGGAAAAACTGGCTGTTCATTTACGCAAGTCAGAGAAAATGTATAAGTCACAGGGCAATGAAAAAGCAAAATCAAAATATTCAGCCTTGAGTGACAGTCTGTCTTTGTCGCTACAAAGGTAAATGTCAGGCAAAATACTACATCTGCCAGTATTTTCACTAGAAGAGTTACCCTAAAAATATCCAAAGTTTTTATCAAAGCTGTATTTCTCATCCACAAGAAGGACATATCCACCATGGATCCTGTTTTGTTTGTACTCCGTGGAATTAAATTTGGTGTTTCTGTCTTTGATTCCAACCACAGCTTACAAAAGCTCTGTGCATTGCCATTGATATTCATATCATTGCTACTTCAGCTTCTCTTGAATTAATGGAACCCAGGAACCTTAGCAATGTCAGTCTCAATTTATGCAGGCTTATGCTGAAAAATTTAATCTTGTCTGTTCTTGAATTCCACACGCCCCACCCCACCCCACCCCGCCCCCGAAGGCCTTTATGCAAATGTCTTAGTACTTTAGTACTTCCTTGGGCATACAACACACAACAGGTTTTGCTGATGGAAAAGTAGGTTTTTCACCCTGCCCAGAAGAGTTGGACACTGAGACGCCCGAAGGACAATCAAGAGAACCCGTCAACAAGAACCACTGTACCAAATAGCAAGTATTTTTCTGGCAATACTACTTCTCCATACTTTTTCCCCAGACTTTTCCACACTGGAGGCCTGCCAGCCTACATGTGGATTTCTAGCTGGTTAGAGGCTCAGCCATGCGTTCAAAGGTGCTATCTTGAAAACAGCTGCACTTGGGTACCTGTGTGTTCCCACAGCAACTTGACAATTCACAAGTGGCCAAAGAGTCTTGGGGTCCACCAAACAGCAGCCATGGTTCAGTGAGTCAGCAGCAAACACCACGCAGAGCAAGTCGAAGTGGTGCTAAACTCAGCAAACCTGACCTGTGGTTTCATGCAAACCCTTTTTCCTTCTTTTAGACTATATGGGTTCATGCCCCCTAAATTTCACTCTCAGTTTCAGGTATGAATGAATTCAAAATCTTTAGGTAAAATTCAGCTAGAAGAAACTACCTAGTTTGGACTAGTTTCAGTACAAACCTAAGCAAAACCACAGAATTTCTCATGGTTTCCAGACCAAACCATACATTTCACCTAGTTTTTTGGGGTTTCATTATGAAAGTTTCGTGGAGTCTGAAAAAAAATAAGCATGATGTTTAAGCACTTTGAATTGCCATCTGTACACTTTTGTCTACTGGGAATATAATGGTTGACAATGCAAGTCTTTGCTATCAGATGCCTGGTTGCAAAGAGACAGTTCTCTGCACCGAGTGAACTCCTGGTTCCTTTTAAGTGGAAGTAGATCGGTTTATTGGCCCTCCTTGGCTCCTGAGCTTTGAACTTGGTTTTGGCCCTCGTGTTGGTCTTGTTAGTATTGTTTCAGCCTTGAATACATACCTGGAAGACAAAAATCAAGGATTCTCTTTGTCGTGGTGGGAAATCTATGGATGGTGCAGGCTTGGCATAGACAAGTCTACATCTTTTATATCTCAGGGTTTAAAGAGACTGGGAAAATACCAAGACTTTAGTGTTGTTCTCTCTTATTGATTAACAGCGGCTTCTTCCAGTAGAGAATAAAACTTGGATCATTTCTAAGTAAGGCCAGGGAACTCATCAAGCACTTGCTAGCTCAGGCTACTCACACGCATGTGAGTGTGATGCAGCAAGGGCTGTGCACATAAAAGATAGCTTCAGCCTTGAATTCATAACAGTCACATAGTAGATAAATGAAAATAGGAGTGAGATGAAGGATGGGCAGTACTAGAGATATATTATACTGTAGAAAATTTGTCTTGAAATATAACGCAATTTCAGTGATATATGAGCAAATATGTGTATTCTTGCTGGATACATTTCTGAAGGCTGTGTCTCACCTACTGAGCCAATTCTGTCATCCAGGATACATCAGTACTAATTCTCTTGCTGAATTCCTTAGAAATTACCTTATTGAGCACAACTGAACTAGGAAACTCAACTAGACCGGAAGATTTCATTTTAAAAGACAGCTAGCTTTCATTTCAAAGACTTCAAGTCACGATGGACCTGCCATTTCTTTCAAGGAGTCATGCCAATGTTTAACTAAGTTCAGTCTCATGGATTTGCTTCTCTTTCCTATTGGATTGACAGAGAGTCAGACAGAAAGACAGAAAAGAGGAAAGCTTTGGGGCTTTCTTTCACCTCACCTGTCATTAACTCTCATTTCCACTGGTCAAAACTTTCCTTTTCTTAACTTAAATTCACATGGACGCAGGTTCAGATTTTCTTCATTCCTCAGTTTGATTAAATAAATAAACCAAATTGCTCAGATTTCTCTCGTTAAAGGCATTTTCTAGACCCCGAATAATTTGTTCACTCCTGACACTGCAACTGTTTAGCAGGGAAAATGTGTAACGGTGTATGTTTCTCAGAACATGCAGGATGGGAAACTGCAAACTGCAGCTTCAAACAGTGTTTCAAATGAAAAAAAAACACAGCAAACAATTGAAAGTTAGAGGCAGCCACTCAAATGCAAAAATATCCCATTTTCTCTGTGGCCACTATTAAATGTAATTAGGCAGTTTCAGGATCTGTCTTGACAAGCTGTTTTGTTTTGGCTTGGTGTAGCTATTTTCTAGAGGGGTTTGACCAGTGAGTAAAACTCAGACTGAAAGGAAATTTGGTTTCACGTCTGGGCTCTGCCACAGCCATCCTGCCTCACCGGTGCCATGTCACTGGCTGTGTCCCACTTTCCCCAGCGGCACCAGGAGGAAAGCGGCACGCTCACCCGGGTGGGATCTGTGCAAACATATGGCCTCGTCATCTGTCAGCATCCCTTGAAAGAGGAGGATAATTTTAGACGAGATGGTAATGACTTTGCCTTGAGTTTCTTAGGCCAAAAGCCCAAGGGAAGAGCATGGGAGGGGACCGAATGATCGCTCTGCAGGGAAAGCCAGCAGCGCACGTGCTGAACTTGGCTGTTTCTTCTGTGAATGCTTTGGGAAGAGACACATTTGAATCCAGCACTGAGCAGAAGGACCTGCTAATGCCTTTGGGTCTATTGCAATACACCTAACTCCAACCTTTTCCACCCCAGAGCTCAAATCCTTTTACAAGAAAGATCTACCTGATCTCTACAGTTTTACAGAGAGAAAAACAGGCAGAGAATGGAGAAGTACCTAACAGAGCAGAGATGCCCCACGTCTTTCCAAAGCCTTTGCCAGATGCCTTGGACAAGCGAGATCCATGGAGCTGCAGTGAGTTTCTACCCTGAACCCAGTTTGCAGAAACAGCATCACGGGCCGAGGAAAAGCTCCTCAGGCACTTGCTACAGTGGCTTATCCCTGCCATCCCGGCTGGGCCAGGGCAGTCTCTTCACATGCAGCCGGGCAAGGCAAGGAATGAGGGAAGGAGTTTGGTGAAGATAATGAGAAAGAGGAGGTGGTGGTGTAGGTTGTGAGAGAAGATGAAACAGCTTTGACACAAGCAAAGGAAACTTCACATTTGGAATTTCAAAAAATCGACTCAACATTTCTGCCGTAGCAGATAAACATCTATCTGTTTTATTACTGGGAATCATCTTTTGCTGTTTATAAATAGAAAAAGCATGTTACCTGATGTTATTTCCTCTGGGGTTTTTTGGGGGTAGATATATGTGGGTGGTAAACAGCTCACAGAGAAGTTGTTGTTATTATTAGTCAATATGAAGAACAGGAGGGCAGGGGCTGAGGCTGTGATGTACCAGGTACGGGTTAGCCACAAGCCAAATATAGGTCATTCACTCATCTACGGTGAAGGAGGGACAGCACAGCTGAACCGCTAATCTGCGCCTGCGATTATTGTTGCTTTGCGATACTATCTATATTCCTATAAGCATTTTTCTTGCCAAAAGACAACTTAGGCAGAGACACAAAGACCTCAAAGTCTTAAAACTAGCAATAAGACATAAAGGCATCAACAAGCAGCTAGACAGGGTTATCAGTGCACTAGTTTAAGGAAGCTTTTTAGCCTCTACAAAGCCTTGCTTGTGTGGTGGTGACAGCTAGCAATGGAAATATGCGGTATTGGTGGCTGTACAAACATATTACAAAGCAGTCTTGTGAGTTTGAAGTCTTAACAGGCGATACAAAGTCTGGTAGGAAGCAAAAGCACAGAGCACTGGTTTTCTGGTCTTTAAGGCTCCATCTTCCAGCCTGAGGTGCATGAACTGCCCTTGCTTGCCTGGAGCATCCCTGGAGGTGGGCAGCAAAGCCCTTCAGTGCTGGTGCATGAAAGATGGTCCTTCAGGGGAGCCAGTCTGGTTTTAGGGATAGGGAAAGGGAGGATCAGCAGGAGCAGGGACTTTGGAGACAGGGGTCCTGGGGCACCCACAGGCATTTCTGCATGTCCAGGTGGGCTCCAGGCATGGGGAAAAGTCTCAGCAAGTGATAGTTGGTAGATATGTGCTGGTAGGTTCACCAAACCCAAGGAAACTTTAATCCTATGGGTGACATGGCATATTTGGGGTTTACTGTGGATATATCTGGCCACTGCAGGCTTTAGAGTGACCTTCAGGGCAACCTTAACTATCAGGGTAGCTCTAGCCTGAAGGAAGTGGCTTGTGACAGTCATACCGCAGGTCTGTGTCAGCTCTCACACTGGGACTATGGGCTTCTGAGTCTGAGTCCAAACTGGTGTGCAACCAGTTGGAAACATTGCAGTGGAT
>NW_008795575.1:1042363-1159691 GCF_000699145.1 Aptenodytes forsteri
GTGGATCCCCCCCCCCCCAAAAATGCTGGTTTGTTAAAAGCAAAACACTTTTTCAGAAAGATGGTCATTCTGATAAAACTTTTCAGAAAATTAAAAAAACCCTTACATTTTAATAAGCTTGAAAGATGCAAGTTCAGCATTTTGGGAATTGCGTGATTTCTTTTTTTATAAAAATTACATTTTGTTTTGGAACACTTCACTTGACACTATTTTATTTATTCAATGTATTTATTCAGCTTGAAACCATGGGAAAAATTAAGCCCTTTGATCTCTGTTTGCTACACATTGGTGGTGGAGAAAGGGACTTTTGCTTTGTGACACATTTCTAGGATTTTTTTTTTTTTCCTGAATAGAAGTTATTCTTAAACTGCAGCATTACAACCCAAATCCAAAAGCTAGTTCCTCATGAAATAGTTGCATGACCAGTGGTTCTCCAGTGATAGCAAACTCTGTCAGCACTTTTATTCAGTAATTTAGGAAGACAGTCTAATGAATTTCATAACACTTCTTTGAAAATTGATCGGTTTGCTTTGCTTCCCAAAGAGACAACTCGGTGCAATAAGGATCAGATGATGGTGCACAAATACATGGGGAAAGGGGTCAGGGACCAGCAGACAGGCAAGGTGGGCAGAATATAGGAAGAGCTGGAGGAGAACTAAGGAGCTGTAGCAATAGGTGAGGGACTGGGTGGCTGAAAGACTAAGTTTGTGAGTCCTCGGGAATGGAAAGGATGTTCTTCAGGAAGACAAGTCTGCCGTGACATGGCCTAGGGCTGGGACTCCCTAGTTTTGCCACCACTAAATCTCACTTGGGAACATTGTTAAATGCACTGGGCTTCCCTGGAAAAGGGGTGTAGGGCCACCAAAGGGTCATGACTATTCACAATACAGCCACACATCACAGATGAACTGCTGCACTATCAGTGACTCTATTAAAGCAACAAGAGACTGGGCTGCCTTGCTAGCGAGGGAGCAGCTTCTGCCCTTCTTGATGCAGCACTTGAGGGAGTGGCAGAGGGCTGGAGGAGGGAACTGGGGTGATGGGATAGCCACGGGGTGCCCGGGATGAGCGTCAAGGCAGGGGTGTGGGGACAAACCAAGGATGAAGAGGCTGTATGGATATGGTCCAGAGTTGGACAGGACATTTACACGTATGATTGGGGGACTGAAGAGGAACAGAGAATAAGAGGTGATTGGGCATAAAGGCAGCGCAGCGGAGACAGCAGAGGCTGCGTGCCCTGAGCTGACGCCAGGGTGATGCACAGGTGCTGGACGATACAACCGGTGGTGAGTCACTATGTAGGCAGAGGATGTGGTGAATGGCTCGGAGGAGCGGGGAAGACCCAGCCCCACCGCTGCTGCTCACCCCTCCACTTTGGAGAAGAGTGAGCAGCAGCGGGGGGAGATGGCCGAGGGCACAGCTTGGCCAGGCTTCACGGGACCTGGGCACAAGGAGCAGGTGCCCATCCTCGCAGGCAACTGCCACTGGGGATGGAGACAGGCAGAGGTCGGGCAGCTTCTCCGGTGAGTACTCCAGTAGAGCAGCAGACAGACACTTGTGACTGCGCTTTATTTCATAGGGGAAATTTTTGGTTTGGGAACCATTTTTCTAATTAAAACCATGGTTGGGACAGCAGTTCTCCACACCAAGGGGAATTTTCTATAGGCCACCTTTGAGACTTTTTAACATTCTTTTATGATATTAAAATCTAAATATTTAGCCTGACCTACAGCTGACTGGGCAGCGTAAAGGAAGGGAAACCAGCCGGGTGGAAAGCAAAATGACAGAGCACACGATTGACCTGTAAATAAAAGCACATCCCAATTATAAGGACACTGCAAAGTCTGATAAGTTTAACCCTGGTAAATAGCTTGCTGAATGCAGTAGCTGAATGGCAATAATTATTTAGATTATTTGAAAGAAGGTAGAGGAAGAGGTACCACAAGTGTTCAAGTTACCACAGAAGATAGTCCTAGACAGTTGCACAGCCCACAGCCTGTGCTTTCAACACTCCTACGGTGGAATCGGTTGCGATAGCCATCTCTCTGAGCAAAGAACTGGCTTCCATGAAATGCTGTCGCTCTAAAGCTGGGAGAAAATGGTTCAGTGAATCATCAATTCATTGGAAAAGGCACTTTTGAATTTTGCTGAGTGGTTGAGGTGAAACCACAAGTGCTGAAAACTTTTGGAAGTGCTGAAACACTGGAATTAGATAAGATTAAACAGTGGTTTAGACAGATTCAGGGTTAATTGCTTTTACACTTCTGCCAGGCTTGGTTCTTGCCAAAACCTGAGCTAGGTGATGGAGACATTGTTCCTCACCTGTTAACTGGCTTGATTAAGGTACCAATGCACTCCATAACAACTGTAGATATGATCTCCCTCTCTGAGTAATTCAGACCACAGATTTGAGCAATGTCCTCCCATCCTCAAGAAATTACTTTTATTAAATAACATGCGCAAACCAGAATACCATAAGCTGAATGAAAGTGTAGGAATATACCTGATAATAATTTCCTGAAAACTGCAAGTTAAAATTCCCTCCCTGGCACTCACTTTTACAGGATGAGTACCTATTAGATAAGTCTGTGAATTCAACCACTTATGACCTGGACCCTGCAGGAGATCAACAACCCTTTCAATATTAGTTGGAACTGTAATTTTATTTTTATGCCAGGAGCAGCAGCAGCAATAGGCGCTAGAAAGATGTGCCCCATACGTACAATAAAACCATTCTGGAGCCAGTGGATGCAGATTGTCAAGAGCCACTTAATGAAACGTCAAATAGGTCACCATCTATAGGTCTTTGGTCACTGCAGTGAATCAGGGCACGACACTGAGTCAGACCAAATACCCATACACCATCTGCAAGCACAGTAATTAAGTACAAGATGCTTTGGGAGAGAGTATAAGCAACAGGCAAAATATAGTAGGCATTCACCTGAGTTATCTAATTCTTATTTGAGTCCAGTTACACACTGTGACAATGAGATCCATAATTTAATCATGCAATGTATAAAACAAATGTTCTTTTCATTTATTTTAAATGTTTTGAAGGGTTTATTTTCCTAGGGTGCCCCTTAGGTTTGTTAGATAAAGAACTGGATTCATCCCTGGCTTGCTGCCTCCATGCACTCGATATTTCATAGTGCTCTTTCATACCTCCTCTCTTAGGGATGGCGAAGCCCAGGATCTGTTGCATCCTCTAACCCTCCCTGTACTGTCCCCTCTGCCTGGTCCCCTTCCAGACCTTCCAGCTCCCCATGGGGTGAGACAGTAGCTACAGCACCAAAAAGTGCCTTTTCCAGTACATGATAATGTTGCCCAAACACTTGTTGGCAAAAAAAAATAGCTAAGAGCATCAGCCCTGTTGTGCAAGGCATTCCCTGTGATCAGATCTTGGTACAAGAGGGTGTCCCAAGCAAATCAGAGCTGCAGCCTTCTGCATACAGGAGATGGGTGTCGATGAGGAGCTTTCCCTTAATCAAAAGGACCCCTAGATCTGTACTCCAGTTTTTATGGCATGCAAACTGAGCTGGGAGAGCACCGAGAGCCTTTTTATTTGGCGGCTGCTGGCTTTGGAGGACAGGAGAGAGTTACTTTCACCCAGCTTTAGACATCTGCAATGCACTTTACCTGCCTATTGTGCTCCTTACTTTGTAATCAAGAGGGAGAAATAGACACTTTCCAAAAGGGGTTTGTCTAACTTATTTTATGTATCTGCTTCAGGAGGGCATGATTCATGCCCTGGAAGTAGCCATTTCTCTGCAGTGACTCAGCTGCTGTCCGCTTTTTCTAAGAGGGGTCCGTCTCCGGGACACTCGAATGTCTGGGCAGAGAGGCCAGCCGTACAGGGGGGCAGCTGCCTGAAGGCTCAGACCATGAGAAAGAATAAGGAAGATCAAAAGCAAGGTGTGGTCTTTAATACGAACCCTGCAGGGCAGCCAGACCTGAAGGGCTGTGACCCGCAGGAGCAGCCCCCAGCAGCTGCTAATGAAACCTCATGAGACAACGAGTGAAAGTAGTTGTGTGCCGGTGTTTTGACTTGGAGCAAAAGGCATTAAAAATGGGCACGGTGAAAGGGGAAGGTGTCGCTGTGGGTTTCTGGGAGGAAGTGGCACGGGCAGCAGGCAGGACTCCCTGCCTGTCCCCATGGGGGGACCATGTCTGCGTGCCCACGTGTCCCATCCTCTGCACGAAGAGCCAGGAGGGATGCAGCCCTTCTCAGGGGCTGCCCCCCGCGCCCGGCAGGGAAACACTGAGCATCTCTGCTTTTCCTTGAGAGGTTTATCCAAGAGCAGGAAATCCCAAGCTGGTCAAAATTATGAAGAAAATCTAAAATGAAACAATATTTACTTGTTAAAAAGCTGAGGCAGGTTTTTAGGTTTGTTTTCATTTCAGCTAATGCCAGGTCAGTTTTTCTTTTGATCTGGCCCCCATCCCTATCGAGGCAGGTACAGTGAGAACACACTTCAGACTAGCTGACAGATTTCTGGTGTGGTTTTGTATGGTTTCCTGAGAATCAGGGGCCATTGCTTGTTTTGTAATTTTACAGAAACCCACAAGTATGCCTAAATGCCTTAAAGATCTAATAAACAGGTACATGTTGTGAAAGGTTAGCGAGGGGCAAAAAATTGTAGCACTGCCATGGTCGACTCGTCTGCTGGCCCCTCGCAGCAAACCCACTTTGAGGTTACGTATAGCTGCAGCGAGCACACCGCGCCGAGGGATTTTGACATACTGATGAGGCGGATGGTTATGAAGCTGCAAGAAAAATGCGGTTAATTTTACTAGCACCTGTGGCAAATTCCTCTCAGAGGTCCTCCCACAAGGCAGTGTGTGTTGCACAAGTTGATGCAGAGAGAACAAGGGGAGGGAGATGATTGTGTCATATGTTCCCCTGGGGCTCGCTATTTTATTTTTGGAAAAAAAAAAAAAAAAGCTTTAGAGTTCTTTTTTTTTTTTTTCTTTCACAGGGGACATTCAGTGGAAACTATTACAGCAGCATCGTAGGAAGGAACCAGGCGGCCTCCATTTGCATGCTAAGTTCATCCCAATCCCTGTGCCTCAAGGAGGAGAGAGCCGAGGATGAGAGCAGATGCTTGCACGGTTGAAGCAATGGGGATGGCAGTCGAGGGAGGAAGGTGAAGATACTTTCGGCTTTGGCAGTGATTTGCTGTATGTATTGAAGTAGGCATTTAGTGTCTCTGTGCTTGGGTTTTGACACAGATAAAATGGAAATCCCCAGGAGTGAGGAGGTCTGTTGTGGGGCTGCTCTAGAGCCGAGGACGAGAGCAGATGCTTGCACGGTTGAAGCAATGGGGATGGCAGTCGAGGGAGGAAGGTGAAGATACTTTCGGCTTTGGCAGTGATTTGCTGTATGTATTGAAGTAGGCATTTAGTGTCTCTGTGCTTGGGTTTTGACACAGATAAAATGGAAATCCCCAGGAGTGAGGAGGTCTGTTGTGGGGCTGCTCTCTCTTGGTGTGTTTGAGAGGATCCAATAGAAAGTGTTTTCAAGCAGATTTCTCTATGAGGAGAAAAATTTAATGTAAGAAAAAGAAAGATTAGAAAAACATTTAAAGTACAGAATGGCAGCAAGGAGCTCTTATTTTGCACTCCTCCCCATCCCCACATGTCCCTGGAGAACACCTATATCTGGCTATGCTTTTTTGCAATTATACAAGCAAAGACATAAGGAAAGCCTTCTTCCGTAAGCGTTCACCTAAGAAGAAAGCAAGGAAGTTATAGAATCAATGATACTAGATGATTAATGAACCAAACCATCTCTCTTCCCCCAACCACAGCACCGCACAATGGGTTTTCACTTTCTCCCAATGGCCTTGAAAACATCCTCATGCTGAGGAGCAGACTGTTTCAAGCTGATGTTTCTCTACCTCATTCTATAGAAAGGGACTAGGGCTCTCAGAAGGGAAGGCACTTCTGTATAATTTCTGGTACACCTTTTTCTTGCTAGATGGGTAAGAAGCATTGAAACATTATGATGTCTCTTACACTAGAACATACGAAGCACCCCTTGGAAAGGACAACGACATGAAAAATAATCTCCTGACTCTTACAAGGATTAACTGTGTAGCCTTCAACTTAGTAAATTAGAAATAACACCAGTGCCATTTATTGCTGTACACCCAGCTAGAACCAATGTAAGCAGTGAAAAAAGATGTGAAAACAGGCCAAAAATGATCAGATTTGGATAATAGCTCTCGGTTTCCTGCTTTTTGAAGTCCAACTTGATAAATTCATACTAATTTGCTGAGTACCTTCAGCCTCACTGGAAGTCAAAGGGAAGGTCCTGTAGCTAAGCCTGGCTGAAGAAAGAAGCCTTGAAATATCTCACATCAGCCAAGTGGAAATGAAGGCTCCCAAAGTCATAGGTGACTTCCAAAGAGTGGTCATGCTGGCTGAAGTGAGAGGCTTTTCTGCCCGACTTGGACCTACTTACACAGGTTGTAGGCTTAAGGCTGTTAACAGCTTTAAACCATAAAAAAAAAGAAAGAGTCCACAGGGGAAATTTAAGAGTATGGTGCTAAGACTGCACTAATGGCTGCTTGTCTATACATGTGGTTCAAAGGGCTGTATGTTTGCGGTAACTCCATTAAAATAAGCTGCGGTAATTTGAGGGGAGGAATTTTCCTTTCTGGTGAAGTCCATCTGGCAGATTACCCGCAAGTGGGCAAACACAGCGATGTCTTTGGGGCCATGGTGCCAACTCACAGCGTTGCTAAGATGCAAAGCTTTTGTTAGAGATAGATGGGGGGGTGGATTTTTTTTTTTTTTTTGAAGAGTGTTTGTTTTCTGTGCTTTATTTTTTTCCAGGAAGAGATAGCTGAGTCTCAGAACTGATGCACTCCAAACTCTTAAATGCTGGCACTGCTTATTAGCTGCTTGCTCAGTGGAGAATATTCTTCCTTATATAGGCCTTTCAGAAACTAGGTCAGAGGATTAACATGAGTACTGGTTGCTAAAAATCCTCTTTGACAGCCTGCCTTCCTTTATTATTTTCTCACTTTGTCCATTGCAGATGCCAATGCCTGCCAGCTTCTCTATTGGTTTCTCCTGGGGTCAGCTGTGAAGACTACAAAGGTAGCTCCACTCCCTGCCACCGCTGCAGACCCTGCAAACGCCCTCGGCCGGTTGGCCTGTTTGGCATGTTTGACCCCTGACATCAGTTGTCTTCCCAGGAAGGAGAGGTTGTTTTTCAAAGAAACGTGGCAGTGCCGCACCAGCCTAGGTGTTTGGTTGATTTGTCAGTGGAAAAACATCTGAAGACAGATGCCCTTGTGTGCTAAGGGATGGCGTACTCAGGTTATGCCGCCTTCATTTTCCAAAGGTCCTATTCCGAGAAGAGGGTAGCTGGGCTAAATTCCAGGCAGGGAGTTAGATGCTCACTCATGGCCCCCCTAATAAGCTACATCTTCTCCATTGGAACTTCTAGGAAGTACTGCACTGCAGATAACGATAATAATAACTGAAGCCTTCTGTGAAATGTTTGCACTGAAACTCCACAGAATATTCTTGCTTTTAGATGCTGCTATTAACTCTGAAGGATCACACACAATACCTTTGTGCTGATGGGACATTTCTTGCCATGCTGTTTACAGGAGATAGATAGATGACATATATCTGTGAGATATATATATATATATATAAAAAATATAACTCTATATTAGTTCCGATATATTTGTCACCTGCCTTCGCGCTGGGACATCCATGTCTTAGCAGGAACAGTACACATTATTATCATATATTCACTTTATATACACTCTTAATCTGATTCCTAACCAGTATGCACATGCACACCTATCTCAGGACTAAACTGACATAAAATAAGACTCAGTGCAGGTTTTTTAAATCTCTAGAGGGCCGCTTAGCAAGGTGCTCTTAGTTCCAGAAATGCTAAGTGCAGAACAGCACCCCAAAATCTGCTGTACCTTCAGTACTTTGGAAAATTGACCACCTGGGAGGGATCAAAGTCCTGAAAATAGGTTCTGGTTTTGCAGTTAATCATGCAGCCTGCAACCAAAAAAATAAAGCAGCTGATATTTCTTTGGCCTCACTTTTTTTTGCTACAGAAACCTTAAACTCTCATCATGTGTCGTTTGCTTTGCAGCAGGAATAAAAGTCGCTTGTCAGCCATGTGTATCCTTTCTGCTATTTCTTCTCCAGATCCATGGTCTAACCAAGTGTACAAACAACTTATCCACTTTTAATTTGGGCACTAACTGTTCAGAGAGCTAGGCATGCTGATATTTTGCTTTCTTGCTATGTTCTAACTCCAGACAGCTCATCAGTTGCAGCTGCCTTTGGTTTTGTTGCCTTTGTGATAAAGCCGAGGGGATATCCTCATTTTTACTGCCTCCCATTTAAATGAAAAGCTGGTCTCTTGTCTCAGAGGTGCAATGTGTCTCCATTTTTGCTGTACTGTAAAGTTTCCTGGGTATCCGCATAGGTAACATGATCAGGTGGCGTTTATTCAGTGTTCAACTAAGACAAAGAAAACAGACTCCTCCAGAACCCAGTGTGTTGCAAAGCCTCCCAAATCAATGCTTTATTCAGATGGAAACTTTGATGAGAATTGCCAAACTGTAGTGAGGAGAGAAGCTCTAAAGGCACAGCTTGTTAAAATCCTTCACTGGGAGAAGCAAAACTTTCCAGCTAGGAGCATTAAACAAAGCTAGAAGTACACGATTACTGTTCCTGTACTTTGATTACATTCCCCACCTGCTCAGGCTTTAGGCGCATGAAGCAAGCTCTGATCTGGATTGAATCCCTCCCAGGACAGACACGCCTCTTTGGTTCTTCCTTTCTTTTCTTCTTCTGTAATGTACTTTGAAGCATATACATAAGTGAATGAACTGATTGCTACAGAAATCAGAGAACTCCTGCTCATAAACACACTATAACAAGAAAGATGATAAACATGCTTTTATCACACACGAGCAGAGGAGTGGAAGGGGTTATCCATCAAAATGTTTTGGAGTATTGGTGATTTCTGCTTGCAGGTGGGGCTGACGGGACTCAGCAGCCACAGGCGTTTGCTGTCAGCTCACCAGGGCCGACACTGAGATCCTGATACCTGCTGCCATCTGAAACCTCAGTGGTTTCTGCTCCCTTTCTAAGCTACAAGAAGGAATACCAAAATTTATGCTGAGCTGGTAGCACTTTGGGGTCTCTATACCAGTGATGCTCAGCTAAACACCTCCCAGCCTTGTAATGATTATATTTTTATATATATATATATGTATGTATATGTGTGTGTGCATGCACATGCTGTTCATGTGTGTTCTCTCTCTCTCTCTCTCTCTCTCTCTCTCTGAATACACCCTAGTACAGATGGATATTTGTGGGCAAATGCATGTACAGACATGGATAGTTTCTACATATGCATAGGTATACACATAGATGCATACCTATATACATGTATATCACCTGTTGAAGTACAGCTGACTCACTGAAGGATGAAACTATTTGGCAGCTCACAGCAGTGCTTCCCCTGCACTTGGGGCATCATTTAAACTGCTAGAAGAAGGAAGGCTGGCAGGGTGCAGGATGTTAACCCAGCCGCAAAAGCTGCTGGGAAGAGCCTTTGCTCTGGCAGAGCCATGGCCCAAGGGCCTCGACAAACCCACAACAGCCCACACCAGTCCGTGCAAGGCAAACAGGAAAGAAAACAAGCTAGAGGTACTGCACCTCTAGCACTGCAGTGCGGGGTAGTGCAGAAGTGACCAGGGATGTGTCACTTAAAGTGACTTATTACACCCTCCAGCACATGGGATTTTACCAGGGGATTTTCCCATCTGAATTCTTCCCTTGGTCTGATGGCATGATGGCAGTCGTAAGGCAGCACAGCTAAAGGGCGCGCTCACACACACATATTTTTCCATCCCACTGGTACATGTGCATGTTGCACTCTATACACAGAGCAATCCTGTTTCCCCTTGCAGCGAAGAGAGGGTCTCCTGCTACTGTGTGGGAGCAGCACCTTGTCAAAGAGCTGTTTTTCAGCTCCATAGCCAGGTGAGATGACAAGGGTTTGGGATGGGGGAGATGGTTTGGGGTGAAGCAGGGCTTAGAATTGAGGTTTTGCTCAGGGGAACTGAAATTTTGGTAGCTGAGAGACTTTAACCCATTTCAGCGAGAAGAGTTCAGAGCAGTGGCTGGAGCAGCGGGTGCTTGGAAAGCCTTTTGGAAAGCAAAGATCAAGCTGGTCAGATGCAATCACAAATATGAAATCAGGGTATCCTACCCCCTTAAGCCCACCCCCAGTATCCATGTATCCAAGTATAACCATGGCTGGAATATATTCACACACAGGGCTTCAGAGGAGACTCCTTTGGGCTGATGGGAGACTGCCAAAACACAGAGCTGCTGCCTGTATCATTGGTCTGATGAACTTCTTATTAAAAAAGCATCTGCAATTAATTTGACTGCTGTGCCAGCACTGCAGTGGGATGTGTAATTTCCAGGTAGTCTGGCCGCTATAAGGTAGAGGATGCACCCAGCTTGTACTTAAAACATATAAAAATTGACATATCGGGGGGCTAAGCTCATTTTTACTATTTATTTTCTAGGGATAAGTCAAATGGTTCAGGGTACACGCATACTCAGAATATGATGGATTTTTTTTTTTTTTTTTTTTTTCTGGGAAAATCAAATGGTTCGGGGTTCACGCATACTCAGAATATGATGGATTTTTTTTTTTTTTTTTTTTTTTTTTTTTTTCAGTATCTCAGCCAGTTACACTTCTCGGGTCTGTCATAATGGACTTGAAACAGCTTTGTGGGGGCTACTTCAAAAATTCCCTTCAAAACTTTTCTCTAGGGAAGATATAGCCTTTTTTCGGCTAAGTACCTTCTTTGCAAGCAGCATCCTATTTGCATGGAAACCTACAACATCTTCTTGTTAATGAAAAAGTCCCAACTCTTCCTAAAGCTGAGACTTTTACAATTGGTTTGATGAAAAAGTGGAAATTATCTTTGAGAATAAATCTGCATGGTTATGCTCTTTAGTGACATAGCCAGGATTTTTTTTCTTCCACTTTTAGACAAGAAACAGTCTTTTTCACATTATTTCTCCTCTCTCTTTGCCAGTTACAGAAATAGAAGGACAAGGCACTAAATAAAGTAAAAGTAAAGAGGCAGGGGAAGGGCGGGGAGGAAATGAGCACTTTCAGTCCTGAAAGTAGTTTCAGTTTAAGCAATGGACAAAATTTCAGGTTAGCTGTTGTTTTCAACTCTTTCCACACAACTATAAAGAAGGGGGATGCCTTAGGCAAAGTGAGCCACAGAAGTGGCAGTGAAAGGGATTATCCGTACTGAAACCATCCGTGTGTTGGTTTTTTCCCTCCTAATCTGTCTATCTGTCTTTGTCTCTTTCTCTCTTTCCTCTTTGCAGCATATAATTTACAGTAAAAACACAGGAAGCTGAATGATGTACTCTGAGGAAAGTACCTGACAAAGAGGTGAACGAGTAAAATCATCAGGCCCTTTGACTTGATCGCTACCTATGTCTCCTCAATGGTTTCAGGCAGAGACACTATCTTGCAAGGAGATGCCTTTGAAGTGGTTTTGCCAGTGCGGGGCAGGCAGCAGGTACGGGAGGCTTGAATTTTTCCCTGTGGCAATCCAAGCACAGGGAGTCCTGAATTGGTGAATAACAGCAGCTATTAGTTATATTGCATGTTGTACCCCCAAAAAAACCTCTTAACCATTAACACGCTGTGACCAGTGGTCATTCTGCACACAGTGCGTGGGCTTTGGAGGTTCCTCTCCATATCCAGAGACTGAAAGGTGTGAGGCTGCCAGGCTGGCTCTTGGGAGCTGCAATGGGGGTACTGGGCGGGGGGAGGCAGTTTGCAAGCTCCTGTCTGTATAGCATAGCCATAGCTGCCATTTTGAATCTGTTCCCTTTGTTCCTCTCCACAGTCTTCTGAGAAGCCAGGTTGGGGAAGTAAAACATCAGCAATGAGGAATGTGATTTGGGCCTCCTATATTGCAAGACCCCTTTGAAAAGTTCAGCCCAAACTTTTGCAATTTATAAGGTCCTGAAGAGGGACTTTTACCCTAAAAAACCCTTATCCTCAATGTCACCTAAAAGGGCACAAGTGAGTAACTCTTCAGATATCATCTCACTGAGACCATGAGTTCCCCACACTTTAAAAGTGACTAAAACTGAAGTGGGTTTTTCAGTGTGCATGTGTCTAAATGCAGATGTAGAAGGGATGAAAGACAGTCAGAGACTGTATACTTGGGTAGAACATCAGCTTCTTCATTTAACTATAATGCAGTAACTTCCTCTATCTTTCTTTTCCAACTCCTACTACCTCCAGAAAACCTTCCTTTAAATTACAGAGGTGTTGAAATTCTTGCATGTGGGTATATTTTCCTGCTCCATCCTCCACTCAGGATGTCATTTTCACTGCAAAATGAAATAGGACTGATTCATTTTGCAGAAGGAACATGATTGATACAAGCCCGGATGGAGACTCATTCTCAACCCTGTGGAAATTCCTCACCAAGATTGCTAGTCAAGTGAAAACCTCTTCACTGTACAATCATCAGGGTTGTGTTGCTGCTTCCTAAACTTCTTGGGCTGGAGCCAGGAACAGCTTGTGAGCAGCTGAGGATGACCCAGAAAGGCAGAGCTGTTCTTACATCATCTTTTTATTCTTTTTTTCTGAGAACTGTCTTTCCCTCTCACCTAAACCAGCTGCTTCTTCACCACAGAGAGGTCATGTTATTCTCTAGATTGAAGGTCTGATTAAGATGTGTTTTTTTACAGTGAGGCTGTCAGTCTTCCAAGAACAAAGATCGTTATGTGCAGCTTTTGCTGATATTTGCTTGCAGTCTCTTGGTGACAAACACCACCTTGTTTATCAAGACAAACATGTGTTGTACCCACACAAAGCTGCTATGGCACTACAGGCTGAGATTTCTTTACCTGGTGAGGCTGCTGGGGAAATACCCAAGAAAAAGGCATATGAACAAAGACTAGAGTCAGGAGGGTTTCTGAGCAGACTTTTTTCAAAGAAAATGATAAGGCAATCCTCAACAGGGGATATCCCCACCTGGAGCTCTAAAGCTGCTGAAGGGTTCATGTTTCTTTTTTTTAAATTTTATATAGTTTTTTTTCCCTACTTCCCATAAAATACATGTTATCATTTTGCCGGATCATTTTGTCAAGATTCTATATTTATAACATTACATGAAGTTGTCTCATATCTGCTCATTACTTCCAGTCTGCCTGTACCTTCTGATGGAGTGCAGAGGACCAGCAGCAACCAGCCAAGTACCGTCTCAGCAATCCCGGCTCTATTCCAGAGGCCTATGTCATCTTGTCCGCGTCCCTGGGAGGCAGAAGTATGAAGTGGCAAGGTACCTATGAGGCTGATGCCACCACCTTGCCATTTTCTGGGTGGAGGATCAAGCTGTTGCTTATTGATGACACCTAAACATCTCTATTCCGCTTTCCTTTCTACTAATCAGAGTCTGACAGAGAAAGCACAAAGAATGAAGAACCTTCATTAGGTTAAGCACAAAGAATGCTTAAATGAAGGAGAAGGAGAAGGAGAAGAGAAAACAAAAAAGAGAAAGAGAAAGACAAAGAGAAAGACAAAGAGAAAGAGAAAGAAAAAAAGAAAAAGAAAAAGAAAAAGAAAAAGAAAAAGAAAAAGAAAAAGAAAAAGAAAAAGAAAAAGAAAAAGAAAAAGAAAAAGAAAAAGAAAAAGAAAAAGAAAAAGAAAAAGAAAAAGAAAAAGAAAAAGAAAAAGAAAAAGAAAAAGAAAAAGAAAAAGAAAAAGAAAAAGAAAAAGAAAAAGAAAAAAAATAAAAGAAAAAAGTACTGCTCCTGCAGAGTTTAACAGCCCTCAGAGTTAATGTGGCAGCTGCTAGAAGGTTTTTCAAGGCTGCAGTTTTGGATTACCAGTTTTACACACTCTTTAAGCCCCAATTATGCCCAACACCTCTTAAAGCAAAGCAAGTCAAACTTGTAATTTTGAATGAAGTGACATCCTTGCACAAAAAAGATGGGAAATAGAAGGTGTCTTCTGTTACAGATCACTGCAATAGTTTGGGCTACTGTTTCACTAATGCAGGCTTGGGCAAGATGGCCTGGTTGTGTGGTTACATTTAGCCCAGCAATAGGTGAGATCAATTCCCTTGATTAATGAACAAAATGGAACAGCATCAGAAGAGGTAAGGGAGCTGCACCCAGAGATGGTGCAGCAGAGGAGGGTGCTCTCCTGGCATCAAACTGAGCCGACATCAAGGTCTTACTCTGGTTCAGACAGATGGAGGAATTTAAAGTATCTATCGCCTCCCACATCGCACTGGAGTGCTCTAGCCACTTGGTCAGTGTGGCTGCACACTCATGCCTGGATTCAGAAAAAAACCCATCATTTAGTAGTCCGAGTCCCACAGAAAGCCAGAGGATTTAGTAAGCTAAAAGCTGCCATCAGCTTAAGCCTCAGTCCCCCAAAATTACCTATCTAGCTGTCTTTTGCCCAACTGGCTTGAGGCGATTACCTCACCCAAACTTAGGTAAGAAATCCAAGTCTGAGATCTTGCTAGGACTGCAGTATGAATAAGGGTCTCTGCAGGCCTGGGCGTGCACGCTGACTGAAGGAGGGAGGATAGGTGCAGCGGCACTGGAAAAGATGCTTTGCCATCTACATGTCTCAAAAATACCCCTAATGGATACAGTCCTAAGCCCATAAATCCCACTCACTTCCCCAAATATCTCCTTCAGTGCCTTTGAGACCTTGGGTCTTGCTGCCTAATTATTTTTGAAGCCCTTCCTCTCCTGCCCGCCTGAGGCTCCTAAACCGCTTTGTCATGTTAAGCATTAACATCAGCACTAGGGTGGCAATTTGGTGCTCCCTTGGCAGGTTTATAAACAGAATTCAAAACTGAGGGTGTTTTTAAGCTATTCTCACAAGTTACAATCAGGAGAGGGGGGAGAGAAAAGCTAGAAAGCGAATATCCCTTACAATAGCCCATGGTGGAGCTGTTTGGTACCGAATCAAGCTTGTGTCAGCTCTGAAGGGTGTTTTGGCATGTGTTACTTCAAGGATTTGAAGAGTTTCTCTCTTGCAGTAGTAATAATGAAAAATACCAAGCAGGGCATCTGACAGTGAGTAATTACAGGAAATACCAACTTTCTTCTGTGCAGCGTGTTTGCGTCATTTCTGGAGTGAGGTACAAATCCGAGCCTGTCTCCAGCAGCCCTGTTTGGATCTGCCAAGCTAAATGATATCACAGCCAGATACAGTCAGCTTTGTGATGTTACTAGAAATGAGGAAATAATTTCATTAATGTCAGTTCTTCCTCTGAATGTCTGCAAACAGACTGCAACAGCTTTCAAGTCCCCAGTTATACAGATTTAGTGCCATTTCCTGAAAAGCATCTTGAGAATGGAGCATGTTTCTTCCTTACTGGGTTTGCTCTTTTATATTGCCAATCATTTGCTCCGACAAACAATGAAGAAGGACTATTGATTACAGAGAGTTAATTTAATATAGTGCTGCAGCTCAGACCTTTGCCAGTGCTCTAGAAGGTCAAAGGAGACTTGTGTTCCCTGTGCAAAACAAACAATATTCACTAGTATAACTTCCACCGGAGGGGGCGGGGGGGGGAGAAATAAATTCAAAGTATGTGGAATAATATTCATGAAGAAAGTAAATAGGAGTTCCTCTTTGACATGTGCTTTTGCTGTGACCTAGCTCCCGCAAGCCAAAAATAAACTTTTCCTCACGGGTGTCCTTGCAAAGCTCCTGCTGTGTGGCCGTAGGGCGATGCTTTCCTACATGCAGTTAGTTTTCCTAGCAAAGACCGCTGCTGCAGAGACACCAACAACAGCGGGGGAGCTCGGAGTGCTGGACATCACCATACGAGCAGACAACAGTGAAGAATGGCAGCGTCTGGACCGACGCTGGATACCTGCAGGATTTCCAAGTGCTGCCAAACAGAGCAGGCACAGACCAAGACAGACGGACTCCGTGTGCCATCTGCCGGTAGCCAGGCTTAAAATGGACGAGGAGAGCGAGCAGGGCTGCCAAGAGATGCTGGAACAGAAACTGTATGAACAGAAGACCTCCAATGTTTTACTAATTCTCTTAGGGATTTCTCTCACTTCCCCAGTCCAGGCATTGCCTGTTCCCAGCCGGTAAATCCTCTGCACCATCCCCGTGCATTCTTTTAGTCTGTGGTCTTAAAGTCTGCTTAGCGATGAATAGCGGCTCACTGTGTGAGATGGCTCCGGGGAGATGCATTATAAATACCTACAGAAATTGGACATTTCTGAAATGTAGTTGCTGAGACTGACTGTTAATAAGGCACAGAACACAGGCTTTGATGCTCCTGTCCGCACCACCTTCTGTGTCTCCATACAGCAATTCCCGCTGTCCCGGGGCTCTCTCACAGCAAAGCTGGTCCCAGTGCACACCCCAGCATGGGGGGTCCCCACCAGGCTCTCCCCTCTGGGGCGATGCCAAAGTTTCAGTCAAGACCGTGAACAAGATGGCCCTGGGACATAACCATTCGCAAGGGCTAACACTCAGCTAAAGCTCAGAAATTTAATAATCAAAGGATTGTAATTAAAAATAATAACAATATTAAAAGAAAAAAATATATAAATTAGGAAGACGGGGCCTAAGGGTGGGGGAAGTGATTCCCTCCCTCCTTCCTTTCCTCCCTCCTGATTTTGAAGTTTTTAGTGATATTTCCCATGCACACACATTTTGTACACCCTGTGTCAAATCAACAATACCTGACCTTACCTAATAGCTAGCACTTCACAATAAGTCTTATTCGCAGAGCTGATCATATTCGCTCTGACTGAAAGCATCTTCTTTCCCAGCCACCTTCCAGTGATCGTCAAGGAGGAGGCAGAAACATTTGCTCTGTTTGAAAAGCGCAACCTTGAAGCAGGGCAGAGAGACTGGATTAAGACAAAAGATCTTTTATTGTCTTCAACTGAAGAGTTTGATACAGAGGAACTACACAGAGGTTTCATATGAAAAAAGAGAGCCCTTTATTTACACAAGTGTTCAAAGTCACCAAATGTACCTAACAACAACTCTGTATTTTCTTTATTCTTCTGTTAGTTATTCCCACCTAGATGGAGCAAGCATTGGTCAGTAACACTTAGAAAAACATGTAAGAAGCTTTTGGGCAGGAAAAAAAAAGAAATATGTTCTAAAAGAAACCAAATCCCTACGGGTGTTTCACTGTAACAAACCCAGCAGAATACTTACAACCACTCACTGACAAAAGGAACAGTTTTCGGTACGGGCTCAGCAGCCTAATCATTCTCAGCCTTTCTTTTACTTCCCCATCTAAGCAAATATACCCTGGACATGCACAAACTCAACATGTATGAAAAAAGGCAGAAATTTATTTAAAAGTAATTGTGCTTTTATTTATAAAAAAAAATTTACAATCAGACACTGTCCTGCTGTGTTTCCGAAAGCATGGTTCTCTTAAAAACGACAAAAACTTAGCTTATTATTATTATCATTATTATTATTACTTTGTCATTATATTAATAATATTAATCTTACGCTTAACTTTAAAAACATACTGCTTTCCCTTTCCCATCCCCTCCTTCTCTGTGGTACTTGATATATATAAAAAAAGGCTTTCCAATGACCAAAGAATTTCAATTATAACTAATAATAATAATAATGATGATAATTAATTGTCCACATTTGTGTGTGTAAAATATGGCTGGTTCTAAAACAAACTTCCAATGTACAAAACTGTTCTCCCTCCCCTACCCTGGGCCACCCAAGAAATAGTCAGACTGTGGAAGAACTTTATCCCAGAGGCTTTCTGAGAAAATAAAAATTAATAAAACAACATAACAACCCTTGAGATCGTTGTCTTTGGTGTGGAGGACATTACTGATGGGCAGCCGGAGCTGCTCTGCTGAAAACGCTGGGACGCTTAAGGCTTGTTGTTTGGACTGCTGCAGAAGCCTCTGTTGGGCCAAGGGTCACCGATGCTTTGGTACGACTACCAGCTCCTCACACCCCACCACCCCAGTGATGCCAGAGGATCCCCCACACACCCCCACTCTATATCCCTCCCCCCCATCACCCTGCCCGTAGCCCCTTCACCACCTCTGGGACTTTACGCTCGCTTTCGTCTTCCTTCCAGATTTCGGAAGCTGGAGGGTCTCAGCTTCATCTCCGCAAACTGGATGGAATATTCGTGGCCCTTCCAGTGGAACCAGTTAACACCCTGCAAAGACAAAGATGAAGTGTGGGATGTCACACATTCACTCCTTCTGTTGTCAGCCTTTACTGCTCTCGTTTCAGCTTGCAGGCTGTTTTCTAACTTGGGAACAGAGGCACAACAAAGTAGAGGGGCTTTGGGAAGCACAGGGCTCCGGCCGCTAGTATGCACAACCTGTACAAACAAACCCACATGCTGTCCCCCAGAGCTGTCACTCTTTGCCCAGCCTTCACGTCAGGAAGAACATTTTGTTTCACATGTTGAAAACTACAGTTGTTCCCTGCACACTGGGGATATTCCCTTGGAAAATCATACAAACACATCAATATTTCACCAGCTGACATTAAATTCCTGTTTTGTGAGCAACTGCCCATGTCTTTCCCTACGATCCTTTGGTCGGGAGGTTGGGCTTGGCTGGCGTTCCGATGTCTGGCTAGCTGAACCACCAGACAGATCCATAATTGCAATTCCCCTTCTAATGCATTATGGAAGCCTTCAAACACCAAGCTCACCTGACTGTGGCTGTTGTCACCATATCTGCCCATCAGATTGACTCGGTGGCAATTCTTGTACCAGAATGCACCCTTGTATGACAAAGCACAGTTGGTGATGGCAGAATCGTTGTCCTTGTCAAAGGTGGAGAAGGACCTTCCATTATGGTATGTCATGGAGTCACCTGGATGGGGGAGACAAAAGAGCAGTCAGTTGTTTGCCTAGTTTAGATTACATGGGAGTGACCATTCTGCAGAAGAAGTTTGTACTGTGCATGCACCATCTGTAAAGCCTGGCTGTGTTTAAAAATTGACTTGTTTTACTACAGAAGGAAGTACACAATATTTGTTGTTGGAGGCAAGTCAAAATATTTTTCCAGGCGGTCTGTAATCCCCAATTTATTAAGTGGTTTTCTATGCAGCTCAATTTCTGTACTTCTTGCTGAAAGCTGGATTTTGGCCCCTACAGAAGGCAGTGTGGACAAACCAAGTCCAAAGGGTTTGGACTCACAAGGAGTGAGTCAAGACCAAAGGAGTCTTCACACTTAGCTGGTCCATGCAGTAAAGCTACCCATTTCATTAGCTGGAAACACAGACAGAGAGATATCTGCCTACTGTTGACTTCCCACTCCTAGGGTCTGGGCGCCCATTTACAGATGGGTGCAACAGGAGCAACCTTCAGTGTATGCCTGAAGCAGAGCTCACATTCATGCCTCAGGATCTGTGTTGCTCCATCCATTAATCTTAGACCTGAATGCTTAGGAAGAGGAAGTAGCTGTAGCAGATACTACTACTGCTCTGCATCAGTGTGTTTGCCTTAAATAGACATTAATTCTACTACTACTGCATATCCTTTGCCTGTATCCCTATCGGCTGTGCATAAAGTTCATGTGATGGTCACAGGGCAGAGTCCATACACACCCATCTCTCTGGTCTTGTTTTATGCACCTTGCAGCATGAAAAGTATCTCTTTTTAAGACATCCTGTGGAGCTGGATTTAACTCTTAATCCTCTGAAGCCCTGAAGAGGGCTCAATAAGGGCCGCAGGGTTTGCCCCAGTATGACTGCAAAAGGCAGATGATTTGTTCAGCAAAATTACAAATCATGTTATAGCAGGACTCTGCTGCATATTCCCCTGACAAGAGATGAGGCTGTGCCAAGCTATTATTGGCTGTACAAATGACAGTCAAGCATTGGCCAAATGAGATATGCGGCTGTTTAATATACTTTTTCTGTCATAAGCATGCCATAAAATGTGGCACCTAAATGACTGGAGGATTTAAAACGGAAGCATAAAATCTATTGGTATGTTCATATTTTCAAACACCTGACATACAAAAGGTACCTGCTGTGATGATGATCTGCAACATTCGCACACTGCTACCTTGAGCCATCTGGGAGGAAATTGCAGATCAGAAGGAAAAAAAAATATTTCATCTCACCTGCTGTGCCACTGTACCCATCCACTCTTAGCCGGTATCTGCTCTTCGCGTCTCCAACGTTGAACCTGTCGTAGACAGCATAAGCTGCCTCACCTTTGTCCCGCAGGTCCACGCGCAGCTCATACTGGCCCTGAGAAGTGATTTTGTGGAGGTTCTCCAGACCTGTGGAAATAAATGAACAATCTATTTGTCTCCCCATGTTTACTTGTCTACCATCATGTTATCCCATAAAGGAGGTCATACTGGCCTGTATAGATACACCAGGGCATAAACACTGGTGAGGAAAGTGAGCTATTTCAGCTGTAGGGTAATGTCAGCACAAAAACAAATAGATAAAAACAGGCTGATTGAGAGACCTCTTCCCTTCAAATCACAGTAGGAGGTAGCCCTTTGGGAAGAGTAATCAAAGTTGTGCTGTGTGATCATCATTGCCTTTCATTTACAACCAAATAAAATGTAGTGCAGTCTTTGAAAATTTGCTTTTTACTTCTATCTTCCCCACTTTGCTTTTGTTGCTGGGGGTGTCCTAGGAGTAGAGGAAGAAGAAGGTTTGCAGTTGCTTCTCAGGTTACCTCCTGACTTCTTACAGAGCACCACTGAGCATTGGTTTGGTACGTTCGGTGACCCAAGAAGCATGACATCTATGAACGGCAACTGGAGGGACTGGCTTGGGCCTGGCAATTTCAATCTCCCTCGCAGCATGCTGTCCCCAGCCTCCCTCGTGCAGATTATATTCCCGTTTACAAATACTCTTACCAACTAAATGGAGGCTTCAAAATGGCTCCTAGTCTTTTGGGCTTTGTGCTTTCTTTTTTAAAAAAAGACAAATTCTTGCCACTTACCTATCCAGAATTCATCCTTAGGATCTCCAAAACCAGCCACATAAGTCTTCCAGTTCTTGTAGAAATCTTCCTTTCCATTTTGACGCCTCAGGAACACCTGCAAACACCACATGCAAGAATTGTTGTCAGCAGACTGCCTTTGACAGAAAGGGCACTAATAATGTGGCTTTTACAAATGCAGAGGTTGGTGTTGCTGCTCCCCTGCCCTTACCACCCAAAGCAGCAATCTCACTGCAATTACTGAATTGTACCAAGTCTGTTGGATGCCTCTTGCTTTTTTTAAGTCTCTAGTTTATCTACTGGGTTCCCAGGCTCCCCTGAGTGATGTGGCCTTTTAGTTCCTGCTCTCTGCTTTTTTAACAGCCCCTTGCACTTCTGTATTTCTCAGCCAAGACTTTCTACATCCTCTACAGTCTGCTAGCCATGCATTTCTCCAGCTCCTTCTTCCTTTCTGTGCCCTGGGTCCCTCTGACATGTTCAGATTTGAGGACATCACTACAGAGAGCTGGCATTTTTATTGCCTTTCATTTGTTGTCTGGGTGAAACGTGTCCCTTGGATAATGGCCTGGGAAGCCTGGCCAGCCACCACAGCATGTGGCTGCTGAACAAATGCTTTCTCTGGCCTGTGCTTTAACCTCCTTCACTGTCTCTCTCATTCAAATAGAGTCAGTCCACCCTCTTCTCACCTAATTAGCTATTTAGAAGGTATGTATCTGATCTAAGATTGTCATTTCAGCAACCCCTACAGCCAGTGGAGAGAGATCAGTGCTTTTCCTAGGTGCTGAAACCACTGATGTGACCCATCCTTTGGAGACACCTCTCTCTCCTCCAACTACAGAAAGAGCTGGTAACCTTGTTCTAGGCACCTAGGTGTCCTATCCGACATGAAATTCCCCAAATTTATAGACAAGTCAGCCCTACTCTGATAATAGAGCACTATGAGGGATGCCATAGATGAGCAGGGATGGGATCTGCTACTCCTGCTCTTAGCACAGGCAGATGCACATGAGGGTGGCGCGGGCCCTCTCCCTCTTACTCACAATCCATCCGCCCCCGTCCTCGCCCATGTCACAGAAGACTTGCAGAGGCTGAGCCTTCTCCCCATTCAGGTAAACTGTGTAGAGCCCAGAGGTGGTTTCTCCATTCAGGAGAGCCTGGGAGCAGTCTTTAGGGTAAGGATAGAGAAGACCAGCTGCACACACAAAAAAGAGAAAGCAGTCCTTAAGAAATCAGCAATTACAAGGAACTTGTTGAATACAGATGACTCACGAAAATCTATTGTGGGTCAATGGCACAGCCAGGTACAGAGCCCAGGAACGGGCTTGTAATTGCTATCCCACATAAAAAAGATTTACAGTAAACAGCAGATGATGTAAATTTTTCTTTTGAATATGCTTTTGCACATCTGTCTACACTTTTGGAAGTGCTGTGAATGCCAGATAACTACTCCCTGCTATGATGGGAGTGCATCCTCCAGCTAAATATTTAAATGGCATGAGCTGTGTTTACAGCAACTTCTGGGTAAAACCAAATCTACCAATCTCTGATTATGTGACAGAAAAGGGAGGGGGAAATACAAAGACAGGACTACAACCAAAAATAAATAAATTGGGAATATTTTGCTAGCAAGTACAATATTAAATATGTTATAAAACTAGGCTTTTAAAAAACCAAGCAAACACTAACAGTTGAAACCACAGGGAAATGTGCATTTCTTTCTGACAACAAGCTAATAGCATTGCTGCAGTCAGAACAATTTCTAACCCCCAAAAAAGCTTTTCTTCTTTTCTTTTTAAATTCACTTAGGCCATTAACTTTTTCAGCCAATGGTCTAATTAAGTGATGTTCTAGGTGTGTCCATGGGAGAGTTTTTAACTGTGGCTGCTCACAGAGTGGCTGTTGCTCCCTTTCCAGTGTGTTGCACATCCCTGCCTGTGCCTCAGCTACAGAAAATTTGCATCAGCTTTGGGATTTGGAGAAAAGCGGCTGTCTGCAGGGAGCTGCTTCAGTGTTTCCCTCTCACTAAATAGCACACAAATATATGTTTAGAGTTGAGGCCAGGCTTAAGCATCTGCTTGAACGAGGCTGACGCTGCGTTCGTATGGGCGAAGGCACCCCATTCAGTCCCTGCTTATGGTCAATTTGCCAAACGTCATTTAAATACACCCAGATTTAATTCTTCTCCTATTTCTGGTTGTGGATTGTCGCCTGTCGGTGGAGTTCACCCTGCTCTACGCAAGGAGTGACTGTGAGCGGACTCGGGGCTACGTGACTTTTATTAGCACTTCTGTGAGTCCTTGGGCTGAAGTTGGTACAAGTGGCAGAAGGAAGAATGGAAATGGCTGAAGGTCCTACTGGGTCTGAAAGGCTGGAAATCGTGAAAAGTGAGATAAATGACAGGCAAGGTTTCACACTTAATACTGAACAACTTTTTTTTGCAACGTCAGCTGTGAAGTGACCTTCAGAGAACCCAATCTATCCTTGCATTCAGCTCACTGGAGAGCTGTCCTGTTAGAGCTGGAGCAGACATACGGTGTGGCTTTGCGAAAACCGATCTCAGAAAGAGGAGAAAAAAACCTGCCCAGAAATTCTTCTCCTTGGACCACTGAACTGATTTGTGTGTGTGTGCGGTTTGCTTCATTTCAACTTAAAACGCTGATTTGTTTTAACAGCTTGCTATGCATTAATACAGAGGTAAATCAGGGTGTCAGTTTGGATTTTAAAAAGTAATGTTCCTTTTGATATTTTACATGGGAAAGACAGGATGTTTCGTCAGAGAGAGGACTATAGAGGTGATGTGGATAGATAGAAAAAAAATTCATCCTGCTAGTCCGGGGGAAGCAGATGACACTATAGCTCAGGGAGAACAGGGACTTTTGCACTGACATTACAAGCAAATGAACTGCATACTGACAATTGGATTAAAAATCTTCTGTGAGGTCTGCGTCTGCTTATTGCAGAGCTCAGTGCTGTCCTGAGAGCAGTAACTTATACGTTATTTCAGCTGTGCATGCGCTCTAAGGTCCTTACTTGTGGTGAAAATGGTCTGGATTGTTTTGCTCTTCAGGGATCTGTTCAGCGCCTGGAGTTTCACTGTGTACTGGGTAGATGGGCTCAGCTCTGTCAGGCTGTAGGAAGTTGTCTCAGGGTTTAGGATGACTTCCTATAGGGAGGAGAAAATAATACAGGGAAATCTCAGTGAGAAAATCATAATAACTGGAACTGTTACATATTTTAGTTTGTCACATTATTTTTTGTGGTAATTATTTATGGTATTTTTAACCATCTAAATAATTTAATACAAAACTTGTATTCCTCTAAGATTTTTATCAAGTTAACTTTCTTTAGAAGTTTGAGAAAAGTTGTCTGGAAATGATTGTTTACCATCATAGTGTATAAGCTGTGTGGTTTAAAAGCAAGTCAGCATAAACGTTTACATGCCTTGAATGTACACATTGTATAGATGTCTCTCTGAAACTCAGAAAAAATTGAGAAGAATCACCCTTTAGGACAAGGAAATATCATACACCAGCCTTCAAAAGGCTGTTTTCCTGTAACTTTAAAAGACTGATTTTCAGGATGCTTAGGGAATTTGCGTTCTTGAAAATGAGAACCCTTTCTGATGTACCAGGCCGGGCATCCAAAATTATCTGTCATTTTTGCTGGGATTCACCTCATTCATATTTAAGCATCTAGTGTAATCTAGTTATGTAGGAACATAAAATTATTGGAGAGCAAGAGGCACGTTCAAAGGTGATTCATCCTGCCTTAGACACCTCACCTCACTTGCACAGGGAAGGATTCTCCTGAGTTTAGAAAGGGGAATCCTATTCTTTGGGGTGTGTGAGTTTATTCCATTATACAGGTTTGGAACGAGGGAAAATGGTTGCTTGCGCTTTTATCCATATTGTGGAGAGATGACTGTCAAAATTCAGGCTGCAATTGAGGTTCTGTTTCAGGATACAATACTTAAGCACTTAAGTACTTTGCACAGGGAAGGATTCTCTTGAGTTTAGAAAGGGGAATCCTATTCTTTGGGGTGTGTGAGTTTATTCCATTATACAGGTTTGGAACGAGGGAAAATGGTTGCTTGCGCTTTTATCCATATTGTGGAGAGATGACTGTCAAAATTCAGGCTGCAATTGAGGTTCTGTTTCAGGATACAATACTTAAGCACTTAAGTACTTAAGCAGGTTTTAAATGCATTTGTGTTCAAGCTAGCACTGAAACAGGTACTTAGTATTTTACCATGTTTAACTTAAGGCACATGATTATGTTCCATTGCTGGACAATTCAGTGCATCTCTACTGCCCAGTTTTGAGGCACAGACCTTCCGGTTTGGTTACAAGTGCTGTACCTTGACTCTGCCATCAATGGACTCATAGATTAGGAGATAATCAGTGACAGGAGCACGTGGAGGCCTCCAAGTTATCACAGCTGTTTCTGACTGAACCTCAGTGGCACTTAAATCTCTTGGAGCATCCAGTCCTGAAGGAGACAACAGATCAATTACAATCACATCTATATGGAGTCTAGTACACAGGCTATCTTATGGGCAGTATATTAAAACAGGCCAAGAAAGCAAACTTTTTCTCCCCAGAAATTCAAAATTAAAAAATATTTCAATCTCAATTTTGTGATTAAAAAGTAATTTTCCTATTGGAATTTTAAAAATAAAGGTATTTACTTTATCTAAGTTAAAATATTGGCTTGTCTCAGGCACTTTAGTTTATAAGCAGTTGCATTGAAATGTCTTTTGAAACAAAATTGTGCCTTTCATTATTTCACACAAGAAGACAGATTGGTATTTACATATTCCCAGGAAGAAATACTTTGGTTCCAATGATGCCTCTTTTGAATAGGAAAATTTTTCGTACTTGGTCTGGCTACAGCTTCCCTTCTACACTGTAATTATAACACTGAATTTGTATGACTTAGCTCTTGGCTCTCTAGTTAACACCCTGGGACAAGTCAAGTAACAGTCAGGAAAATGAGAAATGTCCATGATTTCACTGATGCTCATGGAAAGCCTTAAGTATGAAACCAGCTGGATACCTTCAGCATTGGTACCCCAACACCAGCCCCCAAAGAAGAGCTTCTGCTCCTGCTTTGTGTGAGAATTGTAGAATTGGTGACAGAAAATCACCTTCTGGATCTAGCCTTCCACCACAGAAAATTTGGTGCAAATACTATAAAAATTCAGGTTTCTAGTAAAAAAGCACAATGTGCTGACTGACTTTATGGTATTAGAGAAATGTAAGGCAGGTGGGACTAGAAGAGATGGCAGCTCTCCCCGCAGTGAGGTGGGACATAGCACCTGTAGTAAACTGGGTGGAGAGGGTCTCACTCTTCTGCGTGTCCTTCAGCGCATGGACACTCAGAGTATACTCAGTTGCAGGTCGAAGGCCCTTCAGGTCATACTCCACAGTGTTTCCTGATACCATCTGAGTAACTTCTGATTCTAAGAAGAAAACACAGAAGAGAACAGGTCCCAGCATTATTCAGACATGTCATGATGAACTCAACTCCATGCTCCACTCAGTGATTTTTTTCTTACTAGCTGGGAGCAAGCGCAAAATAGTAAAAGCCCAGAGCCCACCTCTCTGCTTATACCTATGCTGAATCTGAATTAACACCAGAGTCCTTTATCTAAAAGTATTAGCACTCTCTAGTGTTCATATGAATTATAACACCATCTTTTCTTTTCAAGAATATGTTATCTCTGTTCATGTCTGAATTGGGAATGCTTAACTAAAATGATTATTTTTAAAATGCTTCCAGTGAGGCACCGCCTTCAAATATCAGCCCCCTGCCATCCTCCTGGAGTCACATTGCTGCACCCATTTCTAAGCATCTCTCAAGAGCTGTAACGCTGCCAGCTCCCTGACCCATCACTAACCCTTCTTACCATCCTCAGAAGCATAGGAGACAACGTAATTATCCACAGCAGCAATTGCTGGCTGCCAGGTTGCCAGAGCCTCAGAGTCTGTGATGTTCACCACTACTAGGCCTGACGGGCTGTCCAGAGCTGCAAGAAAGAGAAAAACAGATTGAAGGAATTTGACAAACATTACCGGCTCTGTGCAATGCTCCGTTGAAAATATATGATATATAATGCACCAACACTGCTGCTTGATGCAGCTTTTATGATCCCCTTTGGAATAGTGGAGCTCTGCAGAAAAGACGTCAGTGCCTATAAAGAGACGTCAAATGCCTCCACTGGAAAGGGAGGTCAATGCGTGAAAAGATTAAACACTGGGAACAGACATAACTAACTATGTTCTCAGATCAGTCTTGATATCATCAATCTTAACGGCTCTGTCAGAGCTGACATATTTCTCTCAACACCCTCAAAGCTGGACTGCTTTTTGGAGCAAACTCAGGAGACAGAGCTGGGAAAAATAACTAATGTGACAGCAACTGATAGCCACTGTGACCTTCCACTAGCTTGCCCTGCATGTTTAAAAATAAACCAATCAAACAGCCAGCCAACCATCCAAAATATCCACACGTCCTGCCTTGCTTCCTCATGGGACTCTATTTTGCACATAGTTTTACGCTCTTCCTGAATTGGGATAGATATCTGTCTAGTACTATCTATAGTACTTCTGGAATGGGCTATAAATTTCACGTTGTCATCCAATACTCATCAACTTGTTCCTTGCCTCAGTTCTCTGAATACTTGTTAGCCCCCCAAAAAAGAAAGAATGAATGAGACTGCAGCGTCGGGTCAGCAGGAGCAGAGTGGACCCTCATTTCCTGCAGGGATATTTAAAGCAGTATTGAAGAAAAACCAGGAGAGAGAATGTTTTTATGCTTAGAACACAGTCTGGAACCTGGGAGATGTGGAGTTTGAGTCCACAACAGAAACTGGTCTGAACTGCTCAGCTGAGCTGGCCCTTTGCTCCCTCATTTGTAAAATGGTATTAATTAAACTTCTGGTTTTTTTCTGATGTATTAGGACTGTAAATACATGAATTGTCTCTGTCTCACTGCAAGTTGGTTCAGCACTTAGCAAATGGGAGCCTGATCAAACTTACAAGTTCTATACTCATCTGAAATATGAAGACACACAGAAAGAGTGGGCAAAAAACTTCCTACAGTTTGTGTGGACAGCAAAAATGGGATCTCAGTGGGTCTTCAGCTCCAGTTCCTGAGTCTCCCCTACAGCACAGACAATGCATTTGAAAACCTGCTATTTCCTCTTTATATATTACCTGTTTTCAGAGTGCCAGAGACGGGTTCACTTTCTTCAAAGCCTTTCACAGAGATGATACTAACATTGTAGTCTACACCTGGGACTAACTTCACCAACTTGGTCCTTGTCTTGCTTCCATCGACTGTAACAACATTTGGAGTACCTAGGATGAAGCCAAATCCCACGAGATTAGTGACACAATACTCCAGTAAATGCTTGAAGGATGCGTTTCAAGTTAAAGATATTATGACTAACATGGATGTACTTGTACAGGAGGAGGTGAATTTTCCCCAGTTAGTTACAATCACCGATGTCAAAGGGCAGCCTCAGCACAAAATATTGCTGCCATGACACCTAAACCTAAGACATTGGTTTGTATTCATTCCTAATGGTATGCCAACAGTAAGAAAAAATTAACGTTTCTGTTCAGAAAAATATAGTTTTACAAATAATATGTAAGGTGAAAACACAGCACTCTCTACATGGAAGTTCATACACCTGCAAGGACAGGACTTGCAGTTTAGATCTGCTTTTTTTCTGGTAAGGGCTGGAAGTTTCTCCTTCACTCATCCGATTTTGAATAAAGATATATTATTGTATATATTATTTTAAGAGGCACTGCATGTGTGGGTGAGGACTTAGGACACATATTTGTTTCAAATTTTGGGTTTATTCCAGGAAAGCACTTAGAGAAGCGCCTAACTTTATGACTGTGGATTGCTCCTTTTCTTCTGTGGGATCACTATATATTTAAAGTTGCATGTGTGCTTACATACTATGTTGTCTAAAGGCCTATATCTTTACTTGTCTTAGTCAATAGCATGTCTTTTATGGTCCTGGTGTCTGTAGTGTTTGCTCTTTAGCTGTTCCCTTTCAGAGACGCTCCTAAGTTATGCTAAAAATCTGTTTAAGTATAGGAAGTTTTTTAAGCTGAACACTAAACCAGAGATATAACGGATGGCATGAAACAACATTGGAGAGTACTAAGAAAAATCACTGCCTTGGAAAACTATTATAACCATGGATTATGATTATTATTTCCAAGAGCCATCTTTTCAAATGTGCTTAGCTCATAAAGTGCCTACAAAATAATGAGGCAGTTTGGAAATAAATCCTTACTTAGGAGGCTCAGCGGGAACAGAGATTTTTGTGAATGTGGCCCTATTAGGGGTACAACCATTCCAGCATCTAGCTCTGAGCTCCCTTACAAGTCTTGTCCATGGGACGTGGGACACTATGTTCAGACAGAGGTTGGCCACTGGGACCATGTACGCACACCCACGTCAGCAGTTTGAAGAAAAAAGAGATGATCTGTGTAAGATCATCTGGGAGATCCACTGAGAGATGGATATCAGCACAACAAACCCTTTCTGCTCTCCCTTTTACCATCTTCCTCCCTGTCCCTCCTCGCAGTTACTCACCTCCTGTGACAGGGACGTAGGAGATCCGGTAGCTCTCCACGCGGGTGCGAGGGGGTGTCCAGCTGACTGTAGCGGAGTTTTCCGTGATGTCAGAGAAAGAAATTCCCTTGGGAGATCCAACAACTGTCAGTGGAGAATAGAGAACAAACACACCACATACATAGAAAGAAAAGGTAAATCATTTGTTTATCAGTCCTGGAATAACTGATTTGTCCTATCCCTCTATCCCAAGAGCTGATGCTATCAATAGTCTGTCCTAAACAACACTCATGCAGGGAGTACTAAACAGTTAATGGTTTTACTACATACTGACAGCAACAATCTATTTGGTCTAAATTTTCCTTTTTCAGTAACATTACAGTAGTGCATACCTTAAAAGTACCCCAGGCATATATCTACATATCTTGTACACAGAAGTAACAGAGATTTCAGTGTTATAGAAAAGTATGGAGGAATACTTACAGCAATGCCATTCTATTACCCAGGAGTCATGGTATTTATAATTTTTTCTACCCCAGTTTGACTTGGATGATTTTTATACCTTCTGTTGAGTCTCAGAGCCCTATCTGTGACACACAGCAATGGCAGCTCTTAGCAGTGGAGACATGTCTCTTCCTGAGCATAAAGTTTCTACTATAGGATGCCTAAAAAAGACCTGGACTTGGTTGCCTGAGTTCATCAAGGGTCCATCCTCTCAAGCATTGACTGCCTGTAGCTTCTGTTGGCTTCAAAGTAGAAGCAACAAGATTTTCTTCTTGGAATCTCTATCTGAGACCATGATTTTTCTTAGGTACATTCAAGCACATCCATCCAGAGGACATCCAAGTACAACCATCATGAGGAAGGCACTTGTGGTTCCACTGCAGCTCTTTGTCATACAACCCAGCGTTTCCCTGTATAAACCTGAGCGCTACATTTGCCCATGTAAATTAGATCAGTAAGCTGGGCAAACAAAGCCCAAGTTTTGCCAAAATGCCAATCTTAAGATGCAAACCAACACGTATCTGAAACATTCCAGTTTAAGGCTTAATTAAGCTATTGCAAAACAAGCATGGAAAGGGCTTCTGGAAGGACATGGTAAAGAGACCTGCCACTTCAAAGTTTACACTGAGCATCTCACTTCCAATTTGCTTTTTTGACTGTAACCCAAACAACCCTGACACGTGTTAAAAAAATAAACAGCCCACACAGAGTAGGCCATTAGCACAAAGAGGAGAGATACCAAACATCAGCCACATTAAGAGTGGTGGAGACAGGCTGAGGGCAGGGAAGGGGGGCAAGAGGAGAAAAAAAGGGACTGTGCTTGAAATAGCTTGGAAAGAACGTGCCTGCAGGAAAGAAGTCAGAGGGCTGTTTGTTCCATGTGTCCCCAAAGCTCTAGCAGCAATGCACTAAATCAACTGAAAGGCAAGGAAAGAAAAACAACTGAGCTCTCAAGAGAAATGTAAATTATTTCTCTGGAGCTCACTAGACATGTTGCATTTGTGGGGTTTGCTCACATGGAAAAGCCAAAGAAAGAAAGGAATTAAAGATAACGAAGAAAGCAAGGTGGAATTAGTAAAGCTACAAGCACACAAAGTTGCTACTGATTTAGGTACAGTCTGAAGGAAACAGAAGAGCATAAAGAAAACCTGGGAAAGGGAGAGAAGTGAAAATCACATTGATTTTGCTTCACATTGTAGGTGCCCTTAGTAACTGGTGAAAAGTTCTAGTGATGACTCTGGAGATCAAAGAGATAGACCAGCACTCAGTTTTCATACACATGGGGAATTTCAGCCTTTCCCAGAAAATAAAATCCATCCCACTTGGACTCTGCTGTGCGCACTTCCATGGGCTTCATGCTTGTTTTCTGTACCAGGTGAACTGCATAACAAACAGTAGTAAGAAGAGCCGTGACTCTGTGAGAGTTCCACATCCCCAACTACCCCAACTGCAGCTACTTTCCTGGGAGCAAACCTGGCAAAGAAAGTACAATGGACCATCAGAGCAAGCATCAGTCCTGGAATGAGTCCCAGAGATGTAAGACAGTGGTACCTTTGAGCACAGGGAAATTAAAAAGTAGCAAATGAAACCATCTTCTTGAGCTACCTGAAAGCCAAAATTAAGCAGGCATAAAAAATGGCCAGCATGCTTCCGTCTTGTGACTCATAAAAAAACTCAGTTCATCTGTTGGGCAGATACAGGTAATTAGCATTATCCTCCAACATCATTCCCCATTAGCTGTATGAGAGACGGAGAACTTTCCTGTGGGGTTGCTAAAGCACCCATGATA
Organism: Aptenodytes forsteri; assembly: GCF_000699145.1. Lineage (NCBI taxonomy): Eukaryota > Metazoa > Chordata > Aves > Sphenisciformes > Spheniscidae > Aptenodytes > Aptenodytes forsteri. Next base: position 1,074,284 of record NW_008795575.1, read on the forward strand.
CCCGAGTAGCTGCTATTCTTTGGGGATTTTTTTGCTAAAAAAATATTCTTTCATTACTAACAAACTATAGGAGTATGTTCACTGGCTTTCTTCTCCTAAGCAACAGGAAGCATCAGGTTGCATTTATCATGTATAAAGAGTATGTGAAGTGTTTTGTGACCCTCTCAGATGAAAAATGCTGTCACAGTGTGACAAAACACCATTAGAAGAAGAGGAAAGTAGCAGCAGGAGACCCACACTTTCTACCAAGGATATTAAGTGGCACATAGCTGTGTTGTGGTCCCCCGGTGAGGGCTGAATTGCACCTTTAACAGACATTACACAGATGACTTTCCAAAAGACACTGACTGTCCCTCTGAGAGCAGCAGTGGACAAACTCCCTTGTGCCAATTTGATTAGACACTGCAGATCTGTATGATGCTGCCTTGCACTACAGTGATTTTATGATTAATGTTTTCTATCACAGCAGAAGTGATGAGGGTGAAGTGACAGAAAAATGCAGAGGGTAAGAAGAGTGGGTACCATCATCACCCCAAAGAGGATAACCTTTTAACATTATCAATCATCAGCAATTCTGGGGGAAAACTATTGCTGTTCACTTGTACATATGAATAAATAATGGAGGAAGAACTACTTGTGATGGATGTGGGAAGATATGACTTTATTGTCAGTCCCCATGCCCAGCGGTTTCACACCACATTCCTGGTGTGATGGGAGCAAGGGAGGTCATCTCAGCCTCCGGGCAAGTTACCAGCTGCAGGACCAACACAAGCTACATAAAGAAAATGGCAAATGCCAGTCCTGCCCTACTCATCCTTTCCACATCCAAAGCCCGTGGCTGTCACTAGATCAACTGCCTTGCTGACTTCTTAAAAGAGAAAGAAGGAAAGGAAACCACAGAGGAGGACAAGGCAGCAAAAGGTGAACACTGCAAGGTCTTTCCTCCCCCTCCTTCCTTATCGTAGGTGGGTGGTTTGCTGTACAAAGAAAAGAGGTCAGACCCTCAGAGAGGGTTGCTTGGCAATGCTCAAACCAGACTGCCTCAACTGCACCAATTATTCCAGTTGAGGACCTGATCCCTGAAGACTGCATTGTTGTATAAAAGGGTACGTGCCCAGGTAGGGAAGAAGGGGCAAGCTGTGAGTGATAAATACAGAGAAGGATTTTCAATCTAGATCATTTTCCTGCCTTCATTTCCATGGTAGTGTTTGGTTTAGGTTTGCTGGTCTGTTTGCTAGCTTTGTTCCAACTGTTATTTTACTACCTCCTCTACTAAAGTTGAAGACTTTCTAGCTAATTTATCCCTTGCTCACTCGTAACTTGTACACAGGCCAGAATAAAGTAAGGCTGAATATAAGCCTGTCTGAGCTACCCCCTTCAGGGATAGAAATATTTCTTTGCAACCAGACTGGAAATGCTATAAATATACATATGTTTGTCTAATCATCAACTCCTAAAAAGGAAATTTGTTAGATGCCTTGGTGGCCCAGCTACCCAACGTGTGTAACCTGCAGTCCGAATTATTTAGCTGGATTTTTGTGGCTCCAGCTCTATTATCAATTATCCATGGGCTATTTACATCTGACAAACATCTTTTGGGCTATTGGCTTCAGTAGGTGACATGTGCTAAATCTCCCTGAAAGAACGGAATAAGAATGTACTCATGAGGAAAATGACAACTCTTAGTGGTTTACCATAAATATCCTGGAAGTCAGTGAAAATGGGGACATGCTGCTAACAAGTGCAGTTGACTTTAAACATCCTTCTCCATTATGAGTCAACCCGCATGAGCCTGGAGAAAGGCGGCTTGTGATGGATGCATGTTCTGCTTCATGTAAATGTCTGGGGGAGTGTGTATATGCCCTTGCTGTTTATTCAAGGGATGTGATGGCAATCAGTGGAGCTGGTCAGAAATGTGCCTTTCCATGCTAACAACTGGCACCACAGACATTAAGGTGAGTCATGAGGCCATGCTATTTCAGGAAAAGCTGTTCAATACTGAGTTATTGTTGTCCCTTTTCTGTGTGTTGTCTGGAGTACACTGCTACAGCTGGGCAAATAACTCTTCTATGCATTTCTGTTGGCTTCCTCACACACTGAACTTACCTGTCCCCTTCTCGTTCCCCTCCTCCTGGAATTAGGTTGATTTGAAATTACTATGAACTATGTGTTCATATCAGCAAGCTCAAAATCTTTAAAAGAGTGAATTTGGGTCACAGGACATTGCTTCATTTGCTTTAGATTTAAATATGTTTCAAAATGAAACCATGATTTTGGTGGAAAAAAATTGAAAAGCTTCATTCAAAAGTGCCAAAATGAAATGCTTCAAATTATGAACCTTTTTTTTTGTTTAAATTAATCTAAGGAATTCAACCTAAGCCTCAAGAACTTTTTACTTGACTAGTATCTGCATATTTTCATAGAAAAATAATAGAAGAAAAAATATTCCAGTTACAAATAGCAAAAACTTCCTTCTTCTCCCTGCACTGAGAAAATGAAGCTCTGTTCTGGTAGAGATTTTTCAGAAACTTGTATAGGTTTAGGCTAACTTCAGACACAAGACATTTGCAGTTATGTTTACAATGTTTCTTCATTAATGTGAGACTATGAAAGGCAAGAACTCCAGCTTTGTGGAATTGGCATGCTGCAACTGAGGATTAAGGCCTTAGTATTTTTAAACCAAAATGGCATGAATTGGCAGTCATAGCTGCATCTTTTTTTCCAGATGATTTTACCTGGGTAAGTCACTAAGCTAATTTACATCAGGATTTTTGACAGACAAGAATGAGAATATATAGCAACTTCTGCTGAGGGAGTTCAAAGCTTTGATTTTGCAAGAAACCCAAGTTTATTTTGAATTATGGAGCACATGTTGCTCCTGGTAAGATCAGTCTAAGTTAATGGTGCTTAGTCCTTTGCTGATCAAGCCATAGATAAACTTCTCAATAGCTCTGGTAAATTCATTTTGTCATACCTCTTTTCTAGGGAGGTAAATTGTTGTGCAGTGGTGATATGTAATTAGTTGCAGGAAATCACTGAAAAAGGCTGATACAGAGACAATATTTCTTGGCCCTCAAAGCCAGTGCTTTAGTTGCTAGACTCTGCTGCCTAATTCCAGATCATGAAAGTAATTAAATAAAACCATATTAAATAGACAGTGATGAAGGTAAGGAATCTGAGATGATTGTAAATAACGACACCACACTGACCCAGTAACTTGGATAAGGGACATGCAGGAGACAGTTCGAACACCTCAGTGACAGCTCAAGCTGGCTATGGAAAGGAGAGATGCTGAAAGAAACAGGCGTGAACACGTTACACTTTTCCTACTGCAAAGGCAATACCTGTGGTTGCTACTGCATTTATGGGTTGGGAACGTCGTCCACTGCTAAATCCATAGAGCTCAATTTCATACTCAGTACCCTCTTTCAGCCCTGTTATATCCTGGGTGCGCTCATGGCCTGGTACTATGAGTTCCAGCGGATCAGATTTCCTTTTGGTATCCCTGATTTTTAGAACAAAACTGTCGAAAACCCCATCATCTGCAGTCCAGGACAGACGGAAGCCGTCTGGAGTAGCATCTGAAACCAGAAGGTTGTCGACCTCGGGTTCTGCTTCTAAAAAAGAAGATAGCAGTAGGGAAAAGAAATGATTTTTTAATCAGTTCATTAAAGTCCTGCCTGAGGTCTGGATATAACACACTGCAAGAATCCAACCACAGTTCAAAGAAAGGGAAACAATCTGCCAGCTATTGAAAAAAAAAAAAAAGACGACTATTAGCATTATACACATACTGAAGAAGATATATATGAGTGTGTGCAGGCCCATTCAAACTTTCACTCTTTAATAGCAAATCCACTGCATGGACATACACCATTTGCCTCTGACATGCAAAGTTACACATGCTAGTAGTAAGTGTCATGTGCATTTCTCCCTTGCTACCTATGTGAAACCTTTATGTATGATAAAAACAAGCTCTTGTTATAGAACCGCAGGCATGCCTGTAGTATTGTCAGGTCTCTCTCTGTTAGGAAGACAACATAGAAGCCACCTGAAAGAGTATTTTTCTTCATGCAAAACCCTTATTTCATGCACTTCTGGCATCTGTGATGCTTCTGATCAGATGAATCCTTTACTTCAACATTAAACAAATTTTGAAACAGCAAAGGGGAATCATGAAAATTCACATCCCCTAAACAGCACACTTAAATACAAATGCAAGACCTACTGTCTTTAGCAAAAGAACCCATTCAAGAGGATCCCAGGAGCTGTAAGTTATTAATTACCTGCAAAATATCTTTAGCTCAGTATCATCAGGCATCATTACCTAGAGAAATGCTACTGGAGTGGTTACTGTCTTACAGCATCTCCAATGCACTTCTTTCTTCCACAGAAAGACATTCCTATTTATTTTCTCGCGAACCTCTGATCAGGTAACCCCCAGCTTTACTGCTGCACAGACAGCAACATGCAGATGAGACTTGATGGTTATGGGGCTAGGGAATCAGTCTGCAATGATTTTTCAAGAAAGCTCAGGTGCTGCTGGAAAACGGCAGCTATGATGAGGTTGAAAACATGAGCTAAGGTTTTCTCGAGAGAGAGATGCCAACTTTATGGGTGGCAATGATCACACTCGATGGTCTTTGGGTGGAACCCACACAGAACGTAAAAGAAAGGAGGCCATGGGCAAGAAATCCATGACTCTTCCCGAAGGTCCTGATGGTTGGCAAGTTGGAGAATGCTGATGTGCCCAGCAGCTGTTAACAAGACGAGCTCCCGCATGCAGCCATTTTTCTTTAAAGACTTCGGTTAGAAGTACCTGCATGACCATACCAGAAACTTTCACCCAGCAACCCACGTCATGCGCCTCTACAGGATCCCTCATAAAGACAAAAGGGAAACATCAAGTTAAATGGAACAGAATTTCATTGGTGAACCTATCAATCATGAGGAGTTATGTGTAGCCACGATGCAGAAAAGGATGCAAAAGCCAAGATTTGCTTTGCAAATGGATTGCATGAAACATCTTCCATGTGAGAAGAAAAGCAAGAAAGAAAGGGTGGAAGAGGACAATTTGTTCACATTAAAATACCTGTAACAGCCACAGTGCTTAGGGGCTTTGTTTGGTGCCCCTTGGCAAAACCATAAAGCATAACCTCATAGCCAATGCCAGTAATAAGGCCTTTAAGCTTCAGTTGCCGCTGGGCTCCCGTAAGGAGGAACTCCTGTGGGTCCAGCAGCTTGCCAGAATCCACCACGACTACTAGAAAGTTGTCAAAGGCATTCTCCGATGCCATCCACGACACTGTGAACCCATAAGGGTTAATATCAGAGACAGTTAGGTTTTCCAGTGGGGGCATGGCCTCTAAAAGAAGGGAAGGTGCAAAAACACACAAAAAAAGAAGCGAAAAACATTGCAAATTAGAAAGTGTCACAGATTCCACCAAACATAAATCACATTTTTCCCCAAAGTATGGATTTAACAGAAGTGCATAGCCAGGACCACAAGACTAGGATTTTCAATGGAGCCTCCAGAAGTTAGATGATCAATTCTTAATTTTCATCAAGGGTGTCTCAGCACCTCATCTCACAAGCTCCACTGAAATTCCTTCCAAGCTCACTGTGCAAGCACATTTCTTCGGTTACACATGCACTGTAAGACAGTTATAAACAAAATTGTTTTAGAAATGCTATGCATAAAGCTCTCACTTGTCTCCACCATCGGTGCTTTAGGGACAAGCCTCAACTTTGGCATTCACAATTCCTGTATTTTTCTTCTTTACCTCTCTACTTCATGTGAATATCTCCAGCTTTTCTTTTCAGTGGTGGAGGGGTCAGAGATGCCAGAAGGACTGCCAGAAGCAGGACATTAACCAGTCAGGGTCATAGCCAGTGCAAGGACTAAATACTTGCAAGACTGTTTTTTGCAGGGGATAGGAGAGAAGCCAGTTTGCACTGGCTAAGGGCAGGGGCTAACGACTGCAGAACAGAGCAATAATTTGTCCAAAGAGCTTCACAGGCAGCTGCTAGTGTGGTATGCTGACAACTTAAAGAAATTCCAGTGAGGGGTCGTCTTTTCACATCAGCATGAATTTGTCAAAGTTTAGAGGCTGTGGATCAACTCCTCAAAACTTTCCCACCAAGTCTCTGAAAAAAAAAAGGCCACATTTTCACAAGACAGTTTCTCAGTGTATTTTGCTCACTCAAAATCTGACAAGTCAAAGAGGAAGATCAACTGGCTTTGCTAAGCCATGGCCTTGATCCTGGATCCCAGGCATTGCTAGTATTTCTCTAAACTATTTGTCAAACCTTGTTTTGTTGGCTCAGGAGCTAACTCATTCGATCTTCCAATCACTCAAATGTCCATATTAAGAAAATACCAGTTAGTTAAACACAGAACTTTCTCTGGGAAAGGATCTTGGGTTTGATTTTGACATTTCACAACTGCTGAAATTGATGTTCTGTTAGAATTTGGCATAAAAATTCCCTCCTAAAGTTTTATAATTTGGAAGTCCTTATGTTTAGATGCTTACACATTTGGTTGCCAGAGATTCAGCTCAAATTTACTCAGTTTGGAGAAATTTTTGCAGCTTACTTGCTTCTAATCAAGCAATCCCAAAGATTCATATTTTGGTTTGGTCTCTGGGAGGTGGGTAAACAAATAATGAGCCCAAAATGCTGAAATTGTTTTCCTGGGATAGATGTTGAGTGACACCAATACTCTAAACCCAGTAGGTTTATGTGAACTGCTGGCAAATCCTTCTGCTGTATAGAGAGTGCCACATGTTTACCTAGCTGTGGGAAGCTTCCTCTCAAAATACCAATGTCCATGGTTTATTTTCCAAAAGGAAGCATTTGTGCTCCAGTGGAGCAAAAGAGCAGGGGTTTTGAAGGCAAAGAGTTGCTCACTTCTAACTATGTGACTAAATGTCATCAGGGGGCAGGTCAGAGCTGGTGCAAAATGCAACTATTTGCCTTAAGGAAAATTATCATGGACGTTGCCTTTCAGAGAAACTGGCAGCCCAGATGCTGTGAGGGATGCTGCTACTGCAACTGGTGTTCCCACTGCATGTTAATGAAGAGAGGAGAAAACAGAAAAGGCCTCAATTTCTCCATTAATCCTATTTAGGGTGTCCATGTGACAAGCCCTAGTAGCACATACTGGGCACATAAAACATAGAAGGTGAACCCTGAGGCATTTATTTGATCATCTAGGAGGCATGTGATAGACAACCAATCCCAGTCAAAATCTGGCCAAAATATTCAGACATAAGGAAAGTGTTGAGGAGACATCACAGGGCAGGAGGTGTTCTAAAATCCAGTCCTCTCTGGATCCTTCAGATGCAACTACTGACTATTAGGCAAATTTCCCCCTCAAACTTCAGGAGTTAAAAAAGATTATTAGACATGGGAGAAAGACTCCAGAGGGCTCTTAACACACTTTAAACTAGTACTCCTCCCAGAAATTTTTTTAAGTTCAACATGACTGCTCTGACCCATCCTTGCACTAAGTTTGCAAACAAAAACATTGCTGCTGGACAAGATATTCAGTGCTGTAGAGAGTCCTTTTCTTTTAATCCATGCTGGAATATATATTTTTATAAGCCAATAAATAGACTCCAAACTTTTAAGCAGGTACCTGTCATGACAAAAGCAGTGAGGGGCTCTGTGTGAACACCTGCACTGGTGGTCCCCTTAATGTTAATGTCATAGCCAGTGTAATCTAGCAGGCCTGAGATGTGAGCGCTGCGAGCACCTCCCGATACTGTAAGCTCCTGGGGTTCATGTGCTGCATAGGAATCTCTAATGTGTATAACAAACTTGGCAAAAGGCCCATCTCTCGTGGTCCATGAGAGGTTGAAGCTGTCGGGGGTAACATTTGTGAGTGTGAGCGTGCCCAGCTGTGGCTCAGCCTCTGAAGGAGAAAGGAACACAGGTGAAGAGACAGCATTACTCTGGGGGGCTGGGGGAAATAGCAGTGGAGGTTTATAGATGCTTAAAGATAAGGCTGAATGTTTTCACCTTGTTTTGCAGTGGTTGAAGAAAAAAAAAAAAAAGGGACATTGCAACAGCTATTTTATAAGGCTTTGGAAAGAAGCCACTGAAATTAGTGCTGACTATTTATTTATTTTTTCATTCAATTTTCTTAAAAAAACCCTCAATTTTCCTAATGAAATATGGGCCTGATTTACAGAAGCACCAACAGCATACAGCCCTGTGGCAAAACCATGGAATTTGCAGGAACTTTGCACTGGGAATTTGGTGGGAATACAAACCCACAGCAATTCCAAAGTAGATAAAGTAGGATTCAGGCAGGAATTACGTGAGTCCAAAACAGACATCCCTGAAATCCCAGTTGAGCTTCTGTTTAGTGTTTCTGTTGCCTGGAGTGGTAGATACTTTTATTTTTGGACCCTGAAGTTCATGAGGAGTTTCAGTCCTAACAGTGATTATCTCAGCACTAATCTCAGGCCAAAACCTCCCTGGACTCCACAGAGAAGGTGTTCCTCATCCTCTGATTAGGCACAATCAAAGAATATCTAATAGACTGAACCACCACCCCCCCCCCAACCCCTGTTGCTCTCCTTTCTGACTGTTCAGTGGTCAGGGCACTTTTTTAAGAAGCAAAGACTTTCCTTTTCTGCTAAAGGAAATTCAAAATCACATCTCTCCCTTGCCAGGGGAGAAACTTGGCCTTCATGCTATAGGAGGGGGAGAGATCCTCATCCGTGTTTTAAAGCTATTCCATTTAGCATAAAATCATTGAAGATTCATTAGAGTACAGAGAGAGCACAAACATGACCCGGCAGTCAGGTGGTCGGAGAATCCTGTGTCTGCTCTCAGGGCTGATTTTCTATTTTTTCTCTTGCCAATTGAGTATAGACCAAGAACACCTTGGGAAATGCAGCCAGTGAGACACAGGAAAATGACTAAGTGATTCATGCTGGGAGAAAAGTAAGAAAGATGTATCCCACCGACAAAGAGAACAGTGAAAGAATGAAATCCTTTTCTTAACTAAAACATGAACTGCTGCAAGACATTCCAACTTTTACTCCCGTTCCCCATTGCAAGACTTTTAAACAATAGTCCCCCTTCTTCTCTGGAAATATCTAGGAACAGGTGAATCCAAGTGGCCCCAATTAAGGACACATGCTGTTGTCATGCTGTCAACCAGTGACCATCAATGCCTTCATGGCTGACAGTGAATATGTCACCATGTAAGCATGGTACTTCTGAAGACAGGGGAGGAGATGAGAGAATATCCACAAAGCAAACAGGCTTGGGTGGAGAACCCAGTGAAACCGAGCATGGAGCCACGAGCCCCACATGCAGGTCAGAGAGAACAAACCGATCCTTTCCAATCTCATCCTGAAATGGCCACATTCCTTCACATGCCACTTGCATCCAGTCAGGCACGTTCACATCATGACACCCAGACTCCAAAGAACACTGCATGCAAAATAAGTTGAAATTATCTCTTCAGGCATGTCTCCTGCCATCCTGGAATCACCATCACCACAGGAAAAGCTCTGACATCTAGTGAAACCAGACAGGTCTTAGAGACTCAAAGGTAGCAATGCAAGTGACAGAGTGGTGGGCTGACCATCAAGAAAGGGTGGACTTCCCTTTTGAGCCCTGCTCTCTGCTGGGAACACACAAAAATGCTAGGCGGAGAAGAACATCAGAACCAGCACAAGGTGGCCAGACCACTCCATGCAGTTTTGGTTGGTCATTTAGCATGCTGCATGAAACTCCCACAAGGGATGCAAATGTCTTGGCAGACATTTGGTTTTAAGAACAAAGAACCAAAATGGCATGCAGGTGCCTCTCCAGGCTGATAAAGACATGAAGGACTCCCACCCACAACAAAGCAAGTGAGGATGGGATGAACAAGAACTTTATTCCAGATCAAGTGCAAAGATACTCTGTGAAAAATATTAACCATCTGGAGCAAGTCAATTATATATACACAGAACTTGCAGATAAGTGTATATATAAGGAAACCAATCATGGTTTACTACTGACTCCCTTAATGCTGGGGGCACTTTTTCAGCCTCTTCCATTGTCTCAGATCTCTCTTTTTCCAAGCGCTTTCAAGCCCAGCTTATTTCAGCCTCCCCTTATAGTGATCTCCCTATAATTTACCAAAGGAACGATGATGAGTTGGAGCCATGCTTCAGAGCAGTTCGGTGGACAGCAAAAAACAGAAGAGAAAAAAGCAAACCTGGAAGGTGAGACAGTGAAATACCTGTGGTTGCCAGTGCTGTCAAGGTCTGACCACCTTGCCCATCAATTACACCATGGAGTTGGACAGTGTAATTAGTGGCAGCTTTGAGGTTGGTGACTATATAGCGCCGGGAGGCCCCTGGCACTGTGTGCACCAGGGAGTCCAAAGGGAAGTCAGAGTTTCTGACTTCTAGAATAAAATGGTCAAAGGCATTGTCCTGCGCTTCCCAGGTGAGTGACATGCTGTCTGAGGTAGCATTGGTGACTATAGCGCCGGGAGGCCCCTGGCACTGTGTGCACCAGGGAGTCCAAAGGGAAGTCAGAGTTTCTGACTTCTAGAATAAAATGGTCAAAGGCATTGTCCTGCGCTTCCCAGGTGAGTGACATGCTGTCTGAGGTAGCATTTGATACAGTGAGTTTGCTAAGGAGAGGTTCCTCTACTATGGGAAGAAAAACAAATGGAAATGTATTGCAATTATTAAAACCCAAAGCAACAAAATAAAATAATACAGAAGTTTGAGTTCATATGAGCCACAGGTCACAAAAATCACCTAGCCTTGTGTTTCTCAATGTTTTCCATACCACAACCCCTGCAGTCACCCTGCCCATGTCACCCATGATTCAGTGAGGATATTCACAATCTGCTGATGCTAGAAACTGCAACTCTGTATTATCTGATCACTGAAATTTTATATTCTGCTTAATGTCATTGACCACGTTAATATATTGCTATGACAGATTGCTATGATAACTTTTCCTGAGATCATGTCAGAAAGCAAAATTTGGTAGAGATAATAAATGATTACAACATGAGCTATTATCTGCCTGCTACGAGAATGCACTTTCTGCTTCCATAGTCTAGTCCTCTCCTTCCACTTTCATACTGTAATTGGCTACAGCACATCGAACATTTGACTTCCCTGTCTTTCCTGGAAAAACTGTCAACTGTAAAACCTCGAGATGCACAATGTGCCAACAACTAAATGCCTACCTATTTTATGCACCAACATCAAGTCAAATGGACTCTTTCAATCTCTCGTCCCATGTAAACTGAATTCTGAAGCTGAATTCAAGCAATGCATCTGCCTTGTAGGAGTCTGCTGTCACAGACTCCTGAAATGTGCCTGAAATCTATTTGGAGAATCAGGATAAAAAATGTATCTAGAAATCAGCTTATCTGAGAGAAATAGCGTCTCCTCTATGCTGTGTGACAGATTCAAACATGTTGTAAGGCTGTCATAATGAATCATCTCCTACTTGGTTCTTGGGAAATTTGTTTTGCTTCTCATCTGTGTCAGAGGTTGCCCCAACTTTAATGTTTGAACAAGAGCAAACTTATTATGTGAATGAAATCACGTCACAATGTGATTGACTGACTTTGCTGGATGGGATGGTGGATTAACATTCACAGTTCAAAATGTCTCCGGCAGGTCTTCCTTAGAAGGTGTCAAACAATGAGGTAGAGGATTTGGCAATGGGTAGACTGATGGGGTATAGCTGAGGGCAGGGAAAGGGGCACAACCTGTAAGGAAGAGTTAGAATAAAGGAGAGTTAGCACTGAGGTAGGTTTTATATACCTGTTGTAGCTGCAGCACTTTTTGCCTGCGTGCGGAAACCATGAGAGATCCCATAGAGGTAGACAATAAAATCAGTGCTGGGGGAAAGCCCTGAGATATGAGCAGTTCTTGAATTGCCTGAGATGTTGAACTCCATGGGCTCCAGCAACCTGTTAGAATCAATAATTTCAATAGTAAAGACGTCGAAGTCCGCATTGGTGGTTGTCCAAGAAAGGTTGAAGCTTTCAGGAGTAATGTCGGAAACGGTTAGCTCACCAACTTCTGGGTGCACTCCTGAGGAGGGAAATAACATTGGTCAGAAGGGGACAGCCCTGTACTGCCTCCTGCTCAGAAATGCCGTGCTTCTCTCTGCTCATGCTGGCAGCACTCCAAGCTGCCGTTGGAGAAAAGGGTTTGAGTAAAAGCTTGCCACAAGCAGACAGGTACTAAGGGGAAGAAATCAAATGGAAGCATCTCAAAATATTAAATAAGAAAAAAAGAAGGGGGAAAAAAAGAAGAAAAACAAGCTTTAAAGCTATGGCTATTTCCCTTTACCTCCAGGAGCAGCCATGCATCTTTGAGGTCTGAGCATGAAAGCAGATGCAAAAGAACTTTTCTGAATGCCTCTGGGGCATTTGGAAAAGTCAGCTTCCAGTTTTTTCCCTTTACCTCCAGGAGCAGCCATGCATCTTTGAGGTCTGAGCATGAAAGCAGATGCAAAAGAACTTTTCTGAATGCCTCTGGGGCATTTGGAAAAGTCAGCTTCCAGTTTTAGGAGAAGCTAAAACTAGAGCTATTGCTTTATCCAAAGGAGAAGGTTGTGTTTTGTTTGCTCTTCTACTTTCCCTTTCAGCTTAAGCCTATGAAAGCTGGCATGTAATTTTGGAGCTGGAGCCAAAATGCAAAGCAGTGATAGCTGCCTTGGGGTTTCTTCCTCTCTGTAGACATCCCTGATGCGTTACAGGAAGGCTCAGAAAATTCTGACAATTGGAAGTCCCCAGAAGGGAAAATTTTGAAAAGCCGGGTGCTGAGCATGACCCAGAAAGGGAGGGGAAAACCTCAGCAGGGCATCTTCTGCTGTTTTCATTAAGTTAATAAAAAGAGAACACATTGCATATTTAGGCAGGACACCCATGATGTCTGTTTTCTTGTTTGTCCCTGTACAGCCTCCTTTGTCTAGCCACATTTGTCTGTTTTCAATGGGCAATCTGCTACCAGCTCACACTCAGGACTCTCAAAGCACGGGACTTCTAGCCTGCGGCGGGACACAGCCCAAGGCAAGTGCCTTATGCCACACACATTTCTACCTAAGCCAGGCTGCTTAAAGCATTATTGAAACAAGCAAGTTCTGCTGCATTAATGTTTTAATTCTGTTTAGTTCTTATGTGTACTTTTATCCCCTTCTGTGCTGGGCAATATGTGCTTGGGGAAATCAAATATGAGCAAGCTCTGGACGTTTTACAAACACAGGAGGTTGCAAAGGTCTGTAAGGAAGCCCAGAGGCAGCAGATATTGTCTACAAGAAATTATCTGAAGGAATAGCCGCTGGTGCCCCTTTATTGCCAATTAATTCATACCCTGTTCATTACCAATGATCATAATACCTGGAAGAATCAGTGAGCCATACAGGATAGACGTAAGTATATATTTACCTCTCACAGTCAAAGCTCATGATAAGCTCTCATTTAAAACTGCTGTCTTCCACAAGATCAGCCAGAAAATTGTTTTTGTGGCTCTTGATTAGTTTCATGCAACCTTCTGATAATGTGGGGCTTACCTTCCTTCTTTCAGGTCAGTTTTATGCCAGGGTAGTTCTGCTGAATTTGGTCTTCTTGCATTATACCTTTTTTTTCAGACCAATCAGACTGTTTGACAACCTTATGTGGCTTAATATATGATACTACTTTTGGTAGGAATTCACTTGTGTTCTTTTCTATATGAGAACATATATGTCCTCGCCCTGGAGACACATGCACACACTATATCCCTGAGTTTGTATTTACACAGAAGCTGGTGCATAATTTCAGAAGTAGCTTCTGAAGTGTAAAAACTAAACATACTCTCGGGCTTTGATTATCTGGGCTATAAAGAACAGATTTTTATAATTTTACAAGGCAATCTGGGCTTTCCCGAGCATGTACAACAGCCAGTTCTGTTTTGTTGTTAGTGTCAACCAGCAGAAAAGCGAGTAAAGGGAACAAAACAAGCCGTTCTGAGGTGGGGGGAAAAAAGCATTCCTAAAAGCAAAGGGCTCCACGGGGGCGCTGAGACTTTTATTGGAAAGTCTGATCATGAGACATTTCCATGCCAGAGATGTTCAGCCAAGCTTTAATGAGTTCAGTGCACCCCATGCAAAGTTGACCAAGTGAGCAAGCTTTGCCGAGCAGTTGCAATAGCCCTGGCTCACATCCCTGTCTGCAAAGAAAGGGAGCCATGAGACTGGATGAGTGACTTGAAAAGATACCTGTCATGGTTTCAACAGAAAGGGGTTTGGTCCTGTAGCCTTGAATCACACCATGAAGTGTGATGTTATAAGGTGTGTTGGCCTTGAGGCCTGTAACATTCATAAAGCGCAGTCCGCCTGGGACTATGATATTCTGGGTTTCTTCAGGATTGTCAGACTCCTGCACCTGAATGATAAAATTCTCATAGGCCCCGTCAGCTGCTGTCCAGGTGAGCTGGAAACCATCCCAGCCAGTCTCCGATACTGATAATTTTCCAAGCTCAGGTTCCTCCTCTGAATAAGGACAGAGAGTCAATCAGTTACTCAGATTACAGACTACTGGCGATGACGTATTATTTAATGATGTTCCGTGTTAATGAATTTCACTTGTAATCAGTGACACGGAGATGCACCCACACACACACATTAACATTCTCAGCTGCCCCAGATAACTTGTAAAGTCTCTTCAGAGACATGGCAAACCAGAACAGTAAGAAAAGAACTGTAATAATAGATAATAACCGCATCAATGCTAAAAGACAGCTTGCAGAAAGCAGCTTATAGACCATCTTACAGCTGCAAGTGTTTTGGCAACATTAATTACAACTCCCTGTGAGACAAGTAAGTATTACTATAACCACTATACTGCACTATTAACAACTCAGTGTTTGCTATTATGAAGTGACTGTGAATATTGCAATAATGCCTGTTGTAAGGGTAGAAAGACACTGAATTTAGAGTAGTTGGGATTCAGATGTTTATGCTTTTAATTGTGTCCACATGAAGGATGCTATTTATTCTTCTAAACTATTTCTAATCCAAAACAATAAAGAAGGGGAAAATTCTTCCATGTCTGCATGTCTTCAGTTTAATGGATTTGTCTTCCTTACATTACATTATTCTGTCCACAAGACCCATGGGGGCAGAGAAGCTCGGATTTTCAGCGTTACTGATATTAATCTAAAATTGAAATCTGCATTCACAGAAATCAACATTCTCATAAGCCATCACAAGGGTGGCCTAGGAAGTTGGGAACCATCAGAGCTAACTCCCTGATGCTGTTCAATCTGAAACTTCAGGTCATTTTCTCAGCAAGAAGAGAAAGTCCTCTGTTATAGAGGAAATACAACTGATTCGTAAAAATTAGTAGTCATATGGGAAAACGACAGAGTAATACCTGGTTTTTTCTACATGGAAAATCTTGCTATATGATCTATCATTGGCCTATGGACTGCGATGACTTTCCAGCACTTTTCTTATTTACTTGCATTGTCAACACATGCTTATGTTCTTATAAGAACAGAGTCTATCTGAATAATCCCAATCTGCACGACTAAGAACTTGTAAGAGATGATGCATGGAGGGAAATGGATCTGATTTGTCAGTTGTAAACTTCAGCTTTAAGCTTTATGCATATTTTAAGGCAGAAGGTAAAGGGGCCATGGAATAAATGAAAATTAGGCTCAGCAACATTTACTCATATAAATTTTCGCCCTGTAAAAACAGAGTGCTTATTGTATGACTGCTGCATAGACTTATATAGGTAGCTGGGGATGTATTTTCAGAGGTTGAGCACTCATAGATCACAACCAATTATCCTCAGTGAGATTCACTAATGTATAGTAAATTGCTACTACTCAGGAACACAAAAGTTTTGATGAGCTTTTCCCATCCTGTTAGAAAGGAAGAGATTGTTTATGAAATAACACAATGATGTTCAACAAAAAAAAAATGCATGAATCCAGAGCTGTTTCGCTTTATCAGGAACAGAAATGAGACTCATTGAGGCAAAATATGAATCCTGTCAAAATAGCACTGTTTAGCTGAAAAAGAGAAAGCAGGACAGAAAAGGAACAGGTTGTATCAGAAATAATGATCTTTTGGTGGCAACAGAAAAATAAAACAAACACATTTCCTTAAAATGAAAACGAAACTAAACCAAAAGTTACAGCAAGGTAAAATCTTCTAAGTAAAAGCTTGGTTATAATAAGTAATGCAGTAATCATCACAGCTTAAAAGCAATTCAGATTTCTCTGAAGAGGGCTCCATTTCATTCGCCTCCAAGATGCAGAGTCCCTTTTCTTCCCGTTTGTTTGTCATGCATGTCTGAAATGGAAGCGCACACAACCCCATCATGCTCTCTAGGGACCACGAGATTCTCATACAAAATCATGCACCAGCTTGGACTGTTGGAGACCTCCAAAAGCCTCATCCATAAAGCATCCAACATATATGACGAAACAATGACAATGTCATGGCAAATGATATCAAGGGATGATGTTTCTTACTTTAAAAAAAAAGAGAGAACAAACCATTGAGAGATGAGACTCCTCTAGCTTTGTCGTAGGTGTGAAATAATCTGTGTGTTTCTATGTAAATATTTTATCTCATGTTGTGAATTTGGTTTTGGGTGACGGACAGGCACAGTCATTAGTCTCCAGCTAGGTTCTCCAGATATGAGCTTACACACTGGTACTTTGATCATTATTGAACTGAGCCCTGTGGCTATAGGCCTGTTTCCTCATGAAATTAATGTGATAAGAGGTGGAAGCTTTCAGAAAGGTATACTCCCAATGTGTTACAATCTTTTTTTTCTCTGACATCACCACTTCCATGCCAATGCTGCAAACTGCAACCTCCTTGCGATCTTTCTTGTGTTTGAACCACAATCCAGATAAATACCTGTAGCATCTTGCTATTTTCATGTGCCTTGTAAATAGCAGATGCATCAACATCTCTCTTTGCATGCAATTTGAAAAGAGAGAATTGATGCTACATCACCTTAAAAGCTGCATGGGGCATTGTCCATGCTGCGCCACTCAAGGCTCTCATTCCATAGCAATAAGAGTTTTATCCCGTGCAAAAGGAGGAAAGAAAAAAAAAAAAAACTAAGAAGAAAGGCATCACTCACAAGGCCTAGCATTTCTGCAGTGGAACAGCAGTACGAAAATGAAGTTCTGTATTTCAAAGCAGAAAAGGAACATATGGCTCTAAGAAGAAGCATCACTCACAAGGCCTAGCATTTCTGCAGTGGAACAGCAGTACGAAAATGAAGTTCTGTATTTCAAAGCAGAAAAGGAACATATGGCTAGTGAATCCATAGAAAATACCTGTAGCAGCTAGGGCTTCCAGGGACCAAGAGAGCTGACCTTGAGTGCTTCCATGGAGGTTAATCTGGTATTGTGTGCCAGCTGTGAGATTGGTAATTTCTGTTTCTCGATGGTTTCCCGGCAAAAAGATTTCCTGTGTTCTGTTTGAACTGGACAGGTCTTTCAGAGTGATAAAGAACTGATCAAATACCTCATCCTGTGCTGCCCAAGACAGAGTGAAACTACTGAAAGTCCTGTGTGTTATATTAAGGTCATGAAGAGCACCAGTGGCTTCTGAGATGGGAAGGTCAGTGGGCACCAAAAGCAGAGCATGAGAATCAGTGCTGGGGTTTGTTAAGTAACTTAGCTCTGTAGGTGCAGGACTGGTAGGATTAAATGACGTTTCATTGTTTGATTCTCCAGTTGTTGTGACTAGATGTGCTAAACAGAGGTAAATTACAAGTTAAAATTTCCTGATAATAAACCCCCAAATATACCAAAAGACAGCTAATATCTGCTACAAAACAGTTTGTGTGCTTTGCATTAAAGAGCTCTAAGAACAGAGAAAACAGATGGGTACTTCTTTTTTGGAGACTGAATCCAGGCCACAAGCAAAGGTAGCATCACCAAGCACAACATGGTCCTCACTAACTAGCAGATCCAGAGCAACAACCATTAAACACAGAGATGAGCTGAAATGCCTCCAGCAGAGAAATGGGCACATCCTCAGTTGATGTAAATCAGTACACATTGACTACCTCCAAAGAACTATGCTAATTTACATCAGTGAGGATTTGAACCCTAAGTCTCTCAAACATGCCTTTTATCTTTACTACAGCACGTCTGTTATTGCTTCTGATACGAACCGTAAGTGGAATGCATGCCAAATATCGTAAACACATCCAAATCCAGACTGAGAAATCAGCCACCGCAGAAGCATGCTAAATCTCATCCTATACAATCAAAAACAGGCTTGGAGGAGTTATCCGTCTGGATACATGCAGAATTTTCAAAAAAGGTGGGGGGGGACACACATCCTTACCTAAAAACCAGGACAGAAAGAACTTGAGTAATCGTTCTTTAAAGAGATCCAAAGGAATGGAAGGGAAAAAGACTTGGCCTTCAACATGCTGAATGATCTGTGACTATATCCTGTAGCACAGTCAGATTCTGAAAATCTGAGAACTGTGGAGATCACAGAGAATATGTTTCTGATCACAGCTGCAAGGCAACAGGCAGGTGATTTTTCTGACATGCAGAATTATCTCCTCATTAGTGGAAAACCACATCATTTCACACCTCAATGACTTCCTTGCTTTCATGCTCCACTTGCATTCAATTAAGAGAGAGCAAGTCATCTACCACCATCAATCAGATCAGCACAAATACGTACTCAGGATTCAGTATCTGTCTCCAAATTCACACATGTATCAGAAAAAAAAAAGTTTTCAGAGGAGAAAGATCAATTAAAATTTTTTTCAAATAAATGCAGAAATGTTATCTTGAAAATATACTCTCAGGACAAATACAGGTGTAAAAACCATTGTTTTCTGCTCACCTCCAGGAAGGAGAGAGGCCTGTGAGGCAAACAGTGATTTCTGTTTACATATATCATTCATATTCTTGACTTAGGTGAGGGCCCTCCTTAAATGACCCCAGCACATGATCTGAACCAGGCCCTACATATGCTGCAACCTGTCATCACACCAGCATACCTGCAACGGGAACCACTAGCATAATTCCCTCTTTCTCAGTAAACTGACTGTCAGAACTATTATCTGACTGCACCAGGGTTGCTGAGCTCATGTAACAAAGTAGGAAGACATGCAGTATGGAACCGTTAGCCTTCTGCGACTCTCAGTTGCTTGTGCACAATTAGATGCCAACCAGCTATTTCCTATTCTGGGAACAGGCAAAAAACTATGGCATCAAGTGAGTTCACCGGTACTTGTTCAGCCTTAAGGTTGTCTACTCAACATGCATAGTGGTAGCTGGGCTTTACTGTGGAGTATTTCTGCAGAAGACATACATAAACAGAGTGAACAGACCAGTGGGGAGGAAAGGGCAGCAGTACGTTACACAGGTACAGCCCCATGCTGTGGATGGTCCCACTGGGAAACTGCCATGCACCCTGAATTGGAAACTGAGGACAAAACATCCAAAAATACAAGGGAAAAAGAAAAAAACAAGGTTGGCATTACGCTCCTGATATACTGAGGATCCCTGAGTAAACCCTGTGTAATATTGGTCAAAACTGGCTTCTCATTTTCCCTCGTTTTACTTGACCACCCCTACTGACTTTTTCCCAGATTCCTGCCAGTTATAGTATAACCACACAAGGACTTGGTTACTCTAATCTGAGTGGGAAATACAGTAACAGTTCAGCTGTATTATACAGAACCTGAGGGACCAACCACCTAAGTGGCATTTTAATTCAGAATTTTGATGTCACAAGTGGATTAATTCTATTGTGCCAACTTTAACAACTTCATGGGAGGCTGCCATGTACAGATTGTCTCATGGAGCATATGTAATTATATGTAGTTACATTACCTCTGATATTTTTTCAGACCTAATTCTGAATATTACCTTGGGTTTAATGACTTGACTCCAACAAATGAATTTGTGGATGAGAAAGAGTGGTAGAAAGATACCACAGACAGTATCAGTGTTCATTATTTAGCAGATAGAATACTATAACAGATAACGGAAAATTTGGAAAACAATCAAACTGTAGGGTAACAAGACCAACAGAGTTCAAACACTTGACTTAGCAACTAGGGGAATAGATGGGGAGAAGAAAAAGAGAGCTCTAGGAGCCCTAGGTGGGTGGATGACAGCCAGATAGAACGATTCATGGTGGCAAGATGAATGAATAGTAGATGCCAAAGAGCTGAAAGCTATGTAGAAGGAAAAGTGGATGGACAACAAACATACGCTCTTTCTCAGACTGGAATCCTTCTCAATATCATTCTCTTAGTAAAATCTTCAGGCTGAATATGGCCTAAGTATGTCTATACTGCTGTTGCTGGCCTTTTGAGGAATTCCATTGTAATGTTTCACCGGCAATTTTACTAAAAAGAATGTTAATGTCCTGCCAGCATATTTCCCCGGTTACTTGGGATGGAGCAAAGAGTGTTCTGCTTTATTTCTTGCTTCTGTCTCTTGGATTTTATATTATTTTCCAAGAGAGGCTATCAGCCAGTTTCACTGCGGAGTCTCTCATCAGCTCAAGCACACTTGTAAGACATGATGGCCTACCAAGGTATTTGCATTCTTTTCAGACCCCTTTGGCTAAATGGCTTTCCTCTCTCTCAACCAGCTGATTAAACTAGGCTTACAGTGCTGGTGCACCTCTGAATTTCATGAAGAAAACATTGCAGTATATCACAAGCCAGAAATACTACAGTAGCTACCACTAAAAATCTTCATATTGAAGTCAGGTTCCAGGTACTCTTAACAGAGGAATTAGCTGAAGAAATGGACAATCTTTACTGGCAAATTTAGTTTCCCAGTGGTCAGCACTGTATTTTCCCATTGAACTGGCTCACCTAATCATTCTTCCTAATGTTTCTTTGAGTTTGTATAAAAAAGGATGGCTCAATCTAAGATTAGTAGAAGCCAGGAAAGGAAGAGGGGCTGACACACAACACAGACAGGGTGTTTGGTAAACAGCATAAATCTTCTTAAAAACATTCAACAGAATGGAAAAGTTACTTCCCCAAGCCATGCTCCTATGTGCAACTCACTTCCAGAGGCAAGACAGTATCACATCCACGATTCATCAGCAGTTGCTGCACAATCTGGGTCCTTCAGCAGAGGAATTTGAGGTTGGCACTTGGTTTCTCTAATGTCCACTCATTTATCTCCACAGGTCTCTCGTGCCTGATGTATTACCATCTGCCTCCTCCAGGACCCACATTGTGCTATGCAGGCAGGGTTCCAGAACCAGAGCAAGAAAGAACAAAGCTGCAGTCTGACTGCTCAGCTTCCTCAGAGCTGGCTTACGTGCTCGCCCTACAGATTAGTTGTTAATCTGATGTAACATTCTCAAGACATGCTGCCAGAAAGGTCCCTCCAACTAGTAAAATGGCTCACTTTCTTTGATTTCTGAAGTGGTTCTAAAGCAAAACCTTAGTGCGATGCTGGGTGAGACCTCTAACAAATAAGCAGTACCTTAGTTTGTGATACCTTTATTAATAACAGAAAGGAGGTACCTGTTGTAGCCACAGCTTCCAGAGGAGAGGAGCGCTGTTCTCCAGCCAATCCATACACCTTGATTTTATAGGAAGTGTTAGCTTGGAGGCCGTCAATCACAGCACCTAGGGATTCTCTGGGCAGGAAGGTTTCTGCAGGGAGCCCAGCTGCCAATGACACTTCCTTGTACTCCACCACAAAACTACTGTAGACTCCTGTATTCGCATACCATGAGACACTAAAGCTGTGGTCTGTTACCCTCGAGACCACAAGGTCCCTCAGTGCATCCTCCTGCATCCCTGAGGCCTCTGGAGCAAGAAAGCTCCCAGAGCCAGAAAGCTCCTCTGGGTCAGGAGTCATTGCCTGCATTAGGGTTAGACTATATAGAGCTACAAAGAAACAAACAAGCAAATAGCAGTATGAAATATTCAGTCTTTCCTTTTCAGCAAAACAAAATAACATTTAGCAAACTGTTCATTTTGGAATCTTTACCGTCCCTTGAATGCAGAATCGTGGACATCAGTTAAAAAAAACTTTGTCACTTGAGCCGCACTTCATCCATATGAAGAGACAGAAGCAACAGAAGGCTGCCATCCTACATTATGGAATAGTTTGTGACATGTCCTTTGCTAGAGGTTCATGAGCTCTGAATGTTTCAGCTGTCTGTGTGTGGAGTTGGCAAAACAAAAACATTTAGCAAACTGTTCATTTTGGAATCTTTACCGTCCCTTGAATGCAGAATCGTGGACATCAGTTAAAAAAAACTTTGTCACTTGAGCCGCACTTCATCCATATGAAGAGACAGAAGCAACAGAAGGCTGCCATCCTACATTATGGAATAGTTTGTGACATGTCCTTTGCTAGAGGTTCATGAGCTCTGAATGTTTCAGCTGTCTGTGTGTGGAGTTGATATACATAAAAAGATAACAGGAAGAATGTGAGAAGGGAAAGGAAGCACTAACAGAAGAACTTCAGCTCTGGGGCTGAAAGAAGCTTTACCCTCAGTGATAGAAAATTCACCTATGCAAACAAATAAAAATGACGTGGGAAAATCCTGAATACCTGCAGGCAGAGAAGCCTGACCAAACCGCCAAGAGACTGGGGAGAATATAAGATGAAAAACTGGCAATCTGGAGAAGCAAAGGAAACTCTGAAAAGAAAAACTCTCAGCCCTTCCCGCAGTCCTGGCTCCCTTGTTCAGCAGGGATGGCACATGCCCCTCTAAACAGCAGGACTGTCTCCTCCACCCACAGGGAAGAGCTAGTCCAGTCCTAGCCATGCTACTGGCATTTTCCACTTCAATCATTTATCTCTCTCCCTGGTTGCTCCAAATACTCTCCCCAGCAGTGCAATGGACCTGAGGTCCTCCATAGCTCTGCAAGAAAGGGTAAAACAACAAGTTTGTTTGGCTTAGCCTGAGGACTTCAGGACCTCCCAAGTACTGGGAACATGGATAAAAAGGACTGACTTGAGGGTGGACGAAAAAGTAAACTGAAGAAGAGACCTCTTGTCTTATACCCCACAGGCTTACAGAGCATTTCTACCTCCCCATGCTCATGTGTTTAGATTTGTCCATTCCTATGCAGGAGGGAGGTCACAGGAACAGGTTATGTCAACTACTGCTGTTGCTTCTAAGGAGCCCACTGCAGAGAACTCTTTGTTTACTGGCTGCTCTGAGTAAAGACTTAAAACAAATACACTGGCCAGATGAATGTATTTATAAAAAAAACCCAAAACCATACCAGGAAAAAGAAGCCACCTTGTCAGACTTTGGAAGCTGGTGCTGAAAAGACCAGACTGTGAAATTCTACAGCATGTTGTTTCTGCCTTTTCACGGGCTATGCATACTTCTTTTGAGACCACTCAGTCTTCAGACAGATGGGGAAACAGATAACTTTTTGGAAAAACAGAAGCCTGCTCACTCCTGCCACATAAACGTTCAGCTTCCTTTTGTATGTGTGTGCCTCAAGGCTTCCTAATTTTCCCCTACATTGGACACAGGCCTGACTTATGCATCAGACAAGTAATTCAGTATTGATGGTTTTCCATAGTTTACACCATACCATATAACTCTCTGCTGTGCTGCATTACTTGACTCTATAAAGCATTCAGAGGTTCTGCTGGCATGAACGCTACCAGGGAATATGAAACTATTTTTGATCAGTTGAGCTGTATGGTTATTAATCTGTGAAATCCACAGCTTCTGGCATGTGTTTACCTCATAGATGGTCTTTGGGGAAAAAAGGATAAACACCTTGATATCTGCTAAGGACAATAATTGTAGCCCCATTGATTCCGATTTCACTGTCTCTTCTTGCTTATAGCAGTTAAGGCTTTGCCTCACAGGATTTAGCCTGAAAGCACCTAAAGATTCAGTACTTACGTTCTATACTGAGATAGAGTTCTGTATGCAAGAAACTTTGGGTCAAAATGTTTCACAAAGAATAAAACCTTATTCAATAAGTAGTCCACAGATACTGGTTAAGTAGAGTGGTTTGTACAAATGGAGATGGCAGAAATGGACCCCCTCTTTGTAGACAAATGTAACAGTCATGGTATCCAATGGAAACGGTGACTGTGACCAGATTTGTGGTGGTAGCCTTTCTCACTTTTGGATAAGAAAACTGAAAAAGGGCAACATCAGAGCCCTGTTGACCCAGCTGAAGCACGACGGGTGGAGGCATGCTGTGAAGAGAATTCATTAGGCAGGAACAAGCAATGTTAAATACATTCTGGTTGCTCTTCCTCTTAGTTTTTGGCTGTAGAAAAGAAAACAAGTTATAAGACATAATGCACAGAAAAGCAGCCTCACTTAAAACTAAGGTCTGCATTTCCTTCAGGACAAACAGCAGCGTTCTTTGTGAGTCTTCTCAAAGGACAAGCAAGAAATCATTAAGAACATGGAGCTAAACACAGTAGGTAGGGAAATACATCTATCCCTCAGTTAAGCCTATCATGCTAGACAGAGCTAAGTCTGCTCTGCAGGCAGTTGTTTTTAAGCAGTTCCCCAGACATGGCTTACAAAATCAGGTGAGGTTGTACTTGGGCTAGTCATTGCCCAATGACCTGGTGCACGGCACTCATCAAAAGCTGTTACTCACCAGTCGAACCCTTGACAGTTGTGGGTTTGCTTTTGTGTCTGCCTTTCTCTGCCACCAGACTAACGGTGTATTCTGTCCCTGCCTCCAGCCCTCGCAGGATAAAAGAGGTGCTGTCCACGGGGATCTCTACTTCGTTCTTCCTTCCAGAGGGGCTAACGTAAATCAGACGATAACGATCAAACTTGGCCACTGGTCTTCTCCAGCGAAGGGATAAAGTGGTTTCAGTAGGGTCACTGACTTCCAAGTCCTTGGGGTTATCAAGATCTACAGGTTAAAAAAGCAAAGTTGAGTTGTCTGAACTGCCCTGGGACAGTTTTTCAGGCATCTGTAGACAGAGCAACATTTATACTGGGTGTCTAGCAACAGCTCAGTCTTATCCACCTTTTGGAGCTTTTGAAGTCCCGTTGCTTGATATAGGTAGAGGATGATGAAGTTCTCTCTTACAGACAAACCACACTTGAACAAATTTCCCCCACTTACACTCACTTCAGCAGGCACTGCATGGAGGAGAGGCAAAATTTAAGCCTTCAGAGAATTTACCTGGGAAAAGGGGGATATTGTGAGAAAAATCCTGATTTGAAGGGCCGTCAGGACTATTGCAACCACTGAGGCTGCGCTTTTTATCAGATTAACCTTTTGGCCATAACCACCATTCCTGCCAGAAACCCTCACAATTAGAGGATGGCCAGAGTAATCAGTGTAAGCATAATTACCATTAAGGAGCTCACCTGGAGATGAAACTCCCAGAGCATTAAGAGATCCTCATACAGGAAAAGGAAGCCAGATTCAGAGGTCAAGATCTTTGGGGAAATGCTTTTTCTTTCCCTTGAGAGGAAATGTCCCATTGGTACCAAAATGAAATAAAGAACTTTCTAAAATATTTCTTACAGCATTACTTGGAAAGGAAAGAAACATCAGAGTGGCTCCACCTGACTTGCTGCTTCCTCCAGAGCACAGAGGAGGATCAAGCTACTCACCAGTGCCAGCATTAATGGTAGCAGGAGCGCTTTCCCTGTCCTGTCTTACTGCTGTCACTCCAATGCCATATTCAGTTCCAGGCCTCAAACCTAAGAGATGAGGAATAGAAGTATGAGTTCCTGTCCATGGAATATGCCTATGGGCATTTGTTTAAATAAGGAAGCCTAAATGTATGCAAGGTAAGATATATACTTTCCTGTGTTTGCAGAGAATCGAGGTTTCAGTTGACCCTCCAGCTGATGTGATGTTAATAAATCTTTTTCCATGTACATGCCAAAGGATAAAGATTATGGCTGACTGAGACTGCATTTTGGACACTGTGCAAGTGCATAATCAGAGATAGCTTCTACTTTCAAGAGCTTGCAATATATATACTTCTGCCAAAGAAAAGACGTCCATATGACGTGGAGAAAGTACCATTATCTAGCCTTGCAGGTTGGTAAGGCAATTTGCAGGTATACAGAAAAGTTGCAGACTGGCATCAGTAAATACCATCCCTAGCACATGCAAAAGCCTTTTGAACTCAGAGATGTGAAGCCATCTCCACAAAGACATGTAGCTACCTAGAACTCAGGGAACTGACTAGTGGGATTCAGAGATGCACATGAAAGTGAAATGGCTACATACCTTCTGTTGGCTAGTTACCCATCTGCAGGTGTGTAAATATATATCACGTTTTTTAATTTAATTGCTTGTACTCAAAATGCGTAACCTCTGCTTGTACCTCTTATGTATAGTGACCAAAAGGACATTTTTTCACCACCCTAGCGTGCTCTAGGGTGATGGCAGCGGCATAACATTAACAACAATCTCTCCATTCCCTTACCTGTAAGTGTAGCTCTGGTTGTTGCTTGGTTGCCCTTTGGCACTGTGATCTCAGCATGGTCTCCACCAGAGATGGGAGCAAACTTAATTCGGTAGTTATCAATATTTGCATGGCTGTTCTTCCACTCCAGAGTAATGCTATTGTCTGTCTGTGACACCCGCTTCAGGTTTCTTGGAGCATCCAAGTCTGTAATCAATCAACCGATAAATAAATAAATAAATAGGAATAATTCTCTTATGACAGCAGTCTCTTACGACAGTACTTTTTAGAAGGTGAAATGATCCATAAAGCTGAATTTAAGTTTCCTCTGACATGATACCACTATGTTCTTAACTACATCAAGCAGATTTCTTTTAGCATGAAGTGGAGAGCTCACTAGCTTTAGGAAAAAATCAGTGGAAGAAACTCAACTTTTATCTCCTGAGAAAAAAATAACATTTTCAATTTTAGTAATTATTTTTTATTACAAAATAGGCTTGTGGAAAAACATATTTGGATGAAAATACTATTTTTCCTTTATAAATACCTCAGCTTTCAAAAGAAAAAAGGCGGGTAAGAAAAAATAATTGATCATCTCTAGAATTTCTGTTCAGTAAATATCTTGCATTCATGGCTGAAAGGAACTCTCAGTCTCAAAACAAAAGGTGAATATTACGTAGAAATTCAATGGGCTTTCGCTGTTCACACCTATAGTAGACTCAAATCCTGCTCTAAATGAACAACTACATTTTGAGATGAAAAGGGAGGTAATTCTCTATGTACCATTTACTCAGCTCCTTTAATGCATCAGACCTTGATAACATGCTAAAGGACCCATGCTTTCATAAAGCATTCCCAGGATCACTAAGGAGCAAAGTAAATTTATAAAAGCATGACATAAAACATTTGCAGAACTGAAGAAGGAAAAAAAGCAAAGTTCTCTGCTGATCTGTTACGCATTTAGACAAACAGAAATAAGGTCTTAGATGGAATAGGAACCATATTTAGCTCAGCAGACAGACAAGTAATCCAAAGGAATTTGTTTCCTGAAGTAGAGATTTAGGGTATGATGAGCAAAAGCTTCTAAGTGACTTAATAACATAATTCCCATTTTCAAAATACATTTAGATACTTGGGGGGTCTAAATATTTTGTTGAGCCAGTAAGGTATATAAGGCACAGAAAAACATTCTCCACTTTCCTGTACCTCTATAACAGTGCTGATTCTGTGTTGATGCAGTAACTATCAACTCAAGCAACATGACGCAAACAGCACAGGAAGATTGATGGTGATTGCGTTACCTTCCCAGAAGTTTGGATTGTATCCAAGCCTCTTACCTGTGACAAAGACTTCTTTCATAGGGTCGCTTTCCATGTCTCCTCGACGAGAGATGAGTGTCACTTCATACTCTGTGTGCGGCCTCAGGTTTCCAATAGAATATTGGTTTTCATCTTCAGAGAGGTCAATGGTTGTCCTGTCCCCTGGAACATCCTTGGGGCCATAAGTGAGCTCTATGCCTTCAATTTCAGCCAAGGGTTTGGACCACGTGATAAGAGCTGTGCTGTCTGTGACATCTTTTGCCTCGATCTGGCTAGGGGCATCAAGCTCTGTTACAAAAAGAGAAAGAGGTGTTTTCTTAAAGAAATCTTGCCACAAAAATCATATACATTCTTGTGCTTTTAATTGCTGATTCAGAGCAAAATTAAAATGAGCAGCTTCTACCAACTGAAGCTTATCTTCAATTACTTTCTTCCTTTACTTTCTATTCTTGTAGAAGAAAGTGCCAAATGGATTCAATTCATGAGAAGCAAATTAATCAAAATTAATTAACATCAGAAGCTGCCAAAGGAAAGTCAAGCAGGAACCTTAAGAGGTTCTCCATCTGTACAATAGCAACTCTCCTTTTAACAATTTCTTCATGCACATATCACAAGGATGAAAGAAATTTTAGTTCTCTTGATGTATATTTTGAAAAAGAATAAAAGTGCATACTGCTTGCTACCTTCTAGCTAAATATAAATTTCCTTTCCTCTTCAAACAGGTAATTTGGAAAGGAATCCATTTTTCCTCATGTATTCTTCATTAGCAGCTCCACTACTTTCTTTTTTCCCCTTATCAATTCATAGTATAGAGCTTGGCTTTCTCTTTGTTTAAAACCTCCCTAGGCTACACCCAACAGCAGTTGTTTTATTGGTGGCGCTACACCAAATACATGTTGTGCTTACTTGTGGTTATCACTCTGGATAGTCCTGGTCCTCTGGTATTGTTTTTCACTATATGAAGGGATACATTATACTGTTGCCCTGGTGCCAAACCTGGCTGCATATAAGACGTCTCTGGCCTTTTCAAGCTGCTGGTTATATCTCCATTATCATCCTTTTTCTGTAACACATGGAACAGTCAGTTAGTAGAAATATAAGAAATCCAGGATCTTTCACTTATATACGGCCTCTATACAAGAAACACTGCTTCCTTACCATATTACGGAAGACCAGCTCCCAGCCATCAAATGAAAAGTTCAGAGGATCCCACTCCACCTGGACAGATGTTTCTCTAACAGATTTGAATTTCAGACCTTCTGGAGCAGGCAGATCTGTGACAGAAAAAAAAGTGTATCATTACATGAGCAACAAGTTTCCAAAAATAGGGCACTGAGGGTGGGACATCTTTCCACCACTACAAATATCTGCCATGTAGGTATTTGCATCTGAGATGTTTAAACCCTCTTCACAGCCAGTTATTCTGTCTTTGGAGAAACATTCCTCTGACCTGTTTTAGATGTCACCTTAGAGTAAAATGAGTTTTGCCCTAAAAATCTCTATTTTTGCCCTCTTGAAAGAAGCCTTGAGATGAACCCTGCCCCAGCTCTCTAAAAATGAGCACAGTGACAGAAGTCAAAGAGCACCTTTTGAGGCTGGGGTGTTTAGATATGGCTGTGGTCTGCACAATACAAAAAGGAAGATGAACAACAAATGAACAGACAGGCAGATAGAAAGTGAGTTGTGGTAAAACCCACTGATGATGCAAAACAAATATAACCTCCATTTTAGTCAAAACAGTTTGAATCCAAGTGATTTCATATTGTTCTTTTACATGCTGCTACATTTTTATATTTTTTCAGGAAGCATTACCAGATTCTAAAAACGTACCTTATTATGAAGAAGCCACAGGCCTTAATTTACAAAGACCCCATGATATTCATTGGGAGGCACTGCAGAGAGCAGAAGAGCTAGTGAACTGTACTTTTAACACAGTCATTGGTATTGGAAAAGAATAGAAAATGATAGTGCAGAAGGCTGTCTTCGTTCAGAACAGAAGATGAATTGAAAATAGAAAATACAAAAGAAATAATACCCTGAAAAAGGGATGCAAATAAATACATACTATGGAATAGACAAAAGAATGAATACAGGGAATGTTAAACTCACATGTTGCTACCCTGGCACTGACTGGAATACTCTTCTTGTTTTTAAGGATTGCAAAGACACGGATAAAGTATTCTACACCCGGCTCCAGTTCATGAATAGTGGCAGCTGTCTGGTTTCCTGGCACGGTGAACTGCATGTCTAAGCCACCACTGCTGGTAGGGACATAGGTGATGAGGTACTCATTGACGAGATTCTCATGCTTCCATTCCAGATTTACGGTTTTATCTGTTACGTTTGTCACAGTCAGCTCGGTTGGAGGAGACACTAGGAAGGGGAAAAGAACAACACAAACTTATAAGAAGTTTTCAAGGCTCAGAAAATAATGACTTACCCAGTTTCACATTTTCCCAGGAGCAGTTTATAAGAATTATCTTACTAACAGGGAATGGGGAAGCCATGTCACACAAATTAGCCACTTGAAGAAAGGAATGTTCAGCTGATGAAGACTACAGACATTTCCAAAAGTCACGGGCCAATTTCTACTCTCACACTTGCACACAACCTATGGCTGACTGTGTTCCAGCTCCTCCTCTCACAGCTACTGCACAAGACTACTATAACAGAATTATATATATATGCTACACAGAATTGCACAGATTTTCCAAAGTAAAATAAAACATGATTATTTTTTGTAAATACTTTCAATAGATTACTCTACATTTGCATGCGCAAGAGCACAAAATGTGGCTTGGGAGTCTTCCAGAAGGAGGAGATGAAAAATGGGAATTTCTTTTCAAGGGTGTTCATTCTTTTTTATAATGTTCCCAACACCAAACTAGTCTTTAATTACTCTACAAAGATCTTAGTTCCTAAAGAAAACCACCTCCTTTATAGCGTAATGCCTATCATTATCTAGCTGCCAAAATTTTCTATCAATTTCCATAGAGTCAGTGGTACTGGGAAACTAAGCATGTGGCTTTATAGCTAAGTTTCCATTCCAGCTGATTCCATGATTTTACTCTAAGCTTTGTCAGATCTAACATACACACGCACACATATATACATATATAATATATATAAAATCGAGTTTTACTTTAGTTAGAAAAATCTATTTGGCCAACAAAATTTTCTATCAATTTCCATAGAGTCAGTGGTACTGGGAAACTAAGCATGTGGCTTTATAGCTAAGTTTCCATTCCAGCTGATTCCATGATTTTACTCTAAGCTTTGTCAGATCTAACATACACACGCACACATATATACATATATAATATATATAAAATCGAGTTTTACTTTAGTTAGAAAAATCTATTTGGCCAATTGAGAGATAGCCAATGTCCCTGTAATAATTCTGAAAGCTTGCACTGCA
Organism: Aptenodytes forsteri; assembly: GCF_000699145.1. Taxonomy (NCBI): domain Eukaryota; kingdom Metazoa; phylum Chordata; class Aves; order Sphenisciformes; family Spheniscidae; genus Aptenodytes; species Aptenodytes forsteri. The sequence goes on from NW_008795575.1 coordinate 1,105,417, forward strand.
ATATTTGCAACATCGGGCAATTCCATTGTGACAGTTGTCTCATACAGATCACTCAGATAGGACCATGTTATTTTCTGTGTGTGCCTTGCCTCCACTACACTCTCTGCCTCCACCAGGGCTCCAGCTCAGAGATCTACCTCCAGAGCAAAGTCGCTGAGCCCTTGGGTGCTGTCAGTGTGTATTGTCAGTGCCGTGTGTTTCATTTTTGGCTCCTACAAAAGTGATGGCATTGTAAATGCAAACCCCTTTCTTACCCATCCAGCATGAGACTGGGAACCAGCACCTGGCTGTAAGAAATGTTTGATACCCAGGCTTTTTATTCACTGACATTCCTTATCTACATTATCTCATTCCTGCAAAGCCTTATTCTTTAGTCAAAATTTAGTCCATATTCTTTTGACTAATCCTGCTGAATACTGTGTAAGAAGACTCTGGATACATCTCCCTCTTCTCCGTAGCTAGAACAGCTTCTTTCAGATGCATTTTTTTTCAGCATCAAGAGGTACTATGAGAAACTGAAAGGTCATGGTGACAAATCCCAGCCAGTGCTAGCTACAGCTCCAGCAGCATTGAGGTAGGAGCAAACTTGGAGATAACAAATGGACTGCATCACCATTATCAGCCTGTTGGCTTGCACACCACCAAAAGTCACCAGCAACCGCTACGCTATATAGCCCTGAAAAGTAAGGGAGGCCAAGAGCTTGCTACTGATGGTGTTACTTCTCTGATTCAGCTGTTTTAACTATGATAAAGAAGAGTGGCAACAGGGTCCAGCTCTATGGAAAAGGTTCACAGACCCTCTGAGGCTGCTGGATGGACACAGGGAATTACCCAGAGAAAGCAGTTCAAAAGGGACATTGCAACCTACCATCGGAGCAGTCATTACCCATGTAACCATCCTCACAGACACACCGTCCGTCGATGCAGCGGCCCACGTTGTTGCAGTTGTTGGGGCAGGACCGTTCACGGCAGTCCTCCCCCGTGAAACCCTCGTGGCACACACAACGCCCATCAATGCAGCGCCCGTGCTGGTGGCAGTCATTGGGGCAGGACAGCTCGCCGCAGTCCTCCCCTGTGAAGCCATTGTCACACTCACAGCGCCCCTCCACACAGCGCCCACGGTTGTTGCAATCATTGGGGCACCGCAGCTCCCCACAGTCCTCCCCTGTGTACCCCTCGTTACACACACACTGCCCATTGACACAGAGTCCATGGTTGTTGCAATCGTTGGGGCACCGCAGCTCACCACAGTCGTCCCCGATGAATCCCTCGTGGCACACACACTGCCCATTGACACAGCGCCCGCGGTTGTTGCAGTCACTGGGGCACCGCAGCTCCCCACAGTCCTCTCCAATGAATCCTTCGTGGCACACGCACTGCCCGTTGATGCAGCGCCCGCGGTTGTGACAGTCATTGGGGCACCGCAGCTCCCCACAGTCCTCGCCCAGGTACCCCTCATGGCAGATGCAGCGCCCGCCCACACAGCGCCCGCGGTTGTGGCAGTCCTTCGGGCACCTCTTCTCACTGCAGTCATCCCCCACGAAGCCCTCGTAGCAGACGCACAGCCCGTTCTCACAGCGCCCATTGCCATTGCAGTTGTTAGGGCAGGTCAGCTCCCCACAGTCCTCCCCAGTGAAGCCCTCCTCGCAGAAGCAGGTCCCATTGACGCAGCGCCCACGGTCGAAGCAGTCATTGGGGCAGATGAGCTCGCTGCAGTCCTCACCAGTGTAGCCCTCATTGCAGACACACTCATTGTCCACACAGCGCCCACGGTTGTGGCAGTTGTTGGGGCAGAGGGGCTCGCTGCAGTCCTCACCGGTGAAGCCCTCGTGGCACACGCACTGCCCGTTCATGCACCTCCCATGCACACTGCACCCCTGGGTGCAGAGCTCTTCACTGCAGTCGGTGCCTGTGTACCCTTCAAAGCACATGCAAACCCCATCCACGCACTTGCCTTGGTCATTACAGTCAAATGGGCAGGTGGCCTGGCTGCAGTCCTCGCCAGTGAAGCCTTCATTGCAGACGCATTTGCCCTGGACGCAGAGGCCCCGGTTGAAGCAGTTGCGTGGGCAGTCCGGTTCAGAGCAGTTGGGGCCTTTCCAGCCAGGCTCGCAAATGCAGCCGCAGATCTCGATGCTGTAGTTGCCACGTCCACTGCAATAGGGTGTTGTGTCCAGGCGACCTGTACCAACGATTCGGAAAACCCATTACTGCCCTTGGCTCTGGGATGCGTTAAGCCAGTGTGGCACACACGACCTAAAAGGGGTCTGGTTTTCCCAGCTCCCTGCAGGACATCATAATTACCAGAATCACCAAAGCTTTTGAATGAGAATTCCTCCTTCTTTCTCTAGTGAGATTTAGTTGACCAGGAATGCTTTAATTCGCACTAATGCCAGGGAAGAGCCCCTGCCAACTACTTGGTAAATGAGCATGCTGGATTCCTCTGCCCTTCTCAAAATCCCTCTTCCACTGTCTGAGCAGCTTTCCTGACTGCTTCATTAGGGCATGCACCATGAAGCATTATTCACCAGTTCACTCCAGAACATAAAATGCCAGGCAGCATCCTGTATCATCAACTGTGAGACCGGCTCTGTGCTCGGAGGGACAGATTAATACTGATAAGACCTGTGTTTTCTCTCTTGGATGACCAATCTCTTACCTCAGTTTAAAAAACAGCTGGAAGGATACCTTTTTTCCCACTTCTCTAACTATTTGTGCTTGTCTATTGCCTTATGTCCTGCTGCACTTTTATTGGTCTCTATTAAAGAAAACTTGGAAACGAAAACGGTTACATTGGCAGCTTACTCAAGGGGACAAAACGTGGAGCCAAGAGCTTGGACTGCATGAGTTTTAATCTTAACTCTGACACAGATTGTCACCATGCCCAAGTGCTGTACATGCTCAATGCCACAGCTACAAAGCGGCCCAGGCAGACTTCTGACCCACTGATTCATAAAACTGCAAAACTGTGAATGAGTGTATCTTGCAAGCTGGCATTCCCAGTTTTGATTACATTTCAAATTTAACAGGTTGACTTTTGTTCATTCTTGAAACAGATTTGAGTATCTACTCTAAACAAGATCTACAGCCAGCACAAGAATTTCCCCAAGAGCAGCTCCCCAGTCTGCCTTACCTTCTACTGCCTGGGAATTAGGACAGCATCCAGCCCCGCTGGCACACTGCTCCCGTAGGGAGGATACCAGCCCCTCCAGCTCCTCTAGTCTGCTCAGCAGATCCTTAATGTCTGGGGCAGCTGCACAGCCACAAGCCCGGCGGGGTATGTTAATACGGTGCGTGAAGACAATCTGGTTCTCCTCGTTCACCGTGTGCTCCTCATAATTCTTGATGGGCTCAATTTCCGCCTTCAGGTCTGCATCACCGCTTGCTGTATCCAGGTCCACAGAGCAAAGGGAGCCAACAGGTAACTTAATGTTGTAGACATGGTTAAAAACCACAGGCTGATTATCCTCTGGCAAGGTCACATTTAGCCCAGTCTCACGCTTCTGCCGGATAATTCGCTTGATGAGTCCACCATTGACTTGCTGGTACAGCAAAGCTAAGATCGCACAGACCAAAACCTGGGTGGGGAGTCCCATTGTGGCGTTCAGTTCCTTTTCAAAGCTGATGGAGTCTTATATATGTTTGGCCTTTGTAGTCTGGAGCAGAAATTGGAGAGCCAGTTCAAACCAAGTTGGATATCCTTTCCTTTCCTGGCACACTTGTCCCCTAAAAGAAGAAGGAGCAGTGTAAGGGATGAACTGCAGTTACACCACCCAACGAAAGGCCTATGACACTGAACGCGTGCTGGCATCCTTAAAGAACATGGCTGGGGTGCTACTCAATGTGTGATCTCACTGCACCCAAGCTGCTGAGCTTGTTCTTATATATAATAACAGTGCATTACCTTGTTTTCCAGGATCTCAGTGTGCTGGTGAACAAAATGTCACAAGGCATGAATCTTGAAGGAAGCTACTATCATTTCCAATTTAGAGCAAGTATAATGGAGTACAGAGGGTTTAATTGCCTCAAGCAGAAGACTAGGGCAAAGAAGCCTGCGGAGACTCATCTCAACTGAAAACACTACTTTCAGACAGAGATAGGTGAAATAAACATCTGTTCTGTTATGATTCAACTAATGTTAAAAGTCTGGATTTCCTTCATTCATTAGTCCACTGCTTGAAGGCTACTGAAGGCTGGATCACGTAAGAAACTTGAGACATTGTCAAAAGGCATACCATTAACACAACTAAGCTCATTGCAGCCCTTTTCCATATGCTTTAAATTATTCCAATTGCTTGGGAATCTGAACTCCAGGCCTTGTAGTCCAATAGTAAGTTTCACCATACCGATGATTTGTCTACAGCATGAAGATAAACAGAGCGCTCTGGAGAACACTGCAGGTTGAAGGTTCTGGTGTCAGTACTTGTATCATAGCTAGCAATACTTTAGCATAGAAGTAGTGAGACACAACAGAAGATGAGACTCCAACAAGGGAGACACATTGTAAGAAACAGCAATAGAAATACACGTGCGCACACACAGACAAAAAAGGGAGAGGAAGAGAAGGAAAAGAAATCCTTTGACCATCTAAGTCCTTCAAGAAAGAGGGAAAGCTTTACATCAATACAGGTGTAAAAAAGTCTTTTTAGCAACCAGTACACCTTTTCACTAGGCAACATTTCCCACTGTCTGATCTTTCATCAGCTATAATACAAGAGCTCGCTTATGGTTACAAGCACCTGGCTGGGCTGTACTAGCTCTTCCTGAAACTCATTCTTTTCAATTACTTTCAATATTTCCTCTTCCTCCTCAGTCTGTAGTGGTTCCTTTCAAACGATATGAGCCAGGGGAGCTGAAAGACATCTATTGACTTCCATGTGGAATCAACCCTTCGCATGTAGAGTGAGAACCAGAAGTAGCTAATGGACTGACTAAACAAGTGCACCTAATAAATGTCATCTTAGCATTTGTTTTCCTTTCTACTCCCAGAAAAGCTTGGTTAAACGGTTAGGTCAGTGACTGTGCTTTCACTAGTTGTAAGCTAGTGAAATGCCAGTAATGGAAGAAACAGCAATTTATTCTCTAAACACCACAGTTTTGATGATGATTCATTTGTCAGATGGGAGACTAGCTTCTTCCACCCTTCTGCTTCCTCCGAAATGTAGAGATCATTTTTTCCCATGCTATCCCAGCTACTTTTGTGAAAGAATGACAATAATACATCAGACGCTTGACTGAAGTTAGTTTTTTTGTAGACAACATTGAGCTCACAAAGAGTGAACTTCACTGCTTTTTATTGGGGAATAAATCAGAAGTAAACAAGCAGCAGTGGAGGCTTTTTTCTTGTCATGGAAAAGCATTCAGCTTTAAGCCATTTCTAACACTTAACCCATTTGTTCAAATATGTCTGCAACCCCTGTCTGCACCAGAAGAGATCACAAGGTAGCTAATAAAGAATAACAGAGGCAGACATGGTCCAGGTCTCATTTGTGACTCAGGCCAACTCCTAAGTTGGGTTGCCAGTTCATGAAACATGTTCAGGACAGTATTTGAAGTGGGATTTTACTCTCAAGCACTCCCACTTGGGGTTTGCAAATTGCTTTCCCTGCAATGAAATTCCGTGTGCTATATACTTTTTGCCCTGAGACAAGGTCATATGGCTAAAATTGGTGCCTAATCCTCAAGTAGTTATTTAAGGGATGGGCTGCTTGACAGATGCATCACCAATGGAAAATGGAACAAACTGGAAGTAGCTCCGCATCTAATTCTCACTGAATTTTAGTGAAAGTCGAGCATCAATTTCCTTATGGCTTCTGTAAATCCCAGTCTACAAGAAAATGGGCCTTGCCCAAACCAAGGAAATTGATTGTAGTTTTTCTGCCGACTGACGTGAGTTTACATATCATTTTATGACGGTACAAACTGTGATTTTTTTAATATGCCTGGAAAATGAAAAACCTGCTTCTGACAAGAGCCACTGTTACTATTACCTTCACTATTGATGAAAGCCATGTGAACACCATTACTTTTACTGGATACTCATTGCATTAGAGTCAGCCAAACCTCTCAGCCTACAGATTATACTGGAAGACTTAATATATCTTGGCTGACATCCTTTTGAAGTTTATGAAGAAGCATTGTGGTGGTCTAGAAGAAACATCCTCAGTGTCTGATCTGTGACCTCTGTGTTTTGACACCTAGTGTGATGTCTGAGCTAGTTCAGATCAGGTGTTTCTCGTCTGATCTGCCAAGGACCCAGCATGATTAGCTGAGCTCCACTCCTAGATCTGAGATCTACAAAACAAGACACCTTCATACAATTATTTATACATTAGCCATATTTTTGGCTGGAAGAACAAAGATTACATCCTTCTCTCCAACTCCCATTCCTCAAACATATCTAAACAACAGCTCAGACCACAATGGACCACCCAGGAGCAGGCCATTCTAGAGAAATGGAAGCCACAGCAACTGTCAGGCTCTGTTGTTCCTTCATTTTTCCCCATCTTCTTCCCTTCAGAATGGTTCATGTAGATTGCACTTTGAACCTGCTTCTTGGAGACATACTGTCTATATTTTCTTTGCAGACATTAGCTGCTGGATTATTTACGGGCACCTGAAAGTCTTGGAGCAAGAGTTTGCAAAAGAAGATGACCCTTCTCATCATGAGTTTAGCCCTGCTGCAATGCATATTAAGGGAGCTGGGTGATGTTTGCAGCATATGTCTCAGATATGTTGAGAGGCTTGTATGACCAAGAATGTGTCCATTTTTTACAAGCAGTTTGTGTAATATGGAATATTACTCGTCCTAATGAACTATGCTCCTCATGTCTTCCTGCTGTCCAGACTACAACACAACTGCTTCAAAAATCTTGGCAATGATTATGTGGCTGGTCTGCAAAATACTCTGCTTGTCGTGCAGAACAGTAAAATCTAGAGCTCACGTTCTCCCAGTCTGATCACTGGCATCTTCCCACAGCCATCACCCTCATTGGGCAAGAGTTATCTTTCACTTCTCTCCTGTTCCCTTAGGTACAACCACAATATAAATAATAACAAGAGGTGCTGTGGCCTCTCACACATGTCTTAAATTTTCTTGATCGGGAGTGACTTCCTGCAGGACTGAATTTTGCAGTCATGTCACTTAATGAGTTGCGTACTGGCACCAGATAAAAAATAGATCCAAGAGTGTATCTATCTCTCGCAGTCATCTGAGGCTTGCTGTGCACATCTTTGCTTCCAAGAACACTTAGGTAGCCTACCCAGCTGAGTACAGCTTGTGCAGGTACAGGCCGAGCGATGAAACCTTGGATCACTAACACTGGATGCACCAGCTATCATCGTAAGAGTACTTTTTTTTTTTTTTTAAATTGTGCAAGATCTTTAGAGCACATAAACTTCATGAGCGATATATCTGAAATTGTTGGTCTAGGTGCCCAGGACAGAGATGTCAGTCTCTCTCTGATAATGTGCTCCCATATCAATGCGACATGGGAAGAGGGCGTTTGGCCATGGCTCAGCCATCGGGGCAGTAGAGGTGTTGTAAGTTTGGAATCTGTGCAAGGAGAGTTGGGTTCAAGTTCAAGTCAGAAGAGTATGAAGATAATATACATTTTTTCATCCCAGCCACAGGCTAAACTTGCTGTCTCCTCTCTACTCCTTGGTCTTGGCTAGCTCAGAGGATGTTACTATTCACTTTAGAGTTTCTTTAGCCTATTAAAAAAAATAGAGACTATGAATTGAGAAGCTAATCATGGCATCTATGCAGTACCAGCTGATACAGAAGGAGATTCAAGAAAAAAAATTTTCCTTCTCTTGTTTAAACACTAACTGTAGAAGTTAGATGTTATCCAAAGAGGAAAAAAAAGACCATTCCTAGAAAAACACTCCTTAAAAATCTGATGCTAGTAATACTCTTAATAATATGTGGTGGAAGTAAGATGGACTGTCCATAGCACAAAGGAAAGGAATAATTTTCATTTCCACTGCAGCCCTTTCATCTGAGGATCTGAAAGCACATCATAGTCTGGCTGTCAAAAGCTGAAACAATGTTAGGGTTATTTTTTTGTTTAGACATTCCCCCCTCCCGACATCAGAACTTTTTCAGGACCTTTCCATTTAATTAGAAATGTGTTTCTTAATAGGAAATTTTCAATCAGTCTTGAAAAAACCCCAGGAATCCTGACTCCTGGGGAATACTAAGCAAAGGTAATGTATGAATATTTTCCTTCCCCGAAGACATATTTGCTGGAAACCAGCAGGTGTGAGAAACTAAATTAATGTTTGCATAGTTTAAAGTCCTAGTGTACCACTCTAGTCTCTCTTGCAAATTCAGGAGTGGCAGAGTTGTGAGATGATTTGTGGGTATGTGGAGCGATAAATATGCAAATGAGAACCCTGTGCGATTTTAATCAAAACAGATTACAGCAATGAAGAAATGGAGGTGTTAAAAAGTATCTCAGCTGTCCTTCTTAAAGGAGGCAGAAGGCTGATTAGATTTGCTCAGACACCCTCTACATGTCATGACTTGGAAATTAGACTTAAAGAAGGCAGGAAAAAAAAGAGAGAAAAGGAAACAATTCCTCTCTAAACAGATACTTCCAACGTTACAGCAAGAGGGGATCAAATCTTATCAGCATATATTGGACTCAAGCACATCTTGTTAAAATCTGCATAAAAGTAGCAATGGGCTGGATTCTGACAGAGAGCAAGGCTTAGTTGGAGAAGAGCCATAGCCCTCTACAGAAAACATAAAACTGTGCATTTTGAAGTTTGTTAATTGCTAACCCCAAAATAGTTTTCTGTGATCTGTTAATTGAAGAAACTTCATGTTTCAGGAATTTCCACCAAGGCGTGATCGGGCCATCTGTTCTCTCAAGACTGGGGTATCCAGCAGTGCACGTGTGTAGGCATCATGAGATCATGGTGCTCTTCTCTTTATCTATTGCCATACAGACAAAAGAGCCACATTAGGAATTTGATCTGACCTGGAATACTCCCTCTTTGCAGACACGGGGAATTTGTGCATTTTCTACAAGGAATACAAGCAGTGCTATTACAGAGGATTAATAAATTGAAACTGTCTGCCAGAGTGCATTTTTACAAGGCAAGGCTTCAAAAGATGCAAACTTTTAAAGAAAAAGTGCTAATGTAGCTTTGCCAAGAGCATGTGACTCTTGAGGCTCCAGGCATCTTCTCAAACACAGATGGATTAAGTCTGAAATAAATTGAAATGTTCTCAAAGAAAAAGACTGGGAGAGGGGCTGAAAGTTTTGACATGGCAGGCCAAAACACGAACGGTTCTGACTTCACCATCTTTCACTGCTGTTTTCCATACATTCATAACTACAGAAAATAATTTTCTTTCCATTCCCAATTCCAACAGGGCAAAGGAATCAGCAGGGATACTCAGTGTAGGTCAAACTACAGTCAATCACAGTGGAGAGCAGAAATTCTTAACAGTCCTAAACCATCAATACTGAATCTTTCCAGCAGAAATTATCAAAGCCAAATTGCTGCCTTTTTTTATTTTCTTCTTTATTTACATTGTCTTCATTCTAAGGGGAAGAATTTCAAGGAGGCCAAATCTAGAGTAATTCAGAAAATCCATTGTGTTCCCCAAGGCTTACAGAGAAGGTGTGTGCAAAGAAATGCTGCAATTGTTTCAACAGCAACTAGACACCACAGATATGAACAGGTCCTTAGAATGTGAGGCTCCAAAGGGAAATACTCCTAATTCGGAAATTTCCTTCAAAGTCTTAAATTGACTGCATGAAGAGAGGAAAAGAGGATCATAACTATCAAAGAAAAAAGAAAGAAGCCGATTCCCTCATTCTCAAAAGTTCTAACAGATAAAATGCAGTGTGATAAGCTGTAATCCATCCAGTTTCCAAGTTGCACTGTGAAGACTTACCTCTAATCTGTATTCAAACAACTTCACTTCTACCTCCGTGGCCAGTTCATGAATAAAAAATATCCTGCATATACTCTACAGTTTTCTATATAAGAAATCCCACATCTGGGAAACCCACAAACAACTATGGACCCGGACTCAGTGACACACACACACGCCCCTTTATAAATAGCAAAATGCAAAAGCGCTGATTTGAAAGCCTTTGCCCCCCCACCCTGCTCCAGATTTGCAGACTGAACCTATTCCCGGAAGTTAAAAGGAAAGAAAAGCATTAACCAAAAAGATCTTGCTGTCTGTGGATGTCCAACAACAGTGAAAAAGAGGGAGAAAGCACCCTCTGCAACAACTGCATGGAGAAAGAGACAGAGAGGAAACAACTGGGAAGGAAGTTTTAAAACATGTTTGTTTAACTAGAGAAGCATGAAGTCTAAAGATACAAGGTGGTATAGGTACTAAAATCCACTTTCTGTTACAGAAGTGATTCAGTGATGTCCATAGCCCCAGAACAAGGGCCCCATGGCATCCATATGTGCTATAGGTGTGGCAGAAAGCCTTTTCTCCAAAAGATTTTGTAATTATAGTGGACAAACAAAGCGTCATTCCTCCTTTTCAAATATGGAAAACTGAGACACAGAGAGGCCAGCACTGAGACAGCCGAGCTCCTACAAACCTCCGCATTTAGGCCTAAGTATTTTACCCACTGCAAGACTGATGAAGTTGATCCAGCTTTGCTGAGTCCCATCGCAGTAGTTCAAACACAAGCACCTCCCAGAAGGCATTTATAGCGCCTTACAGCACTGGACCCTAATACCATACTTTCCTTTTCATGAGTCTGCCTTTAGGACTTAAATCCTTTTTATTTAAGGGCAAACTAGCAGTTTGTGTTTGATGTGGGTAAGCATCCACAACACGGAGCTCTGGATACACCCTGAAGCCACCTGTGTTTCATCTGGTGCTGGCACCGCACATTTAAGAGCAGTCCTCTTCGTGGGACTGAGAACACTTACAAATATGGGCACATTGAATGCAGAGATGGGAATGGATTTTCACAGTTAATTCATGGTAGATTTCTTAGCTCTCATAGATTAGTTTTCATGTGCAGAATGCATCCACCATACATCCTGAGGGCCTTGCCCATGCCACTGGAATTACTAATAAAAACCAAACAAATTTTAGATTACCATAAATGAACCCTACAGTAGATCCTGGTGATCACTAGGATTGCGATCAGATTTATACCTCAGACTGTTTCAAAGAAGAGCAATTAAAACAAATGCACAGGTATTTTTTGCCCCATCCATCCCTGAGGTCCTGCATTAAACATCACCCAGCTAAGTGTGAACTCTTCACTCCAGTTAATTTTTCATGTTTGGCTTCGGCTCTTAGATGACATTTCTACTTTGGGGAAGCTGTATAGTTTCTGGTTCACAGATCCTACTGTACATCATCTTTAAATAAAACCATTTGGATTCATTTTAGCCTCCGCCCATTCTACCTTGGCTGAAAAGCAGCATATAGACAGGGCTTTGCCAAGGCTGTTTTGGAAGGAATTTTAATTAATTGCTTTATGTACAATTTAGAACTTAGTAAAGGCTCATATTTCAAAGCCATCAGCATGACAGTGCCACAAAAGGGGAAGGAAAAATAACCCACTGAAGCCAACATCCATAAAAATGTGAAAGAGCAATGGTAAATTCTGAATGATAAGCATAAAAGGAGCCCCATGAGAGACTCAACCTTCTGTTGTACAGTGACTATTTTGAGTTAAATTAGCATGATTATTCCATTATAAACTACTTTGTTTCAAAAGTTTTGTATTCTTAGCCATAGAAAATCTCTCTAGGTCTATCCTTGTTCAGGATCTCAGAGAGAGAACAGACCTTTCCAAACTAAACAATGAGTTTGGCTGTTTTTCAAAGCAGAGCAAAAGTTCAGAGATCAGAGGTGGTCTTCTTCCAGTATCAGTAACACCTTTGATCAATAAAGTATTAAATATAATGAGCAAATCTCATGAATAAAATGAAAAATTAAGTCAGCTGGCAGAGATACAGCTGGGAGAAAAAGACTGCTGAAAACATGCAATAATTAAACAGAAGTGAAAAACAGATTATGTGATGAGGTGCCTACAATAACAGGATATTGAACTCAACAACCAAGAAGTGCCTCCCAGTTTCATAGTCCTAAAGACTTTTTTGATTTATGTTTCTTAGGAATTACCTGGCTGATGATGAGAAAAGCAAAGAAATTCTGCCTGAACATACCGCTGCTATTATTGCTATTCCATCAAGAGCAAAGGAGCAAGAACTCAGAGGAGAGCCAGGTGTGTAGAAGTGGCACTGCGCTGGGACTTGTGAGATCTGAGGTCATTCCTGATTTCTGGCATGCGTCTAGCCAAGTCAATTATCATCCTGATTTCTAATAAGTCTATTGCAGATTTGCACCCTAAACAAAGTGCAAATAAATAAACTAAATTACTTAATTATTTTTATGTTTCCAATTGTTCCTCTAGAGAGATTCTTCAGTTTACCCTCTATGAAAAGACTTTGCCTGCTCTCAATTTTTCTGCCTAAGTTCTATGATCTTCATGCCAGAGGTTGTCTCTTAATGCATTTATATACTACCTATATTAGAGGAAGCCCCAAGTGTGTTAAACAATAGTAGCCAAGTGGCTACAGTTCTCAATAAGGTTTAACCACAGCCACCTTCTAAATAGGCCACAGATAGACAGTAGACAAGATTGATGGTGAAAAGGGCAAATGAAATGCCTTTGGAAATTATACAATCTGGCTAGAGCAGAGCTGCTCTGAAACAACTACCGTGTTGTTTAGGGCTGCTAGGTATAAGATACTCTTGTTAAGGCCGTGCCTACGCAATTATTTATAGAATAAACTCAGCGCTTCCTTTGGAGGCATTCCAGAGGCCAGCCACCGTTGAAGGAAATTAAATAACAAACCTGCATTGAACATTATTAAAAGAAGATTAGTCTTACAGAAATGCCTTGTGTTACTATAAGGAGATTTCCATTTCAAGTGTGTTGGGGTGGTGGGCAGCAACAGACCCTGCCACAGTTCGCACAGCCAGCGGTGCAGGGCAGCCAACAACGTGGCAGAACCTGCACACCTTCTGCTCTGCGTACTGCCCTTGCACAACTCCTGCAGGATGCGTGAGGGGCCACTACCCCTGAACGTTGCCTCCTGCAGATAACTTCAAAGTTGTACGTTAGGGCTGTCATGCTAAAAGCAGCCTGCTGTCCCTTAAAGAAATGTAAAGGCACAGCATGCATTGTAACGTGATGCTCTCATAACGGCTTGAACCCTCACTTAATTAAAACGATCATGAACATCAACTGGAAAACCTCAAGAACAAGGTTTTGCAACATCTGTTGTCCCACCAACAGGTATCACAAGTGTTATGCAAAATTCACATTTACAGGATCAGACCCTAAGGAAATGGCATCTGCTGAATCCTAGAATATCCCGGTTTCTCTTGGCTCGTGTCAGAGTCTTATGGCTATTTAAACACAGTTGTTTATATGAGAAGCATCCAACGTGACATTACGTAATAGTTATATATAGCCAGCCAGACTCAGGAAGAGACCCATACTAAACACAGGAATCAAAAGCTCTTAATAACTCATTTTTGGTACCACCAGAATTAATAAAATTATCTGAGTTCAAAATGAATTAAGATAATTGCTGAGTGACTTAGATGCATAATGCAGAATTAATCAGACCATGCTCATAACTTGGTGTTTAATCTCTCATGTAATATACTGTTAAATGTGCATAATTAGAAACAAATAAATGATACATCTCAGTCTGAGTTGCAGATGTGTTGCCTTCCAGCATGCTCATGGGCTCCTGACTATGGATAATGTGGCTTATATCAAATATGCCTCCAGCTTGTGGCTTGGCAGGATCTTGCCTTTTTAGTTAATCTTACTTCAACAACTGCAGAAGCCTTTCCTGCCTTTTCTTGGAGACCCGAAGGTCTCTGCTGCTATACCTTGTCCAGTAAAAGCATGCCAGGGTGGGAGGCTGCACTGCTCTCCGTGTCCTCCTCTTCATTCACAGGGGCGAGACAAGCAATGTCTTTACACCCAAACTGAGATTTCAAAGCACCTGGCTAGAAATCCACATACTTCCTGAGAAGCACCTATAAAAAGGATATCCTAAGGATATCGATGCTGCCCAGTATTAGGTGCTAGATACCCTGAGAGCATCGAGGCAATACAATGCTGTCACTTCTTATATATTAGGGAGGGATGCGTGCTACCTTCTGGCAAAGGATTAGTTTTGGGAGCGCTGTGTGTGACCCCACAAGCATTCTCAGAGTCAGCTCCTGGCTGCCAAGGCTCTGAGCACCCAACAAAACCAAGACAGACAATGGGAGCTGTGAGCGAAAACCAGACTTGCTCCACGACTGCAAACTTGTGCCAGAGCTCACCGGTTCCAGGAGGGCAATGGCCCAAAGGCACAGTCCAGCCAGCAGCTTTTGAGTGCACGGCAGGCTATCTGTGACCAGGAAAATCTGCCTCTTGTGCTGAATTTCCATACGCGTTTAATCCCAGTGACTGAGGAAGACACTGGCAAAGCATATGCCCTGCCGAATGGAGGCGAATAAAGCACTTCGCTGCAAATGGAGCCTAACATTTATTTTGGGTGTGCGATGGAGTCTGAATTCATGTGATAGAGTAATCCTGTCGATGAGGTCATGTGTTCCTCTGAAGGGGCTTCTTTGTACCCCGGGTTAGTTAGCAACGCTTTTTCTGTTATCAAGCATCTGATTAAACTCACAAAAGAAGGGTCTTTAAAAAACAGTCCCAGGCAGAATTGGGAAGTGAATAAATAAATTGTTTTTTTTTTCTTTTCATTTTATCCAACAGGAAAAAGAGAGAGGAATAAGATGGGAAAGGGGCACAAGAAGGGGGTTCATTGTTCTCAGATGACAGAACAAAGGTCTTAATCGATTTTCAAATTTTCTACAGAGCCCAACCCTGTGGCAGATACTAGTTATACACACCCATGTGGCAAATTTCACCTTGAAGGATCACAGTGCACTATCCAAATAGCACAAGCCTCCCAGAAGCTATCCTATGCCTCTCACTGCTGGAGTGACACAGCACCTACCTTCTGCAGTAGAGAAATCCTTTACCAAAACACTGGGCTTTTGTTCCATTATGGGGGAGGTAAACTAAAATGTGCCCCCAATTTTTATTTGACTTGAAGAAAGACTTAGCCCTTTGGATGAGGATATTTTTTGTCCTGTAGTTCAGACAACTTTTGTAATGCTTTGTAGCACCCCTTCCCATGTGGCAGGAACACAAGCTCAGCTCTGACAGCAGGAAAAGAGTGAGTTATAACTAAATTATTACTAATTTCTCTTGGAGGACACACGCCCAAGGTCCACTTAGCTTGTGAAGTCTAAGAGCAAAGCTCGAGTTGTTTTGCACTGATGTATCTGTAAGCACTCAAAGATGCTTATAAACTGTAAGGTATCTGCTGTTAAATACATGTACTTCTTAGAATTATATTATTTCAGATTAGTTATTTGGCGGCATCAGTGATCCCCTATATTAGAAAAAAAATTAACTGGGTTCCTCTCATTCTGGATAATTTCATTCAGTATTTCCCTGTCCTCTCCCTTGGACGTCTGAGCAACCAAACCGGTGTATAAAGGTTGGCTCTATAAAAAGAGCACTATGAAAGAACTGTGACCAAGTGATGATAAAGTAACAGGTACAACTGGTTGAAAATTTTTTCACAACACATATTTTGCCATTGAAAGATGCCATTTTTTATTTGATTGTGAAAACTCAGCAAGAAGAAAACTAAAATGTAGTCAGCAGCATTTCAGGAGTTGCCTTTCTTAAGAAGAAATTCCATCCTATTCTGAAACCACTTTCTGAGGAAATTTTCTTTGAAACCAGTAACTTTTCTGCTATGGTTTGCTTTGAAAAAAATGGTCTTTTTGAAAGAATAACCACCTCAATCATTTCTTGAGCCTCCTTTTTCTACTGAAGCACAGAGCAGCCTGGACTTCAATTACTAAGTGAAAAGCATTATGAAAGTAAAACTACAGTGCCCATGGTCTCCCTCATCCCAGGACAGGAGGAGAAAGAGAATTAATCTTACATTCATCAACACCTCTAAAAATGCAGAGATGTGCCCATGGGGAAGTAAGACATGTCAGTGCATTTTAAAACACCATTAGACACCAAACTGACATTTTCAGGTAGCAAAGTACTTCAAAAATAGCAGCCCAAGAGCTAAAGAGCTTTTTATTGGTGGCGGATTCATTGTCCAATTACCTTCCTGTTCCTTACCATCTTTGAGGACACTGATTCTTCTGTTTGCAAGGCAAGTTCTGCTTATTATACAAAAAAAGTATCATAACTACAGACAAATAACAGCCCCCCGCACCCCCAGCATGTTTGGCTGGAAACCATCTTGGCTCAAGATGTGAAACACAGCTTGCAAGACTGGGAAAAGAGAAGAAAGAAGAGCTGGGGAGGGGGAGCAGATACTAAGATTTCTCAGTTTTCTAATTTGATTGTGCTGTTCTGGTGTATTAGCCAACTCCACTTTCTCTTTTCCTACAAAGCGTGTTAGACCAGCTGGTGAATTTGACCTGTGGCACTCCAGTGATTCACAGCAGCTAAAAATATGTCCTGTATTACTTTTTTAAAAATACAGTTTTTGTTTGAGGCAAAATAAGGATAAGGTCATGTAAAAAGGATGCCACTGAATAAGTTCAAGGGAATAATGCAAACCGCAGTGGGTTGACTGAAGTAATGTCTCACACGGTTTATGTTGCTGCTTCTTTCTGCCTTCGAGGTGCAAAGCCCAGGAAATTAAAATGCTGCACCTATAAAATGCACAGGGTTTTTTTTACAAATTAGGTTTATACCCTTTATTATGTGAAGAGGTGAAACTCTGAATGCTGAGCTGAAAAAGCCAAACAAATGTTCATTTGGAGTAGGCTTTTTTATATATATATTTCAGCTGACATTTACAACAGTGGCTTGTATGTTGGTGTGATTTGGGTCCTGCTACTCAGGCAGCATAAGAAAAGGAACAAGTATCTTCCAGATTTGTCCTGCAGGGACATGTGGAAGATGATGGCAGGCAAGGGAGCACGTAGCTCGCTTCTGCTCTACCACAGAGCCTTGGTTTGTGGTGCTGTGAGGATGGATCTTTCTGGACAGTAGAGACTCTCCTTTATGAAAACTGGGAATACAAACTGCCAGATGGACTTACAAGGGAGTCTACTGCTGACTGATGGGAAAATCAAAATGGAAATAAAGTTTGAGATGAATAGATATATAGGGCAGCCAAAGAATATGTTCATCTGGGAGTTAGAGTTCAATGGAACAGTGAGGCATAGACCGTTACCTTATAGTATCATTGCAAAATGAGAAATGAACAGGTCTCCCACTGAATGGATTCCCCAGGCCCAGAAAAACTACATCTCAACAGTAGTGGAGACAAAAGCTTCCCAACCAAGGGTCTGCCATCTCGGAGTCTTCTGAATCGTAACGAGAGAAATGAAGCTAAATAGAGCTGGCTTGTTAGGGCTGGATGCATGGAGTTCCCATGGAACCATGTGCTCTAGGCAGAGACTCCAGAAATTGCTCACAACCTTTGGATTAATAGTGTGGTCTCATGGTTAGAACTGAGGACTGAAACTCAGGCGTCCTGCACTGAAATTATTTTGTAAATCATCTGGTGTGTCTCAGTTTATCCACTGGTAAAACCTCACAGGGGGAACGTATGTCTCAGTGAATTAAGTATTCCAAGGACCTCACAGAAAAGGTACTGTCAAATCCTCATTTCCATAATTAAACATCTTCCTGAAGAGAGCTATAAAATTACCAGAAAATACATAAGTAAAAAGCAAAGAACTGGAGTGTTATCCGCTGCAATGTAAGGGAGAAAAAGAATCACAGATAGGGAAATGTCTTTTGCACTGAAGAAGAAAGTCTGATGTTACACAGAGATGTGTAACAAACATGACCGCTTGAAATTCTAGAGTAACAATAGAAAATTGAAGACTTATTCTGAAGCCAAAACATAGAGTGTGCCAAGCCAATTGCCAGAATAAGAAGATGAATCCATGGAAGTAAATGATAAGGTTAACAAAACCCACAGAGAAACACACCAGAAAATTTGAGAAAAATCTGCAACTGAAACAAAATACATGGGCCCAGCTAATTATCTTATATCTACAGAATGCCCTTTCACCTATAACAGTCTCCAGACGTTTTATGAAATCAGAGGAATCATTCATACACACATGTACACACAATCTTTGTCCATGATGAGCTGTATCCACCGTTGTGTAGCAACGTCTTCTGCTGTTACACAACTGAAGTGATTCATGCTTCCAGACAGGAAGTAAAGAACGCTACATCCAGCTCAAACCACAGAAGGATTTTTATACAAGCCACAAGAAACAAGCTAGTTGTTTTATAGGGCAGATTATTCAAACGTGTTACATATAAACTAAAAAAGAGAAACAGAATTAGAAGAGATAACTATGGCAGAACTAGCACCAACCCCATCTGGTCTAGCTCCCAGTGACTGAAATGAGGCACAAGTTAACAGGGAATTCAGTCTGTCCTTGGAGCTTGGATTTTTGTTAAGAGCTCGGACACTTACTGGAAATGGGAACTCAGAAAAGAGAAACAAAACAAGCAGGTCAGTGGGGTGCTTTTGAGCTGCATTCAGACTCATGGCGGGGTGCACAGCAATCAGCCAAGTAGAGCAATTTGCTACAAACTCGAGAGAAAAAAAAAAAAGACAGGACTATGCATCTACTAAATACTTTTTTTCTCCCATCTGCAAAGCAATCTCTGTTCTTACTGTAGCTTTCAGAGCTGGAAGAAAAAAGCCTAGACAAAAACTGTGGATCAGAAACAGCAGGACACATCAGTGATGTGAACAGCAACAAAGGCAGTGAATTCAGAAAAACTGTCGCTGTTCTAAAAACAGAAGCAGAACTATAGAAATAGGTCATCTCAGAAGCACTCCATGGAAAGCAGAAGGGATGTGTTCACACCTTCCTTTTGCTTAGTTACCCATTGAAACCCCCGTTTGCATTTACAGCACAGAAGTGAGTTTTACCTGTTAGTCTCTGAAGACATATGTGGAGCTTTGGATTGTTAAATGTGGAATTGAATCAGGTCCATAGGAGAGCTGCCACAGACACTGAAGCCTAGATTAGTGCCTTTTACAATATTAAAAAACCCTTTAACAGCAAAAGCAACTTTTGCGCATAATCTCACAGCAGAAATCACTCTTGCCTCCTACGTATGTACTGTACCTTTTAATAAAGCCTTTCCTAATAGCAAAAGCATTCGCTTGCTCTCTTGGCTTTTTCCTCCTCATAGCAAAGACGCAGAGCTGGAAAAGATCTATGGTTTTCTAAACTTGTCTTTGGAAAGTTTTTTTGCCAAGTTACACTTTGTCAGAAGCTCATTATTTTCTGGGTAGACACTAGAGACTTCACTTTGAATTATTTTGAGGCTTTTGCTGATGCAGTTTCAAATGATGAGGTTTGTGTGCTTTTTAGCATGAATCACGGCAACTTATGTTCATTCCACATATAAAGCTCTGCTTCATTTCCAGACCCTTCTTCACAGTGTTTCT
Source organism: Aptenodytes forsteri (assembly GCF_000699145.1). Classification (NCBI taxonomy): domain Eukaryota; kingdom Metazoa; phylum Chordata; class Aves; order Sphenisciformes; family Spheniscidae; genus Aptenodytes; species Aptenodytes forsteri. The sequence goes on from NW_008795575.1 coordinate 1,124,980, forward strand.
TCCAAAACCACCTATAGGTTTTCCACAGCCCATTTCACAAAGTTCTAGATGGTTTTGTGATGAGATAGGAAGAGCAGAAATTCAGGACTTCTGAATTTTCTTCCCACTCCTTTCACGCTGAGCAAGAGTTTCTGAGAACAAAGCAGCAGGCAATTCTGGGGATAGGAGCCCAGACAGTCTCATTTGTCCCTAAAATTCACAACTGAGGCATCAAACATCAGCTTTTCTAAAGATAATGAGAGGCAGGAAATGAATCATCAATACTCTTGATAAATATAGTATGAATAGGTGAATAAATAGGTGATCTGCTATAAAAAATAGATGCCAAATTAATAAGCTTACCAAAAATATTGCTGAAAACTATGCAATAGAAAATAGGATCTTTGCATGCACTGACATACTAAACAAATACTCACATAGTATACAAGTGAATAGGCTAAGCACACTGAGACAACATTGCTTTGTACAGCATCTCTGATGAAGCTGGTTTTTTTAAATTCTCCTGGAGGTCAGAAGGAAGAGATTAGCCAAAATTCTACTCCATACACCCAGCATCACACTTCTCCATATTTAAAGTGATTTTAGCTGAAGGAATGTCACATACAGAGGCAAGTGATGTGGAATTCTTCTGTTTTAATGACTTTTCTGTTTTAATGACTTTGCTGTAACCAAGAGCACAAATAATTTACACGTGCATTGGCCTGGAATAACAAAAACTCTTTAAGAAGTATGAATTGCTACAGATTGTATTGGTCAGCAGGCAGCAGAACACTTTCAGAATTCATTGTGGTTATTTGCATGCAGTTTGTAATTTTACTTTGATTTAACCATATACTTATTCAAGCAATGAAAATTACATCTTTAAAAATGTCTCAGAACTCAGTCATAAATGCCTGTACTATTTTGGCGATCAGAAATATTATTACTTGCCTCCTGTCATTAGCAGACATTGGTCATCTTCTTAAAAGAAGCTGGGAAAACATACGGATAACCCTTCCCCAGACAATTCTTTGCTTTTAAAACAACTACTAGTTTACTTGGGCGGCTTTTCCTCCCTGCCAGAGCTCCTCTGTCCTTGGTACTAGCATCTGAAATGTGCAGGAATGTGCACATTTTTTTTAACTCACGAGACCACAGAAGGAGTTCCTTGAAATCTGACTTCCAGGAATAGCCCTCAGGCTAGATATCTGCTTGGCCTAGTTCTGTCAGATGTGGTAGCATCAAGAATTTGCATCTTTGGCAGCCTAGGGTAGGGTAGCAAACTCTTAGTAGAACAAAATATATAATGAAGAGTGAAGATGGAGTGAAATCAACCACGGCTTGGCAAGACAAAATAAAATATAAATTAGATTCACAAAATATGAAACAAATTGAGTGCAAGGCATTTGGAAAAGGGCAGGAGACTGTTTCTAAAAAATCCAGTCCGAGGATGTTTCTCAGTGCTCTGATGTAAAGCAGAAGCACTTATGCGATGTAATGGAAAATACAGCCATATACACAGCCCTGAGCAAGTGATTAGTCGCAATGGTGACTGAACTCGGGAAAAAAATCTGCGCTGCTGTTTCAAATGTCAACAAATTGGGCACTGTTACACTAATGGGAGACTTGAGAGACCTCCACCAACCACGCTCTGACCTCGTTCTCTTAACCCACAGTGACTTGAGACCTGTCTCTGCTAAAGTCTTAGCTGACAGCAATTTGAGCCGTGGAATAAAAGAAGGGATGTGGAGCTCAATTATCCAGCAACAGATCTCCAGTGAAATCAATGCAATTGTGTCACATGAGAATTTGGCTGGCAGCCTCTGAAGTCTGCATAGGAGAAAACCATCCCCTCGGAAATGCAAGCTGAAGTGAAGTGGACAAGGAATAATGCAGACAATGAAGTGCCACTGTATGCATGACAAATGCTCAGTGGATTCTAATTTCCTCCCTGTCAGACTGGTTTTATCCCCACGTTACTCCATGAGCAGTACTCCTGACCTATATGAGCACAAACCAAATCAGATCAGGCCAAGGCATTTTCTGCAAAAAGAAATTTCTCTACTGTATAACTAAGACAATGTCAAGCAGGTATACTATATACTATTCAACACCCCATACCAAAGTGAAATAATAATTGCTCATGTTAGCAGAAAAAGCTCTCTCCCCAGGTGAAACCGCTGAAGTCAGACACCGTAGGCTCAATTTTTATTTACAGTAAGGCCCCCGTTTTGTCAGTGTAGTAGGTCATATTAATAGGATATTAGGATATAGGATTATAGGATACACAGGGCATATTTCTATTTATAGGAATTATACTTTTCTTACGTCAAGTGTGTGTTTTATGTATATACAGAGAAACAAACGCAATTTGAGGGTTCCTGCACATGTTCTGAGCAACATAAATAGTACAAAAGAGAGTCAGGCCACAACCTGGAAAGCAGTGTATTGATTCAGGATCAGCTCCCTTTTCTTATAGATGAGACTTCGCCCATTTGAACAGTGCCAGTGGGACCATTAGTCATGTGGAAATGTAATCACACCCAAATCTAGAGGGATCCCAACCAAACCAAAGCAAATGAACTCTATGTCCAAAATGACCTTCCTCAGCACTGACATGGCATTACAATACCAGAAGCACGGGGCTTCTGAGAATGCAGATGGGGCAGTGACACTGAGTTCCCAGAGATGCAAGAGCCTAGGCACCATGTCCAGTGATGGGGAGAGCGTGGACAGGCACACATGGCTGCCTGGTAGTAAACCGTATTTCCTTGCTTCTGCCAGCGACCCTGTCAAATCCCAGGGTACTACTACTAAGGCAAATAAACAGTATATAAAATAACAGCCTGAGAATGACAAATAAAGTACAAATAATGTCTTATGCATTTGAGAATGGAGCTTTCTCTAGGTTGTGCATTCTTTCCATCAAACTTGGAACTGTGGCGCTTGTAGTGCTGGATCACTGTGATTGACTTGCTAACCTGTAAAGTGTATAAGTCTACATCATAATTAACACTTGGCAGTGGAAATATAAATTCCCTGGCTTGTAGATGGTATATCCTCCTCTAAACTCTTCAGTTGGCCACCAAACTGGAAAAATAGATAGGACATTCATAAGGAGTGCTCACCATGGGAAATGCCAGCATTTTCTCCTGGAAACTATTTATATTGCCAAAATACTTCAATAAGAAAAATGATCTGAGACCTTTCCCTGAATATGCATCCTGTTCTCATTTGACTTGTAGTCTACAGTGTGCAGCATTCATTCTGAGTCAGACTTGAATTACTGTAGTACAAGCAATGCAGAAGGGAAGTACAAGCCACAAGTAAAGGAAAAATATGCATTACACTGTGTCTCACTAAGAGGAACGGATTGCCTACACATCACAGGCTACCTTTATATCTTTCTTGGCATAGACCTTTGTCACACAGCACAGAGAAACTATTTAGGAGGATTCAGCATATCCAAAAGAAGCTGGCTTTCCAAAAGAACCAGTAAAAACAAAGAACCAGTGCAAAGTAGACACTGAGCTCCTTTTGAAAGCCTAACAAACTGACTTCTGACAAAAATGAGATCATGCCAGGCCAAGAAGGAAGATAACCACTAAGGTCTTGTACTGAAGTGTATAACACATACTGAAAGTGAACCTTTCCTGTCTGAATAAAGGCTTTTCATCAAACCAAAGAGGCAGAACACCACAGTCACAAGCGTTCAGCTCACCGTTGGCTCTCTTACCTGCTAACCCTGCATCCCATCTTTGAGACAAGCCCAAAACTGTTTGAGAAAATCTGTCTGTTTCCAGTTCTTTTAATTTCTTGGGAATGAAAAGCAAACTCCTTTCTTGGAAATAAATCTTTTTCTTAATCCCTTTCCAGCAGGAGTTCCTTAATGGTGGAAATAACTATTTAGCTAGTTCTGATGGGCACAGAGGGAAACGATCTCACAGTTTAATTTTCATGTATACTCAGAAGAAGATATTCACATCCCCTTTTAGCTTTGTGCTGCCAGAATGGTGTAAAAGAGCATAAATTTAAAGAAGAATCAAGAGTTTAGATTAATACTATGGTTAATATCCTAATCCCATAAGAAAATTAGCATTTGTAATTTTAGGTTTATGAGCTTATGATGTTCTGGTGCATCTTGGGGTAAGGCCCAGACAAATGCTGAAGTACTTAGTTGAAGCAAAATCATTGCAGTGGAAATTCCCCAGGCACCCAATTTCAGACTCCTTTGAGTATCTTGGCCGATATCTATACCTATATAGTCAATGCTACAGCCTGGCATGGGGAAGAGGCAGACGACTACAATAGACCTTTGTAGTGCCTGTGATTCAAGCAATTGTTTTTAAAATCTGTATTAAAGATTTCTGTTCTACCACCCTGTACTTTCGACTCAATTACTAAAAAGAATATGTTTTCTAGGCATGAAACAATATCATTTTTGTCAAGAGTTTGGAAACCGAGCACTTATATGAATTGAAGAAAGCTTCCTTTCTCTTCCCTGTGCAGTTCTGGTTATGGGGAAAGAGCTTTCTGTGTGAGTAATCTTTCTAAGTAGGAAGCAGAGCTCCCCTATTGCTAGGGAAGAATGGACCTCCAGTAGGCTAATATGTGATGGATGACTGAATGCAAACTTGGCAACGTTGTTCTCTGCTACCCAAAGAATACAAAATGCCACAGGCTATTCGTACACAGGGACTCTCTAGTTGGAAGTTCTGAAAACTTGGCAACATCCCACCTTAGTTTAATTGAAACTACAGTGGCAAGACAATTAAGGATGTGAATTTGGAGAAATTTCTTGCAACAAGATCAACTCAGGATGAATTTATCTTTGGTGATTGACTCATTGCATAAGCCAAACAAAAACATAAATGGAAAGTTATTCGCATTGACTCCACAACCTGAGCAGCAAAATCTCACATTTGTTTATGAGGGCTACTTTATGGGATATAATGTATACTCTTTAAAGTCTACATCCAGACATACTCACTGAAGCTATGGGGTGGGGTGGGGCTGTTGTTTTGTCAGCAACAGGATATGCAGTATATAGGAGAGAGAGAAATGATGCATATAGAAATACAGTAAAATATTACATTAAGGCCATGTTTAGTTATAAGGGCATGGGTATCATTCCAGTGAATGTTAAAAAGAGACACCAAGTAATTCAAACTTTGTCCTTTTAGCAGAAGGATCCCTATTATATTCCTTCTTTCAATGCCCAAACACTTTTTGATGCATCAAGAGACAACTCTTGTCAGGCAGAATCCCATTCTGATTCCTTCTCCCCAGTCTGCCCATTCCGCACAGTTTAGTTACATCATACATTGAAAGATTTCACTAGCTGGAAGAATGCCCGGTTTTTAACTTTTCTCACATGTGGAAGGCATTTAACTTCAGCTCAGATTGGACAGAGGATCGAACGCATGAGTGGACAGTAAGCACTGAGTTAGGGGAAGTTTTACACTTGTATAAACGTCAGAGCTTGGTGGAAACTGAGACGGCTCAAGATTGTCTCTTGGGGTTGTTAATTTTCCTTCTTTCCGGTATTCCCGTTCCTCAAAGAACTGCCTTCTTCCTTCTTTTTTCTCTTCACTACACAAAGAACTTTTTTGAACAGCTAATAATAGCAATTGTAAGTTCTTTGTGGCAGAGAGCATCACTTACTACGTCTATTCACTCCTTCTAATACAATGAGGCCCTAAAATGCTGTAGCAATAGTAACAACATCATCAACTTCTAATAAACTCCTACACAAAACCAATAGAAGCCATGGACAGCAAGTCCACTTTGATATCAAGTTTCCTTCTTTTTTCTCTTCACTACACAAAGAACTTTTTTGAACAGCTAATAATAGCAATTGTAAGTTCTTTGTGGCAGAGAGCATCACTTACTACGTCTATTCACTCCTTCTAATACAATGAGGCCCTAAAATGCTGTAGCAATAGTAACAACATCATCAACTTCTAATAAACTCCTACACAAAACCAATAGAAGCCATGGACAGCAAGTCCACTTTGATATCAAGTAGTTTAATGAATTAAATTACATCTTATATACTCATAAGTGATCTTTACACATCCCTTATTTTTCAGCTCTTGACCTTAAGTTATGATGTTTCCTGTCCAGAACTTACTAGTTACTAGTCCTACAATTGCTTGCACTGGTTTTGCATATTTCTCAGCCTGGGTGATGATAAAATACTTAGTCAACTTAGTTCACTCTGGTTGTTATCTTCCTTAGTTTCCTACTTCAGTAACAATTATTTTTCTGCAATATTAGATCAGCAACTTTCTTAAAACTACTGAGGGTAGCTATTACATTTTACAGTAGTTTCAGACTTCTGTAGTTTATAACCACGGGTTTTGATAAGAGAGATCAGTCTTTGAGAAGGGCGTGCTAAATCCACACCAGAAATTGTCTGAGAAAGTGCATGTTGGTAAATCAGAGCACAGTTTTAAAGCCCAATATCTCAAACTGCCACGGTTCAAAACAAATACCTTTTTATTATTGGAAAGCTGAGATTTCTAAATTTCCAGTGCTGTAAATCATCCATCCTAAGCCTGGAGCTTTATGAGACACTGGACCTTAAAACTGTCAATGGCCCTTCAGCTTAGCAAATTGTGATGGCATGTATCCAAGGACGAATATATCAAGTCACAGGCTTCAAATTAGAGTAATTTTTAACCACTCTGAATTTCTCATGTTTCAACATATGTCACACAGGTAGGACAGGTAAATGTGTAGCTGATAATGAAGCAGACACCACCCTCTGCATTTACGCTTACTTCCAAATGTAATACTCAACCTAGACAGATACCAGGGTTCACTGATGGAAACAGGCAACTGAATGAACACAGTTTCTCCCTTACAGATTTGCCAATATGGGACATCCATTTACACCAGACAACTGTTATACAATCCAGTACACTTCATTGCCTTTTAGCACTGCCCAAACCTCTGAACACAGCCTACAAAGCTAGATGAACAGATGTACTATTGTGTTGGACTAGGAAAATGGCAGAGAACTGCACAAGCAGGTCTAGTATTTCAAATGGTTTTACCAGAAGGGATGAAAGGGTTAAAGCTCTGGCTCCAAAGCAACTTCACTGTTTCAAATGCACACTTGCTTCTCAGTTCTTCTTCACTCTTGAAAAGGATGAAAAAGTCCCGAGAAGCACAGACTCTGCCATCTAGTCTCTTATTTTCTTGTCAAAAAGTGAAACAACACTCAAGAACAAACTTTGACAGTTTCTTTATAGCAAGTCAGAACATCTTCATACATTAATAGTCTTTGGCTTTTTTTAGATATTTTATAAAAAGCAGTAATGCGAAAAATAAGCCACCCGATCTGAACTTCAAACGCCTTTAGAAATGCTGTTCTAGCAACATGATAGTTAAGTTTAAGTGAATACTGAGGGGAAATGATCCAGTATTAAAGAGTTGGGATCAAAAAAAGGAATAGATTTCCATTAACAAAAAGTCTCCAACTAACACAGTTACTCATAATTTTGTAAAGCACTCTTTAGCCTGAGTTTGGGGATATTCCCAGTAAGTTCTAGCATCATTAAGCATCATTATTTCAACAGGAGGATTAGATCTGCTTGGTTTTCTTTTCATATACCTATCACCACAGTGTACCTGAATGAGATTTCTTCAGCAGAATATCAGCTTCCTCTCCAAATGAGACATGACATTCTAATCTGCAGGCTGTATGCTTTTCAGCAGATCCTTTAGCTCTTCTACAGCTTTGGAAAAACTGGTAAAGTAACTGTAGTTATAGGATTAAGGACTGGAACTTGCAAAGAATTTTCTCTGGGCTGAAAGGAGCCAGAGGATAAAATTAACAAGTGAAAAATATGGGAAACTAATAGCAATTTCCTGAGGATAGTGACTGTGATAGGGTCAGTGACAGTGGGGGCAACAGTCCCCTCTACAGCATCCCTCTCACTCTGCCCCTTTTCAGCTGCTAATCGCCCTGCTCAGTTCAGATGCGCGTCCTTTCCTGAGCAATGGTGCAGAGGTGTAGCAGCTGCAAAGGGGATGCGCTAGGAACACCCTGATAACCCTTCCAAGTACTTTCAAAATTCACTGCCAGGGAAGGTGAACTGCAGATAGACCGCTTCTCTTCTTTTGGCTAAAGGATTTCATTTGATCAAACATTTGCTACCAAGTTCCCAACAGCAGTAAGAAAAAACCCAAAAGACATCATTTTCTGCAAGTCTTCCTAGAATTCAAAGGACTGTCGCTAGCCCCCACAGTCCAGCTCATTCTCGGACTACAGCACCCTTAAGATGTCACAGCTTTAAAGGGCAAATGCACAACCCCAGCATAATAAAACAACCCCCACATATAACGTTAATCGGGAAGCGCGTAAAATGAATTCCCATTATTTAACCTGATTTTTAAAAAAAATAAACTGGGAGAGAAAACCAAACACAACAGCTTGATGATAAGGCTTTTACCCAGTCCATAGAATCGCATGCATCTCATTGGTTTCTATTTTTTTCATGAAGGAAAATTTGATAAATATCTTTATTATGCTTTTTAATTTTATAATTTCTCCACTGTGCAAGAGGACACGTCACCGTCATTTCAATCTGAACACATCTTTCTCCTGCATAGTATGATACAGACTTTTCAGAAGTTTGGAATAACTGCCAAAAACTCTCCTAGTAGCCAGACAGCAAATCAGGCAGGGAAAACTCTGCAAAGGTGATGTAACACAAAGTTTTGAGTAAGTGGGCTTAGCTCCTAAATGAAGCTAAGTACGATCACCTTCTCCCAGTCAGCTTCTCTATTTTAAGCCAATTTGAGCCTAACTGGTAAGTGCAGACACAGTCATGTGGAAAATCTCAATGTGCAAGGGAGCAAGTAGTTAAGACACACTGTAAAGCAAGTGTCTCCATTTTTCCATGATGATGGAGAATTTCACCCTCCCACTCCCCAGAAGCCGCCCATTTAAGTACTGGTAATAAGATACCAGTTGACTCTTCCTTTGTCTTTTGCTCCCCACTGCAGACTAATGTTATCATACTTCTAAAAGAAACTGGAGCCCAGTGGGGGCGGGGAGGAAGGTGACAAAGGCTTCAGTGCAAATAAGCGTGCAGACAGCAAATTAAAAAGGAAAAGGGCCTGACTCTTTTCAAGTCATACACAATAGCGTAGGAAGAGGAGTTACCTGGGAGGTTTAAGAACTGCAAGTGGATTTAGTCTGGTACGCAAGGTGACGGTGGGGGAAACATTTATATTACTTCAGTAGCTGAGAGGAAACCCCAAATCTGATTTTCTACCCTTCCTGTCAATTAGGTTTCTGTCTACATTTCTGTAGATGTCCAGCATTCAACTAACTCATCCTTCATTCATTCATTGGATCAGATTGATGTCATTGAGACATTTCTTACATTATTATTACACCGGACAATAAAGACAAACTAAAGACAGGCATGCTCCAATTCAAAAATATCCCTTAACAAGATCCCTGACTATTCAGACTGATAGTCATAACTATGAGGGTCATGACAGAACACTGTGTCATTGCAAACTTGTGTGGGAGAAGAGCTCCTGATTTTTTAATTCAGGAAGGAAGCAGACTTACCTTACAGGCTCTGACAGAGATTAGATCCCGCTGTAAGCAGTCTCCATGAAATAAATATGATGTTAAAGTCAGCTATCGGCTTCTGACTTTGTTGCCGTCCTGTCAAAACTCAGAGAAGTTGCGTTGTCTAATTTTGCGTGTGAGTGTGTGAAAGACAGAAACGTTTGACAGTAAGGCAAACTGGTCAGATCAGCCAGATTCTGCTGGGTTTATATAGCTGAGCTGCAAATCCTGATCCTTGGCTCATTCCACTGTAATAGGATGCCTGAAGGCATTTTTTTCAGTTTTGCTTTAAAGGAACAGCCTCTCTCTTTGGCTTAGCTTCTGAAAGACACACACGCACTCACATACACAGACTGTCATACACAGGCACACACACAAAAAAAGAATTTGCATGCAATTTATGGCTAAAGAAGGAAACCCCTGAACCATTAAAAAAGAAAGTCAGCTCAGGGCAAATGACTCAGAAAGCAGAATATTTTCCTTACAGCATCAGCAGAATACATTATCAGGAGGTTTTAATCCCCTCATTCCCATTATTTTAACATTGCAAAAGAGTAGCAAACTCAAATAAAATCAGAGGAATCACAAGCAGGATTTCAATCCCAGAAACTCCTACAGAACATAATGGGTCTAATGTGCAGTTAGTGTAAATCGACCCCACTCCACTGGAATCAACGGAAAAAATCAGAATTATACATGATGAGGATCTGGCAAATCCCCATATTTTCAAGCTTGTGATCTCCTTTGCATCCTTTTGCACTCCTTCTGCTCTCTCAAGAGCAGTAGGGAGAAGAGTGGAGAAATCAAGATAAAAGTCTAGTGAGCAGAGTCCTAGCCTGATTCTCTATAAAAAAAAGAAGAGGTAACAGCCCAGAAGAGAGTGACACAGGAGGGATTCCCTTTCTTCTCAGATCTGATAAAAAGAGATTACATGGTTGTGTGTGTGCAAAGATAATCCAACCACTTTTGTGAGGCTTATGGTTTCTCAGTCATTGCATTCTCTCTGCTTCCCATCCCAGAGCTATCAGTAACACACAGAGTGCTCATCTGGGACCTTTTCAGGGGTGTTTGTTATCTCTTGACTACCCTTGAACCTCAGGCTTGTGGCAAAGATTAAAGATCACAGTTAAAGGATTCTCATTAACACTGATCTCCCTCCTACCTTATACTAAAAATCTGCCTCTCCCTTGCCTGCACCCCAGCCCACTGTTGGTTTGGGGTTTGTTTGGGGTTTTTTTGTTGTTGTTTGGGCTGGGGGCAGGGGGAGGGGGCAGTGGCACAGGGGAAAGAGGAAGATTAATCTTTAACTTTCAGGTCTATCTTCTAGGATAAAGGATGAAATCACTCTTCTGTTTGATGATTTAGAAAGCAAGACTTATCCAAACACCTCTGAAGACAATGAAAGCACAAAACACCACTCACCGGTTTCAAGGTGCTATGGGACAGCCCAGTAGGAAAGCAATGGGATCCTACTCAGGAACAAAGATGCTTATAAGGATAAAAATTGATTGCCTGTTGGTTTGGTTTGTTTGGGGTTTTTTTGTTGTTGTTTGGGCTGGGGGCAGGGGGAGGGGGCAGTGGCACAGGGGAAAGAGGAAGATTAATCTTTAACTTTCAGGTCTATCTTCTAGGATAAAGGATGAAATCACTCTTCTGTTTGATGATTTAGAAAGCAAGACTTATCCAAACACCTCTGAAGACAATGAAAGCACAAAACACCACTCACCGGTTTCAAGGTGCTATGGGACAGCCCAGTAGGAAAGCAATGGGATCCTACTCAGGAACAAAGATGCTTATAAGGATAAAAATTGATTGCCTGGGCCTTTCTGATCGTGTTTCTTTCTGAACTGTTTCTTTCTGTGCTGCTTCACAGGCACAGCACTACCAGGAAGATTTGGCCCATCCTAAACATCTAGGAAAGGATGGGAGAATGCCGATCCTGAAACTCTGAATCACCATTTTAGAATCGTTATTTTTGGAGACTATAAAAAGCAGAGTTCTTTTGCTCACTGAACTACTTAAATTTTCTTTGCTGTGGCTTTCATACATAACATTGACCCCATATTTGTATTCTCTTGTGTCTAGTAATATCACTGAGCTCACACCGAGCTCCCTTCCTCAGCACATGGCACAAATTTTAGTCATTTCCAAATACATGCTGATGAAAATTCAAGGAAAAAACAACAAAAACCAAAAACAACTCATAGAAGTTTTTATAAATTATTTTTCCAAAAAAACACATGCTGCTTCTCCAACCAATCACAGAAGTGTTCAAAAAACACTGAGATCAAAAGTTTCAGTAAAATCAGTGATGCATCTCTATCAGCCATTTATGAACACCCATTTCCAATTTCTGTGTTAATTTTTGACATGCTGTGTTTCATAGCAGTCACGCCCTAAGAGAAGAAACAAGACTCTGTTGGAGAGAGGGTCAGAAATGTTGACTAATCCCTGGTAAAGGCATCGGATCCTCTTTGCTGATTTCTTAAAAGTAGATCTTGCTCTGGACATCCCCGCCAATCTCAAAGGCAATGAGGTTTCTGTATACAGCCCCTACTAAGCCTCCAATTTTGTGTGTAATTCTTCTCAGAATATTCTCAAGATGGTCCTGGTAGTAGCTTACATTAGCTCTCCCCCAGTTATATAGTCCTGTGAAATTCAATTGAAACGTACTCAGGGCTGAAAAACTGAATGTGAGATGTAACACAATTTTTCCAACAAAATCTGATGGGGAATCAGAAGAAGATGCTTCCCCATCCAATCAGCCATTTGCTGTCTCTTACACTTCAGTAGTCCTTTCACATACATTTGCAAAACACTTTATTTCATTGTCCACACCAAGTCTAAAAGAGTTAGTTAAAGCTTATGTGTAAACTGTGGAAAGCAACTTGCAGGATTTGTTTTTGGAGCATTTACTAATACGAGCTTTTCTGCCAACAGTTGTTGAATCAAAATTTAAACTAAATTTTTCTCCAGTAATTCTCCACCCACTTCCCTGACTTCAGAAAAATATGCCATGAGATGAGTTCCAGGTAAGAGTTCAGGCCTGGTCTTGTTTTATCTTTTTGGGCTCACCCATCCTTAATCATACTCTGTTGCAAATATTGAACAATACACTGAGTCAGAAGCAAAAGATAACATGAAAGAACAGGGAAAATGTATTTTAATCAGAAAGGTAGCTTTAGGTTGTGATCTCTAACAAGCAGGACTAAAACTGAATTCTGTGCCCTGTGGTATCCTCTTTCATTAGGTAAATATGGAAAGCAATTGATTTTTTTTTTTAAATGAAAGGAACAAGGAGAAATTAAATGAACACTGAACTTCATACTCTTGAGTTTATTGCTGTGTTTTTATGTGCTTACAAGCTCATATTAGAGATGAAATTCAAACATGAATGGAAGATCATAACAGATAGACAAACCTAGGAATATCTTGATATTTATGAAAGCATAAAAGAGACCAGCTAATTGTTTTGGAAAATATTAGTGAATTGCAAAAAATATGCTCATTATTACCTTGGGACAAAATTGTTACAACGCAGGTAAATAGACTTAGTTCCAATTTAATACCTGTGTTGGTTCACCCAGTCCTAGGAATAATCTACTTTGTAGCAGCATATTTGAGAGAGTGAAAGCTGACCTGAATGCGAAGACGTGAACACAGGGGGAATTAACACTACCGTTAGCGTAGCCTGAGAAGTCTTCTGCCATGCACATAGTGCAGCTGATTTCAGTAACATGCAGATGGGAGTGCAGTGAGCCACTGGAATATAACTTACGAAACATAAGTGGCCAGATTATGTTGCTTTGGGGCAGGGAAACAGATACTTGATTTGAACAATTTTAGGAGCCAGGAGAAGTATTCGGTGCCTATGGCTGGAAGGAAGTGCATTTCTCATAGAAAACTAATGTTAGAGTGGGACAATGCTCAAAAGCAGCACCCAAGAGCACAGCGTGGAGACAGCCAAGCCAGCCAGCTTGAGAAGCAGTACCAATTTAGTCACAAAAATGCATCCTGCTGAAGACAGTTTATCTTATTTAATGTTAAGAGGAAGATGAAAAATCAAGATTTAAAGAGAGACTATAATACCACGGGGTTGATCATTAAGGAGACATGACTTTAAAGATCCTTCCATGCTCCATTCTTATGATTGATGCTTTTAGGTCAAGTAATTTCCAGAGACATTTTGATCCTTCTTCACTGAATATCCTTTCCCTATGTTTTCTGTCTTTTGAGACCATCTTCACAAGATTTCATTGGTACAGAATCAAGTTCACAGTACTTTTGTCTTTACATCTGCATTGCCTTGATTCCTTTACAACTGTAGCCAAATACAGGTCAGTTAATTCTAGTTCACATTGAGTAGTATTCTGGCAACCTTCTTAAAACTTTGGCTCTTGGGCTACCATCTGATCTGCTGCTTTTCAGTTGATTTCCCACTAATTTGCAGCAAACCATTGTCCCAGTGCACTCACTGCTTCTTACTTGACAACAATTTGCAAACAGACTTTGATTTCTATGAGAGTGTTTATTTAGAATCACTCAATGCTAATATACAAGAAGACAGTTCAACTTATTTCCCCAGAAAATACCTAAGTATCTAAACTATTGCTTGAAAGATCTGCTATTTGCAGCAATTCATGTTGCTTCTACATTAATATTCTCCCTTCCTTGATGTGATGACTCTCAAACAGAATAAGAGCTTTCAAGCACTGCAGACTTTTAGCTTCTTGTCCAGTGCTTATATTTAGGTGAGAACACTAATTTATATAGTTATACATAGACCATCCTTTCCCAAATGTTATGAGCACTGGTATGACCATGTTCAACCATGCTGAAGACAACATTGCTTTGAGGCTGGATTGATCCTGATAATTGCAACCCATGTTGAAAGGCAGGAAGAGTGCCCACTCTTTTGGTATCAGAGAATGAAGAATCTCATTCTTAACCCAGGGGAATTCTGACCTAAATAGACGAATGCAGAAACCGAAGGTACAAGTTTGCAATTGCTGCATAGATCAGCACTACTGAGATCTTCAGTGGAATCAACTGCACATGTAAAAACAGTAAAGCTGAGACCCCATAATATCCATTAAAATATTAAAATCACACCAAACATTAAATTACAAAAACATACTTGTAAATTTTGGAATTTTTAAGAGATGATGTCCAAAAAGGAAAAGGAAATTTCCTCTATTATTTGGATTTATTATTATTATTATCATCATCAGGACATTTCCCAAGGATTGCATTCATTCCCTAAATGAAGAAATAAGCAGCAGCTGTTTGACAGCAGACCCACTGGGCTTGTGTACTGCCTGTACACAGGAAGACAGTTGTGACAGCTATTCATTTAGCCTTTCTTTAACTGCTCTTTTAAGAGCTAAGTATGTCTTGGCAGTATTTGCATGACCTGGAAAGACCACAAGCTTAATCACAAACAAGAGGTAATTGAGAAAATGTTGGTGTTTAAGTTATTTCAAACTCTCTTATCACATCAGTGAAAAGAAGTTATGTGCCTGTTAAGAGATACATGAGAGTGGAGCGAGATGACTTGGGTGCTAATGCAAGGTCTGTCATGCTCTGAAAAGATGACCTTGATCATCTCTTTCCCTGACCTATAAAACACATGTCCTTTGCAAGGTAGACATCAACACACTGATTATATACACTAGACAAGAATTTGTTGTTAGTGATATCACAAACATTTACAAAGATAATCTAGATAGCACTATGCTAAATTCACTCAAGAAAAATCAAAACTTCACTAAAAAAAAAAATAGACAATAATAACTATGCCAGTATATAAATATTTTCCATCCAAACTGCTGGTGTCAGACTCTGACACAGAGTGACTTCTAAAGTTCATAAATATCTTTGGCATTTATTATATTTGCAGTAGATTTGATTAGAAGTTTATGAGACAAAATATGGTTATCACTATTTATCAAGGTAGGAAGAGCGACAAGGAAGAATATACCAAATTGCTGAGGACTGAGTGAGAAAGTGAAGCTCACTGTGTGGGATGGTGTAAAGCTTTTATCAGCATGTTAGCATTACTCATAAGTGGTTAATCCACAGATGACACAGGGGAAGTAACTCAACTGCTGTAAAGGTTTTATACCGTGCCACACCAATTTGTATCCTCTAAGTGCTTGAGTTCATAAAAATACTTAAGCACAGGCTTCTATCCATCCATAAATACTTATGTGCACTTTACTATAATCATGTTTCTAAGCTTATTGATGTCAAAATTACAGCTAATCACATTAAACACATCCTTAAATGTCTTGCAGGAACAGTTTCCCTACTGAAGCTTAAGTAATGAAAACAGCAAAGCAAAAGTCCATAGTGCTTATCCATTCTATATGAAACGTTCAAATATAATGATAGCCATTATCACTATATGCCCTACAGTGATGAGGATTACTAATGCTAATAAAGACTGAAGCGTGGATAGTTATACAGCACAAACAGATGTACCTAGGTTCCCTTTTGTTAGAAAACAGGAGGTAATTTCACCCATCATCACAAGGGGTTTGGCCTGGGAGGAAGGTAGCCTGCATTACCCACAGGACTGCTCTACCTAAGCACTCCCTTAGATAGAGATGGGGGCACTTAATGAACACGATAGTTGAAAAATGTAGCTCTCCACAGTGATAGCAATGTTCCCTTGGTCTGTATCTTGGTATATCAAGTACGGTTTGTTTAATAAGAATCTGTCTTAATTTTGGGTAGGAATTTAATGGTGCTTGCTACCCAAATGTCCTCATTTATGCCACATTAACACCTCCCATACACCTCCTCCACACCCCAGCAAAAAAGCTGTGGACACTCCATAATCTTTGATGCCCTCCTGGACTAAGTGATGGTCCTGAAGGGCCCTGCAGTAAAAGGTGCCTGAAAGAAGCACTTGCCCGAGTGAGATGTTGCTCCCAGAAAACATGTTCAGTCACTAAGAGACATGCCAACTGGTCACCGTAAATGGACCACTCACCTACCATAAGCATGTGACTACTCTTCTGCAAAAATATACACCTGTTACATAGACATACCTTTGTTTGCTGCTACTAAATAGAAAAATCTACTTTCTTAAAAAAAAAGAAGAATGAAGATTTAACAAGAAGCTTCTCTGGTAGCTAACTACTTCCTTAAATGATTCTAATTAGTGTGAGCCATACTGTACTGTAACTAAAAAACAGAAGAATGGGTTCATGAGTTTAAGCAATATTTAGTCCCAACTGCACGTTTCATCCAAAAATGTCAAAGCACTTACACAGAAAAAGAATGAGGTGGGACCTTAAAGGTAATGTAGTCTTTACCTAGAGCACAATAAGCTATACCAAAACCAATACAGTTTAGTAAAACAAGCTCGGCAAAGAGTACTGTAACTAAAAAACAGAAGAATGGGTTCATGAGTTTAAGCAATATTTAGTCCCAACTGCACGTTTCATCCAAAAATGTCAAAGCACTTACACAGAAAAAGAATGAGGTGGGACCTTAAAGGTAATGTAGTCTTTACCTAGAGCACAATAAGCTATACCAAAACCAATACAGTTTAGTAAAACAAGCTCGGCAAAGAGTGTAGCTTTTTTTTTTGAGGGGGAACTACACCAAAATTAAACATGATGTCAGCAGCAGAATGAGAGATCAAAGACAAGGTTCAAGACTTTCTAATACCCAGCCAGAAGCCCACATGACAAATTTGACGTTTTTCAGCTATCCATACCCAAATACACAACACCCTGGTTCTGTTATAATTCTTGCCTTCGGATGAAGGCCTCTATTCTGAGGAAAACAGTGAAAAATTCTTTTCTAAGGGGAATTAAAAAAAGAGAGATTACAGCTCAGTTTAGTCAGTCGTGCTTCAGGCAAAACTGTCAATTAGTCTAAAAGCTGTGCCTGGCCTGGTTAGCTCTTTAACAGGTAACCCGTAACAAATACACACACGCAACCCCCCCCAGCATAACAAAAGAGAAACTTTACAAGGATTTGGATCAATGGAGTTGAAGGTGGTGGGTTTGATAATCACTGTGCAGTGATTAATTTTTGCTAACTGGAGAGACAAGACCCACTGGCTGGGGAGGGAAACCACTCCCCCCCCTCTAGTAAAAAGGGGCTTTGAAGTAGAAAGCTGGTCGCAACCAGCTTAATCCTAAAGCAAAACCCTGACACAGGAAGACACTGTAGAAAAATTTGGCAGAAGGACCTTCAATTATATACCATCTGGAAATTAAATAAAAGCTGCTGTTTAGCCACATTTATAAATATCATATCATGCGTATCATCACTGGCATTCCTGTGAGTGAAGGTAAGCAAGCACATAGACAAATCAGTATTTATGATAGGTATTCCAATCAATGTTCTATCAATAGCATCCATAAAAGACCCACTTGAGGATAAGCAGACACACTCTGTGTCCACCTTGCACAGTTTGACTGGCTTTTACAAAGGTAGCCTGATCCACTGACATAAGAAAGGGGAAAAAAACATTTCAATTCAAAGCATCCCAATAAGAAAGGAAGAGACCTGTTTGTCTGTCCTTTGAGTCAAAAAAAAACCCTCCCCAAAACCCCCAGACAAACCTTGGAGGAAAGCTCTCTGTCTAAGTACTAGAAATCTTGAGCTATGGTTGAGAAGACAGGAAATGTCCCACAACAACTAAAAACGACCTGTTTGTGCTGGTCCTAGACACTTATGTCTCTAATCTTCAAAGCATATCCTAAAATTGTTTTAAACTAATAAATCACGGTCACAGATTAGCAAATAGGGATATTTAACCTCTCCATTCAGCTTTTGGGGATGAGCAGCAGATAAAGTCATTAGAGAAAGTCAGGAATCTGGCTGATGGAGAACCAATCATTTGCTTTGTAATTCTTAGCTTCTGCAATCAGCTGAAGAGGTGAAAGGTTCACTGAAATAGTAGAGACATAAGCCAGACAGCAGAGCTGTTTGACCTGCACAGCATTTGTACAGACCAGCCAAGTGTTTTAGTGTGAGAGTTGGAACTAATCTGTTCATTTTCAAGGAAGAACTAACTTTGGATGTTGAACCTCAGGTTCAAGAGCAATATCCCAGGAGCAGAGGGGAAGGGGGCTGGTAGGTATGATAGACACATATCCTTGAAATATAATTCTGGCTTCCTCGAGTACTAACAAAGAGGTTTTTACAGCTAAGTTTACCTAATTATTGCCTCACTTCTTGATAATATAACAAGAAGCATGGTCAAGGAAAAGCAGGCTTGTGAGAATTTCCACTTGATTCCCCAGCTCCAATCTTGCCGATTTTTAGTGAAAAGTGCTGATTAGTGTCTCCTTCTCCTCTGTTTTTTCTCAGAATTGCCCCCTGACCAGCTGGGATATCATATCCAAGTTGTCAAAGACTGGCAAGGACCAGCTGCATGATTAATCCCACATCACTCACAAGAGTCCTCAGAAATATCCTGTCTGATCTAGCTGTTCATCTCCAGTTTGCACCCAGGCATGAAGAGACAGGAGCATAGTCCCACCAGCCCAATTCCTGGTGCTGCCCATTTTAACTGAGATATCTATGGACTTAGCAAAGCAATGGGAAAAGCGAGAGGTGATGCTGGCTCTTCACAGAGCTCTGATCCCGTTTATACGGCAGTGAGGGAGAACACAAGCTCTTTCCGCTCTCTCCTCGTGTATCGCTCAACACACTGCACTGTGTCGCTAGTGAGGTCACATCATTTATGATGTGATGCTTTTAAGCAGACCAAAGGAGAAGAGGGAGGCCTTTTTTCCTTGCCTTTTCCCCATCATTTCCGGTAGGACTCCATACACCTCTCCTCATATCCTGCATTTGGCTTCTTCTGGGACCAAAGGGAAACCTCAAAGCAGATGGGATGTAGCTTACTTACATTCTCTATAGCTAACTCAGAATTTATTAAACACAGCTGTAATCCCAGAGTTCTTCAAAGGGGTTAAGTCACTTCTTATGTTGCTTCTGTATCTTTAGAAATCCAGGCTTAGCAATAATTTTGAGCCAAAAAAACCCCAAACCCAGAGTGAATTTGTCAGAAGCATCTAAGTCATGAATTTAACACAAAAATGCAAGTTTGTAATTAAGCCCTGACCGATCCTTTCCTATTTCCCAGTTCTTCACATCTTTAGTAGGGCAGTGTAGTCCACCCAAGACTGAGACTAGAGTCCATCAGATAGCACAGCAGAAGCAAAATATACACTAGAGTAAGACAGGATAATGCATAACTGACTACTCTTTATACTAAGTGCCTTTCCCGCATTCTCTAAAACCCAGGAGCACCCTGTTATCTCCTCATAAGTTTGGGGCTCTCAACATTGACAACAGAAGAGCAAATTCAGTTTAAACATTCTGTCTTGCTTGTAACCATCTTTCTTAGCTCAGATTTAAGATTATCTCCCTTTCAGAGCTAGCAAACAAGGCAAACCTTCCACAACAGAGTAATCCAAATCATTCCACGTTGAAATAAGGTTGCTTGCAACCTATTTATGTGACAGCGCAACAATAGAAATCATGTCTGCTGCTTTTATTCTGAATACAATTCTTTTATCCCCATACTTTTGGAGTGCAAATTGTATGATAATATTGTGCAAATACTCCTCCAAAACTTCATTTACAAAATTGAAGTTAATTGAATGCACAAGTTCAATTCACAAAAGAACAGACATTTCATTTTTTTGCACTATCAGTATCAATAATTTAATAATACCTATGTTTTCAAATCAATCAAGACAGAGCAGAGAAGTCTTGTTGCTCTGTACAGGGGTAAATTCAACTTTTTGATTATTCCAAACAAATGGCAGTTGCTGTCTATAATAAGGAATGCACAGAAGCACACAACTAAAATGAGGATCTAACCAAGAAAAAAAAAAAAAGAGTTCCTGCTGTAGATCTCTGCTTTAATCTGTCATCTCCAGAAAAGCCCTGATTTTGTTAGAGTGCAGTTAGGTTTCTCTCATCTAAAGCAATTTTTAGGGCAAACATTTGCATTATGAGAGTTTTTTCTACTGTTATTTTAAACTGCATTTATTCTGGCAAAGGCAGTGCCTCCCACAAGGAGGAATTCTAAAACTGATGCCTAGAGAACAAAGAGAGGACTCAGAACCTAAATAGGTATCAAATTCCAAATATTTTATTTCTTCTTTAAAAGCTCTTTACAGACGTCATTATGTAATGAGGATTAGAAGTATTCATGTAACAGTCAGTGCTTTAGTATCCCAAAACAATCATGTCCAAAATTGCTCACTACAGGTAGGAAGTGATTCCATTTTGTAAAGCCAACAAAAGATACTCCATGTCATGAATTCCAGTCAATCATAGCCAAATTCAGCCCATGTCCTCCTACTGTAGTTTTCCACCACCTCAACATGGTAACTGCTGCGCAGTAAAGTTTGTATCTCACTACCTGTTGCTAAATAAAAATAAAATATAAAAAAAGAGCAGTGTGGTGGGAAACTCAGAATTCAACGCATCAAGCATCTTAGATTTCAACTTGGCATTTGGCCAAGGTGCAGAAGCACTTATGGACTTTACACCTATTTCTCTGATAGTTTTGTGACTCCCCTTTTTCTTTTCTTTTTTTCTTCCATTTATATTAGAGAACATTCTGTCTGTTCCCAATTTGCTGCGTAATGAAGTGACACAGGGCTTAGGAACGTCCCCTGGAACAAACTATCAACCCCCACCACCTACTGCGACGGGGAGACTCGTGGCTCTGACTTCATGGCACCCGGGACTAACAAGCACAGAGCTACTGCAGCAGCCCTGGCAAGAACAAAAAAAAGCAACCAGACTCCATACGTCCGCCCAGTACTGAGGGGGAAGTGAGTGAGGACAGATTTTCCATTCTATAGCCAGAGGCCCATCTTACGGGAAATTTCAGTCAGTAAAAGCAAAATGTTACTGGAATGCTGCCTTCTTGAGCTTGCATGGAATTTTTTATTATTATTAAATTTGGAGAAATGGGTGTGAAAAATTCATGTCTTTCCCCATGGGGCTTGTTCAGACGTTGCAGATTGCGTGGACACTGCGAGATGCAAAAGGGCTTCTGTCTGGCAGTGTTACCTGCAGACAAATACCTGTTTCTAATTAGCTGCGGGTGTTCCCCCGCCTGCCCACCCCAAGGCAAGCCAGGAGGAAAGCATTTCGCTATAACAACGATATTGTCTGCTGAAACAAGCTGCCAAATAACTTCCTTTGCATTCAGAGTTTCCCATAAGGTAGCTGAAGAAGTGAGCTGGAGCGTCTCAGTGCTTTGTGAGCAGCTGCAACGCAAATAAACTGTCCTCTGCAGGTAGAGGATGATCAGCCCCATTGAGAGACTACCATGAAATGACACTGAGCCCCTGTTAAAACACTGCCTGCTCTTCCTTTAGGCGAGGCAGCACAGAAAGGCTTCATAGAGCCAGAAAGCATCTTTCCTGTTTGTGCCACCTCCCCATCCATGCTCCCAGATCTCAGGCACTCAAGACAGGGCTGCAAGGGGGATGTTAACCCTTGCTGCATTGACTCTCCTGCTGGCCCAAAGCCCCATGCTAACAACGTGAATGCAACATGACTCATCTCAATACTCACATTTAGATGGCTTAATAGGCATTTCTAACCAGTCAAGAGTGTGAGCAGGTATAAGCAAGCCTATTTCCTATTTAGAGGAGGTGTCACAGTCCTACAGTGCTGAAAAACATTAAGGTGAGAAGCCCCTGAGCAGGCAGCCAGACAATGACAGCAAGAGAACCAGTGAAATGCCCTTTTTATTCTGTGGGGCCCTCTGTTATGAGCTGCATATGTTTAAAGACACATTACAATTCAGGAAGGATAGCACAATAGATTTCACTCCTTTCAGCAGCTGGCTCAGATGGCAGAGACATGGATTCAGGGGGTCTCAGATCCAGCAAAAAAAAAAAGGGCAGAGAGAATAACAAGCAGTGCCTCAGTAAAACAATTTGCATCTCCAGGTTGATGGACACTTGAGCAAATTATTAAGATATAATCTTGGAAGTGACTCTCGGCACCTGTGCCTGTTCCAACACTATAGTACAGATGAAGAAATTAACCCTCAGTAAAAGAGGAAAAAATTATTTTACTTTTTTTACATCTACTGACAGACAAAAGCAAACAGCCCAGTAACAAGGGCAAGGAACATAAAAACTGTTCTGAGTTTTCTAACTTAACTTGTGTCCTTTCCAGAAGCTGACTGCAAAGGATACAGTTGGTATAAGAGCTATATCATAGAATCATAGAATCATAGAATCATTGAGGTTGGAAAAGACCTCTAAGATCATCGAGTCCAACCGTCAACCCAACACCACCATGTCCACTAAACCATGTCCCTAAGTGCCTCATCTACTCATCTTTTAAATACCTCCATATCGAGGGGAACAACAGACAACAGATGCCTTTCACCTTTCAGGTTCTGAAAGCAGTCTAGGAAATTAATACTTCTTGTACTGTGTACTGTGTACAAAACAACAAAAACTGTTGTGCGTAAAAGACTCAGTGATTAAAAGCTACGGGATTTGCTTGCAGGGGCCTGAGAGTCCCAGTGCACAGCATTTTCTAGGGTCAAATCCAGAACAGTTTTTATGTTCCTTGCCCTTGTTACTGGGCTGTTTGCTTTTGTCTGTCAGTAGATGTAAAAAAAGTAAAATATTTTTTTCCTCTTTTACTGAGGGTTAATTTATTCTTCTGTACTACAGTGTTGGAACAGGCACAGGTGCCCACTTTACAGCCTGGTACACAGCAGGAGTTACACTGTGCTGCGCTCTCTCCTCCCACCAGTGAAGAACTGCCCTGGCCTGTGCCCATGGGCTGGCCAGAAGGTTCAGCCCAGGGTGGTGGTGGTTCAGGCGTATACACACATGTATGTATATACCTGCTTATTTTGCACAGAGACACCTGCTCTTCCCTTTCCCTTTTTGTTTCTAGTCCTTATACTTACGTTTCGCTTAAGTGCAATGCACTTTGCCAAGGCGAGAATGTATGAGATGCGCTTATTACGAAGGTAATTTTCTCTCTAGGTTCTGGACCATCTGATAGTCAGACCTTTTCTCAAGGCAGCATTGAAAGTGAGCTGTTTGTTCCATAATTAACCATTTCAGAGACAAGTTACTGGACTGCCTGGACTGCTGTCTAGACTTTGTCTGGCAATTCTCATTTTCCTACAGAGTCTAATGGAATTGCTGCTCATGTATCACATATCTTTTATTTCATTTTATTTTTTTAACCATGACATTAAATCTTTTACCTTATTAAAGAAGAATCTGATGAAAGGCAAATGTCTTTCAGAAACAACTGATATATTTACCACAATGGCATAGGACTCCCTGACCTTCAGGCTGCTGCGGATTTAATGTGGGAGCCTACAAAAACTTCGATGTTTTAACTAGGCAGGAAGAGGTTGAGAGGAAGGAGAGCACCCAAGAGCAAATTCTGCTTTTATAAGGGTGTAAATCCAAAATAGCTTCCCCCCCGAAAATAACATTACTTCAGGTTTTGATTGGTGTAAATGAGCTTGCCTCCTAAAAGACAGGTCAAAAGTTTGATGTTCTAGACTGGAGGAGAGGAAGCGGTTAATGTTTCACCGCACTGTAAAAAGCCAACTGTGTCAATAGACTATTCCACCTGGAGAAAGAAAGTTTCTAAATGTGGTTAAATTTGACATCAGAAATGCATAGGTGCAGCCTCCCATGTAGTATCAGGAAACACAAGGCGAGACATAATACGTCAATGGAATATTTTTTTACCTTGAGAATATGAATAATGTGATCATTGAAAACGTAGCTCAGGGACCCTCACGACTCAGGGTGTGAAAATCTCAAATTCCTTCACAGGTTAATAGGTCTATTTGGAGAAAACGTCAACAATCTGGACACTTCTACAGACCTCTAAGATCATCGAGTCCAACCGTCAACCCAACACCACCATGTCCACTAAACCATGTCCCTAAGTGCCTCATCTACTCATCTTTTAAATACCTCCATATCGAGGGGAACAACAGACAACAGATGCCTTTCAGGTTTTCTCTTCTGAAAGCAGTCTAGGAAATTAATACTTCTTGTACTGTGTATATCGAGGGGAACAACAGACAACAGATGCCTTTCAGGTTTTCTCTTCTGAAAGCAGTCTAGGAAATTAATACTTCTTGTACTGTGTATAAAAAACAAAACAACAAAAACTGTTGTGCGTAAAAGACTCAGTGATTAAAAGCTACGGGATTTGCTTGCAGGGGCCTGAGAGTCCCAGTGCACAGCATTTTCTAGGGTCAAATCCAGAACAGTTTTTATGTTCCTTGCCCTTGTTACTGGGCTGTTTGCTTTTGTCTGTCAGTAGATGTAAAAAAAGTAAAATATTTTTTTCCTCTTTTACTGAGGGTTAATTTATTCTTCTGTACTACAGTGTTGGAACAGGCACAGGTGCCCACTTTACAGCCTGGTACACAGCAGGAGTTACACTGTGCTGCGCTCTCTCCTCCCACCAGTGAAGAACTGCCCTGGCCTGTGCCCATGGGCTGGCCAGAAGGTTCAGCCCAGGGTGGTGGTGGTTCAGGCGTATACACACATGTATGTATATACCTGCTTATTTTGCACAGAGACACCTGCTCTTCCCTTTCCCTTTTTGTTTCTAGTCCTTATACTTACGTTTCGCTTAAGTGCAATGCACTTTGCCAAGGCGAGAATGTATGAGATGCGCTTATTACGAAGGTAATTTTCTCTCTAGGTTCTGGACCATCTGATAGTCAGACCTTTTCTCAAGGCAGCATTGAAAGTGAGCTGTTTGTTCCATAATTAACCATTTCAGAGACAAGTTACTGGACTGCCTGGACTGCTGTCTAGACTTTGTCTGGCAATTCTCATTTTCCTACAGAGTCTAATGGAATTGCTGCTCATGTATCACATATCTTTTATTTCATTTTATTTTTTTAACCATGACATTAAATCTTTTACCTTATTAAAGAAGAATCTGATGAAAGGCAAATGTATTTCAGAAACAACTGATATATTTACCACAATGGCATAGGACTCCCTGACCTTCAGGCTGCTGCGGATTTAATGTGGGAGCCTACAAAAACTTCGATGTTTTAACTAGGCAGGAAGAGGTTGAGAGGAAGGAGAGCACCCAAGAGCAAATTCTGCTTTTATAAGGGTGTAAATCCAAAATAGCTTCCCCCCCGAAAATAACATTACTTCAGGTTTTGATTGGTGTAAATGAGCTTGCCTCCTAAAAGACAGGTCAAAAGTTTGATGTTCTAGACTGGAGGAGAGGAAGCGGTTAATGTTTCACCGCACTGTAAAAAGCCAACTGTGTCAATAGACTATTCCACCTGGAGAAAGAAAGTTTCTAAATGTGGTTAAATTTGACATCAGAAATGCATAGGTGCAGCCTCCCATGTAGTATCAGGAAACACAAGGCGAGACATAATACGTCAATGGAATATTTTTTTACCTTGAGAATATGAATAATGTGATCATTGAAAACGTAGCTCAGGGACCCTCACGACTCAGGGTGTGAAAATCTCAAATTCCTTCACAGGTTAATAGGTCTATTTGGAGAAAACGTCAACAATCTGGACACTTCTACAAAGCTTTGTAGATTTGGGTTGGAAACGAGGCTGAGCACAGCATGAGACCCAGTTCTCCTCAGAGAACTATGGGACTTGCTAAGCATAATTTGAATGGTTTCCTTTGCTCGCTAAATGCAAGCTGCACAGGAGGTTTTGAGGACTTAATAAAAATGACTATAACTTGTTTAGTTTTCCAAGAAGTTCATTGATGAAAGTTCCTGATCACAGACCCATCCTGAACTCAATTATAACAACTGGGCAAAACCAACAATTTCCATTCTCCAGACGAGGTGGTCAAAGGATATGAAATGACAACGCCTATGCCACGCAAGTTTGAGACCATGTACACATTAGAAAAGCACTTGGCTCTTACTGTGACTTTCCAGTCTTGGATAATCCTGAAGTGTCATATCGTGACTTAATTAGCTCCCTCTCACCAGATCATAGCAGGTATTAGCCAGAGAGACAACTACAGAAACAATGTTTACTGGGAACAAAGGTCTACATTCAAAATGGCATCACTGAGGAGGGAAGGAGGCCTTAGAAATCAATTCAGTGTTTCTCTTATCCTCAGGACACACAGCACACTGAGCAACCCCTGGAGCCTTATGCCCGGGATAAGCCTGTCCAGCATGTGCAACTGATACTAGACGGCTGCCAAAATCTCTTCAGAGAAACATCCTACCTCATTCATTTTACACTCTTTCATTCCTCATACCTGCAGTGGAAAGGACAGGTAGAGGAGCAGGCCCTCAGTACCTTCTGTTCCACCAGCCAGGCACTGTGAAGCCTTATGTCTTCTCATCCAACCTGAATTCAGGATCCAGGGGAAGGCTCAGAAACAGCTTGTGAAGATGTTTTCTCCTGCTTCATAAATTATCCCTGTATCACATACAGCTCTTGCAAACAGCTGCAGCCTCTTGAATATCTCCTTTACAAAACATGCAACATGGTTTTGATATCTAGACAAACTGCAATTTAAAAATTCGCAGCTTAGCTTATGCCAACTAGTTCCAGACTAGATGGCAAAGGGAGCAATGAATGTGAAGGCATAGAAAATAAAGTTTCCATACAGACTATTTGGTAACAGGTTGCCTCACAACACAGATGTCACTGAAGGTGTGTTTCAGAATCCCAGGGGAGTTTTGAAGCCCTCTTTGAGCACCACTGTGGTCCTACTACCAGAACTAGGAAGTTTATGTGCATATAGCTGAGCCAAGGTTAAACTACTATCATACCATTGGCCTGCAGTACAGACATACCCAAAGGCTCCATCTACGTGTCTGGCTCTTTCAAACAGAAAGAGAAAATAAAAGAAAAAGATACTTGCCAAATACCAGAAACTCCTAGAAAATGAAGTATTTTCTGGAGTGACTTTTGGCCTGTCCTTTGCCCTTTTGCCAGGGGTTTGGATATTACAGTGCTGTGTGGGTCCCTTCACAGAGCAGGCAGAACAGCTCTGCACTAATTACACGGCCTTGTCTGAGTTTCCGCAGCAAGACAGCTAGGGATTTTCCATTTCCATGATCGTTCCTGACTGGCTGCAGTGATTTCCCTCGAGTTACTGAGCACTTTCAAATACACTTTAAGCACAAAAGAAGGGAACGCGACAGCTGAACTGTATTCTTTAAATATGTATTTTATATGTATTCTTTATGTATTCTTTAAAAGCTGTGCACAGATTTGCAAAACTCATCCCTTTATATCAGTTAAGAGAATAATGTAAATAACAGAGTAGCATAATTTTGCTAAGAATGTTTGCACATTTTTCCACAGCAAAGACTGGGAAACTCTCTGTATTGACAATTACTGAGTTCTTTCGAGATCTATAACATCAACTTCTTTATAGAGGCTTCCAGGTTAGCCCTGCCCTAGAATAACAATCATCTTTGGCCTTGCAGCTGTATGATCTCTGCTGAAAAGTCTGCTTACTATTCACGCACAATGTATTCTTGGGATGCATCTGCACAGCAAAATGTAGGTGCAACTTGTTATACTGCTTTCACCTTAGCAATGCAGATAATGACTGTAATAAGGAGGTGGCAGTGGGGGATTTGGCTGCAACTGAAGTTAGCTTTGAGAGTCTACTGGAGATTGTAGCTACATAATGTGACATCTCTCCAGTACTAAATTCTGCCATGGATTTTAATAGTCCTTACTATTCATGCCACCCAGTTTGAAGCTTACTTGGAAGTTATGCCCACATATAGCTCTCTGTTTTGCTGGCAATATGTGAGGACAGAAAGGACAGGTGGACTCTGAACTCTCAATGTAGGCTCTTTTCAAAGCAGCTAGAAAAGCCCCAAAGTTATGGTATAAATGACATCCATAAGCTCTCTAGCTACAGAGTCTTCACAAACTTGTAACACAGGGTAACAGAAATAGCATAATCATTTAAGTGGCTAATGGTCATCCTTTAATGACCTTCTAACTCACTGAAGTTTCAAATGTACTTGATAAACATGGCTTCGACCCCCATTCACACTGTCCGGCCAACATTTACTACAAACCAGTTTCCAACAATCTTGAACCATCTTCAATTCAGGGTTCTCTTACAATAAGGAAGGGGGACGTAAAAACCCTTTTAATTGTTCTTATACCTTGTGAGCTCCAAAGTAGGAAAAATCCTGGAGGTGTATTGCTCAATGTCATCAAGTTAAGCAGCAGCAAGCAAAGTGATGTCATCAAAGGCATCAAGTCTATTTCTTGGAGATATTTGGATGAAAAGGCTATGTGGGGGACTGATTTCATTTTGTAAGAATCCCAGCTATAAACAGATTAGCAAATTATTGTGACAGACAGTAAGCCTTTCGTGAGAATGTTTACCACTGAGTTCCACAGGCCAGGATCTGGCCAAGCCCATCATCTTGAAACATAACCAATGAGTAGAGACTTCCAGGAATCACATGCTGCTAAGAAAGGTGCCGGCAAGGCAGGCTGGAAGCTAGAAGATGACTGCGGAAAAGGTGGAGGGGGCAGGGGGGGGATGATATTCTTTCCTGACTCTCACTCCAAGAATCAAGTCTGGAAACCAGAGGACAGCAAGCCAAAGAGCTAAACACATGTGGTTTTGCAGAGGTGCTAGCCAGAAGAGTTGGACAAATGGATCTGTGCCTACAAAACAGGTCCCTAAGGTGTCAGGCTAAAACTGTGCAAGTGAAGATGTTTGGTTTGAGCTTTATCTACTTCAGATTATTGTGGCAGTTTTTTCCTTCAGTAAGATAATCAAAGTATTAGAGTAGTGCAGTGAAGCGTGGAAATACTTGTATAGATAGACTCATAAAGGAGGAAGAATAAGTATTCCATGATACAGATCTTGTTCTTCCCAGTATAGCAAAACACAATAAAATCCTTTCTGGAATAAGATAGGGCTAAGTTTGAAAGTTGAACCTGAAAATAATGAATTGTACATTAGTACTATTCTTTGCCTTTCCAAAATCCTCTACCTGAAACCCACACTGCATTTTGTATAGTTACAGACAGAAAACAAAGTAAAGACCAAATGACATAGATAAGGTTACATACAGTGCCTGTGACAGAGCCAGTAGCAGCCAGATCTCCTTGCACCCAGGAGGATGCCTCAGCCAAACCAAATCCTTCATCACTTTGCAAGACTGCAGTGGAATGTGTGGCTTCTAGGCATGGCAGAACTAGAAGGAAACTTTCTTTGGAATGGACATATGTGGGAAAAAACTCTTTCAACTTTTCAAAAAGGAAAAAAAACAACCACCCTTTCCCAACCTTTACGTTAAAGGATACTTTTTCCTAATGACTCATGATAACTGTCAGACCCTGAACTTGCAGACACTTACGCATTCAACTGACTACAACCCACATCACGAAATCTTTCATTAGTGTCATACTGGCTCACTGGGACACCAAGCACAAGGGAGAACGAAGCTTATGGGTTATTAGAGCCAGCAGGGAACAAACACATCGCTGAAACCAAACTTCTGCCCTCAACAAACCAAAAAACTTCCTCTAATATTTCAGTACGTTAATATCAACACAGGAATAATTCTTAGCTTGAAACGGGCATCTATACCTCTGCACAGCTATTTACCTGCCTGTCTAGAGCTTCAGAAGGATATCTAAAATCTGGTGAAGAACAGATCCTTATATAAATTTCACTGGCCCCCGTTCCGCCCTCATGAGCCTCAGTCATGTTTGCCCTTTTCATTCTTATTAATGCCGAGTAACAACGCATTCCCTACCAATGATGGCTATGTTCATAAATATTTACAACAACTGACTGAATGAAATCATACTTTGTTCCATCCACCCATGTACACTTAAGTGTGTCAGAGAGCCTAAAAGTATTACACTGCCAAATACAGAGAGCTTCTTGAAATATAAAGCAATACAGTTCAACTTTGCTCAAATAGAGTTCAGCCAACTTTCATCAGCTGCAGATCTAGTTTTGTATATAGGTTACGTTCAGGACCTCATAACACCACTTGTTTCCTTGGTATGCTATGAGATATCCAGACTACCTGTTTTGTCTACTTCAGTTGCTATGGTTTCTCATGGTTTAGTTGAGAAGTCCCTCCTGAACTTCAGAAGTTTCACACACGTAGCCTTACACTCCCTCCTCACACTGCTCCCCAAAAGACCTTAGCCTCACTAAGCTTTCTGTGTCTTGTTAAGGATTGACACTGATTGTCCAATCTCATACATAAGAACGGGGATAGGCTATTCGGTCCATTCTTTCCCAGCCAAGTGCATGTCACATTCTACCCTAGTTATGAACTGTAATGAGTTTCAGCCATCTGACAGCTCTTTATCCATTATGTTTGTATGAACTGAGTAGATTGGTGCTTTCTCCAAATGCACAGTTCAAGTACAGAACACCACAAGCACTGGATTTGGCTTTTTGGCTCAGGGCTTTGTTTTTTTCCACAGTTTATTTACAAACTGAAGGAAACTTTGGGATGGGAAGAGGAAGGCTCTAAATCCACTCTCATTTCATCTTCCTCAGAGCAAAAAAAGAGGCCTTAGAGCCAAACACTGATTCTACTGCAGTAGCAGCAGGCCAGTTTTTCTTTCAATATCTATTTAGAGACAATGAGGCTTTACCCTTTCTCAGTTTTGTCCTGTATTTCTAATTACTAGTAAGACTGGATTGTTGTTTTTTTGAATACAGCTATTGGATATAAATGGACTCATGTAGTTTCAACAGCTCTGCAGTGTATTCATTATATCTAGTTGCTGCTTCTTTGCATTCCTGCACATTGGACACTGAAAGTGCCTTTTAATGAAGGTTTTGGCTTGCTGCATTTAACCTCATTGATCCTGAATGTAAATACATTTGCAGGTTGTTGGATTCCAGTTTAAAGTGTGACACAAGGTTGTATTTCACAATATTCAGAGAGAGGGGGGAAAAAAGAGAAATCAAGAAAAGCACAAGTTCTTGAAAAGATCAAGAGAAGACCAGTGCTGGAATTCACTGACCCAAATATGCTTGTTTGCTGCTTGTTTGCAAAGAGGAAAGCTTCACCCCAATACAGGCCACTCATTTTCATGTGTGTATATTCCTTACCTTCCTGCCTGCCTAATCTTGTCTTTCAGATAACATTAATTCCTTGTTATTCCCTGTAGTGATAATACAGCTTCCTAGGATTTAGATGAAAGGTCCTTCAGAGGAAGCCATGCTATATCTTCAGTATACAGATTTTATACATTTCAGGTTTACTTTTGGTTTCTTTGTTACTTCTCCTTGTTCATACAAAAGGAAAAATCATTAAAAAAAGATATTAAATATGATCAAAGTTCAGAAGGATGAGGAAAGACAGTCTTGCAATAAATGCCCTGCTTACCCCCAAGACATAGACAAATCATTTAATATTCTTTGTGTCTGAGTTTTCTCATCAGAAATCCAGTGATACCTATAAGTCCTTTATTTTTTCCAACTTCTCGGGGCAGGAACTACCTTACTTTCCAGGTCCTCTGCACGTAACACAACAGATTAAAGCAGGGCCTGTAGTAAGACAAATACTGAGTGAAACCAATGCAATTGAGGACAAAATTTGATGGCGGGGGTTCAGTACATGAGCCCCATCCCAGTTATTATATATAAAGGCTCACATAATAATTAAGGTCAGCATCAAAAAGAAAGCATCAACTATATAAAACCAAATTTTCCACAAACCTGGGATTTAGTGACATATTCACATATGAAATTAAAGGCAGGATACTACTGACTGAACATGCGATTCCAGTATATTCTTGCAACTGGTATGTTAGAATAGCTCCTCAATGTCCAGCTACTGTGAAAAGTATTTATGAAGCATGCTGAGATGGATTAAAAAGGAAAGGAGGAGGAGAGAGCTAACTGATTGGCCTCTCACAGCTTCCTCATCACTTTCCTATCCCTATTTGGAGGGAACGGAAGCTTTCCAAATATCCGCATGCAGGAAAGGCTGTAGGTCTGAAACCTACGTCAGCAATCTGCGCTCTCACCCACTGCCCTGCCAGACACAAACTCTGCCTGGTGGGAACCAAGTTGTCGTTGGACCTGCCGAGTTTGTTATTTGCACTGCAGTGTTTAAAACTGCTGCAAGGAAACCCAGGGGATATTAAGCAGAGCTGTTCCTTCCCTGTCAAAATGTGTAAACATGAGCAAATATGGGGTCTGTCTGGAGAACATCACGCGATCTCACCCACTGCCCTGCCAGACACAAACTCTGCCTGGTGGGAACCAAGTTGTCGTTGGACCTGCCGAGTTTGTTATTTGCACTGCAGTGTTTAAAACTGCTGCAAGGAAACCCAGGGGATATTAAGCAGAGCTGTTCCTTCCCTGTCAAAATGTGTAAACATGAGCAAATATGGGGTCTGTCTGGAGAACATCAAAGTCAGGTAACACTTAGCCCAGTGCAACACCCCATAGCTGTGGGGGGACTAAAGTGTGAAAGAGTTCTTGTTTTAC
Source organism: Aptenodytes forsteri (assembly GCF_000699145.1). Lineage (NCBI taxonomy): Eukaryota > Metazoa > Chordata > Aves > Sphenisciformes > Spheniscidae > Aptenodytes > Aptenodytes forsteri. Next base: position 1,158,043 of record NW_008795575.1, read on the forward strand.
ATAGCTGCTGTGAAACGTCACACAGCCTGGGGTTAGAGCATGTGTTGGCTGTGTTTCCATACCCTGAACCTAAGTCCTCCTTCTTCTAGCTGCCTGGAGCCAGATTGTTTCAACTTTTCGTTTACTTTAAAGTGTCCTTCTCTCCTGCTTTTCTTGAAACAACACACACCCTGCATGCCAGATGCTGCTAATGTAGCACTGCTGACTTGATGCATGTTCTGGCCTCACGAAGAATGAAGGAATCATTTCTTTAATGTCACAGTTTGATCCTGTACACAGGACAGAGACAAATGAAGTGGACACACAATTCTCCCAAACTGTGTGGGTATCCACACAGAAACATCTGCTGCTGTCTCAGCCACAGATACTCCAGCCTCCAAACACATTAGCAGACTTACTCTTTTCATGTCTCATAGCACTACTGTGATTTGCACAGAGACATGAAATCGTGGGGCAGATCTTAATCTTTACTTATGTGAATAATCAGATTGACAACTCATGTGTTTATAGACTGTTTATATGAGGAAGGTCTACAAGAAAAGACTCTGCTTGGATTTATACTTTATAAGGATATGACATCCTATAGTCCAAGTATGCTGCAAATTTATTTGTATTCGGGGCCAGATCTGCTCTGATACAGCACAGCTGATTTTGGTGAAGTCATGCTGAGTAACAAGCTGGTCTTCTCTCATTAGTTCATCATTTTGATTCGCCCTTGTTATTTTAAAAGACCTGCCTGGGGTTTCCCATACCAGATATGACCTCCAGGCTCCCCTTTCTCTGTGATGACACACTAATCTCTAACTGTAAACCCTTGAGAAAATTTTGTAAGAACACTATGCACCATTCTTGATCAGCCTTCCCCTCACCCAGCTCAGGTTCAAAACAGTTGGCTCAGTGATTCAGCTGCAAAAATCAGCTAGAAGACTGTACAGTTTTGTTATTATAACAGAAAACCTGAATTCACACACCACATCTTTCCTCCAGATGGGGAATTCCTTCTCTACAAAGCTCTCTTTAAAGTGTTGATTAGCAGTTACTTTGTAAGAGAAGGGAGAAACTGCTTTCCTTTAATCCTCTCTAGAAACAAGTTAATTTTTTTTTTTCACAATGATGGTGGGGTGCTGCATCTAGCAGGTACATCTGGAAATCAGTAATATTATTAATTCTCTGCAGAAGTCCAGACCCCTCTGAGAGAAGACTCAGGCTCTCTGCAAATCCCAGAGGTCCTCAATGGGCAGGATGGACAGAGCAATCACTTTGACAATTTTTTTCAAAGCCCTGTTAGAAGAACTGGATCTCCTCCCACTTCATCCCAGCAACGTAATAAAATAAGTATGTGTTTCCTTTACCACTTGCTCTTCCAGGAGTGAAGAATGCTTTCATCAGGACACAGAGATGAAGGCTCTTCTTGCACATTTTCTGTATATTTCACTGGAGAAGTTAGACCAGCAAAATAAACTCACTGAGCAACAACTAATGATCTGTAACTGTGCATGTACAAAGTCCACTTGCCTGCCTAACTCCAGCACTTTCTCCTACACCCACTGTCAATTGCCCCCTCCATAAGATGCGTATTGTCACACAGCTGGTGTCACAGAGTCACCATTGACAAGTTAATAGAATTCACATGTGAAAAACACTTCCTT
>NW_008795575.1:1160183-1192338 GCF_000699145.1 Aptenodytes forsteri
CTTCTCTCATTAGTTCATCATTTTGATTCGCCCTTGTTATTTTAAAAGACCTGCCTGGGGTTTCCCATACCAGATATGACCTCCAGGCTCCCCTTTCTCTGTGATGACACACTAATCTCTAACTGTAAACCCTTGAGAAAATTTTGTAAGAACACTATGCACCATTCTTGATCAGCCTTCCCCTCACCCAGCTCAGGTTCAAAACAGTTGGCTCAGTGATTCAGCTGCAAAAATCAGCTAGAAGACTGTACAGTTTTGTTATTATAACAGAAAACCTGAATTCACACACCACATCTTTCCTCCAGATGGGGAATTCCTTCTCTACAAAGCTCTCTTTAAAGTGTTGATTAGCAGTTACTTTGTAAGAGAAGGGAGAAACTGCTTTCCTTTAATCCTCTCTAGAAACAAGTTAATTTTTTTTTTTCACAATGATGGTGGGGTGCTGCATCTAGCAGGTACATCTGGAAATCAGTAATATTATTAATTCTCTGCAGAAGTCCAGACCCCTCTGAGAGAAGACTCAGGCTCTCTGCAAATCCCAGAGGTCCTCAATGGGCAGGATGGACAGAGCAATCACTTTGACAATTTTTTTCAAAGCCCTGTTAGAAGAACTGGATCTCCTCCCACTTCATCCCAGCAACGTAATAAAATAAGTATGTGTTTCCTTTACCACTTGCTCTTCCAGGAGTGAAGAATGCTTTCATCAGGACACAGAGATGAAGGCTCTTCTTGCACATTTTCTGTATATTTCACTGGAGAAGTTAGACCAGCAAAATAAACTCACTGAGCAACAACTAATGATCTGTAACTGTGCATGTACAAAGTCCACTTGCCTGCCTAACTCCAGCACTTTCTCCTACACCCACTGTCAATTGCCCCCTCCATAAGATGCGTATTGTCACACAGCTGGTGTCACAGAGTCACCATTGACAAGTTAATAGAATTCACATGTGAAAAACACTTCCTTTATTTAAGGAAGAAAATAAAAGAGCTGTAGGGGGAAGGCTTATGTATTCAGTAAGGTTCTCACTCTAGGAGAATGTATCTGCAAAAAATTCAGTTGAGGACTGGGGTAAGCTGTTTATCCTATTATTTCACTTCATTACCTTTGGCCAAGGCTCTAGGGTTAGATCCAACAAAGGATTTTGATGCTCACAACCTAAACAGAGGCCCTGCTTCAGGTGTCTGTCTCTTCCCCCTCCTCCCCAAAGTCTATAAAGTCTCATTTTACCACTGAAAATGACAAAGGAGGTGAAATCAGTTTGGAAAATTAATTCCAGAGGATTTCCGTCTCTAATTGGAACAGATTTCTGTGTGGAGACCACTGGGAAAGCCACATTTAGGGTACGAATGGGTACTTCAAAGATACTGTTCAGATGAAAGACAGAATAAAAATGTTTTATAGCAGATAAAGTATCACAGAGACCTGAGACTCAGAGTACAGCCTATGTGTGAAAATAGAGAAAAAAAGCTTCTGTGAGGGTTTCTGACCCTTCAGACCAATATTTTGTTTCAAGATGTACCCATATCTTTACCAGGTGCTCGTTAGAAAAATACTAAAATTTAAATCCTGACTTGAAAGACAAACTGGCACCAGAAAACATACACCTAGGTAAGAACACAAAAACAGTATACCCACAGTCAAAAGAAATACTTATAGCATCTGCTAAGGGAAAAAAAAGCCCCTCCCCATACATCATAAACTTTATTTCAATGATGAAGGGAGTCAGCGGCTTCTAACACACCGGAAGCAAGAAAGTGGCTCTCCTCAAAAGGATGATGCAAAGAGATTTGGAAAGCAGACAACTTACAGGTGGAACTGCCTCTGTGATATCCCAAACCCTGCCATATGACATGTTGAACTTCAGGTATGTGCCTGTATTTACCCTTACTCAAAAAACCACTGCAATCCAAAATCTTCAAATTAATGGACATCGAATGCATTTTAAAGTTCAGCATATTCTTAAGAGTTTTGCTGAGTCAGGGCCTACATACAGTTTTAGCAGGTGTAGAGATGCAAGCGTAACACCTAATTGTAAACCATTTCAAATTATTGGTTACAAAGGATAAATACTTGTCAAAAATATATTAGTAAAGGTTTTCATGTAATCTTAAGGTGAAGGTTATCTTCAATGGATCATAGTAGCTCTCTCTTACAGTCATCCTGTGCCTGTGATTTCCCTAACATTCTATAAACATGAATATTTGGTTCTTCTCACTCTATTTTTGCATATTAAAAACCCCCTGAAGTTATACAAACAAATCTCTCTCCTTGCACAGGAAGAGAATAAAACATCACTGTATAAACTGAAGAGAAGATTCTCAGCTGTACTAATGCCCATTTGAGTTGCCTGCCCTGGAGGGAGAGCAAGTGAAATTAATGACTTAAAGACTCCTTATGGCACCAGTTTGGTATGAACGGGCTTTATTTCAAATGAGAACCGCGACTTCAGTCTTTATCCTGTCTTGTACCTTACCCTTCCAAATATATACACACAGTTCACAACTGCACTGTTTACAAAACCAGTTGTTCCAGAAGCAGCAGAACAGACTTAATTTCTATTGACTTGTGTCCTTTGCTCCTCAAATTCCTCCTCTGCCCTTCCCTGCCACAAGACTTCTACCAAGGATAAGACATCATATTCTGTTCCTTTTTAAGACCTACAGAGCCCAAACTGGCCAGTACATACATGCTGACTGGCCAGCTGACCATGACCAAGACATGTCACGGCTGAATTCTTCCTGCCTTTCCATTAGTGGGCACACAAATATGGATCTTCTGGTCTGCATAGTCACTGGGTTCATGAATGTGTACAGATTTACTAACATCAAGAATTTCATCCCCCAAACATCTGATCAGAATCTCACAATATGTTCAAGTTAAAGGCACACGTGGAGTGCAGGGGGACGAGACATGCCAGGCAGGCTGGATGGTTAAATTCACGAATATGTAAGTTGTATAAACCTCATTTCCCTAGGAAGGTCTGCACAGTCGCTGGGTTCATGAATGTGTACAGATTTACTAACATCAAGAATTTCATCCCCCAAACATCTGATCAGAATCTCACAATATGTTCAAGTTAAAGGCACACGTGGAGTGCAGGGGGACGAGACATGCCAGGCAGGCTGGATGGTTAAATTCACGAATATGTAAGTTGTATAAACCTCATTTCCCTAGGAAAACATGCTAAAAATAGAGTCAATAAAAAGATGAGGCGCCTTGGAATGCTTTATCTTTTGCTCATTTTCAGCACAGCTGATCTCTTTCAGAGTTAAATCAAGCCATAGTATTTTAGTCTTTGCCTAATAAAGGGATTTTAAGCTTTGTATGAAAGAAGACATTACCTAGAACTTCCATGGGAAGGTAAATAGCTTGGCAGAACTATGGCAAAAATACCTTTAATCTCTTGAGATAAACCTACAAATCAAATAGAGCTGTTCAGATAGGTCTACATCCCTACAGCTAACTGCAAGAAAGATCACATTTATCATTATGTTGACACACATGTGCCAGGGGGAGAAGTGGTTTCTCAATGACTCATCTTTCTAACTGGGTAGTACACAGAGAGGAAAAGGGAGGTTTGCTGCAGAGTTTAGAAGTAAGCTACCACCCATTTTGAGCAAAGGAAGAGATGGGGCCTCTGGTCTTGAGGAAGAAAAAGTCCACAAAAACTACTGTGAACTACTTAATCTGCTTTTACTCTCCCATAGAAATGCCTGTGCTGTACTAACAGTTTACGTACAGGGGCACATGCAAGTAAATTGCATGTCTCCTCCACCTGCAACCCACGCTGGCAGGTCACAAGCCAGCAAATCCGCAGCTATGACAGCCCGGCACTAACCCAAGCTAATACATCCTTCTCGGCACCACCTGGGATTTTAATGCCATTTTAACACAGATACAGAGTTCCTTAACCAGAGCTGGTGCACATCTACCAGCTTAGAGCTCATGCTGTACAAGTACGTGATTGCCTACTCCTGTGTGCATAGCTATTATAAGGCTTACCTTAATCCAGTTTGGAAGCATATGAACTGAAACTGCACGAAGGCACTCAGAAGAATGTCCATAGGAGGATTTACTGCAAGAAAAGCAAGAGAATTAACTTTAATGGCAGTAGTTATCCCCTGTAGACAAGTCTTGAGCTAGTTTGTTCTCTGCTCTGCCCCAGCAGCAAGGCAGTAACAAATTTGCTTTTCCCTGCGCTGGCTCTGCAGCTGTGGACTAGGTCACACTGCAAAACTACTTTCAATAAATCCTTATGAAGGCATCAAGCCCTAGCTACACTAAACTTTGATTTTTTTTTTTTTCTCTGCACAGCAAATTCCACCCCCCCTACAGATCCATGACCTAATTCAGTCTCAAAGGATCCAGTAGAAGCACACAGAGAAAAACCAATGAACAATCTGGAATTATGGCACTGTATCTTTCACACAGGACTTAAGCCATTTCATCCTTGATATGTTATTGTTACTCCCGACAGCTCTCTGCATGTGATTTGTGGCACGAGGCAACGACACAGGGCATGATTGTTGCAAATGTTGTAGCAACAACTTAACAAATTCCTGTTAAAAAAGATCAAGGCAACATGACATTTGCAGAGAGCAGGATTAAGTTGCTTTTGTGTGATGCTCCAGAAGGCTTAGGAGCTCTTGACAATTGTTTGGAAAAAGAGTGACTTTTTTTTCTCCCTAGGAACAGATTCTTAAGGAATAAAGTGTGTTATCTACTTGTACGAAAACCAGTTAGGCAGAAACATCGCTGACATTACAGAATTCGTGATGAAGAAGGGGGCAGTAATGGGAAGCAGATGCAAATATTTTACGATTCAAGATGCCAATCCAGACCAACAAAGTGGGTACATTTGGCTGGAAAGGAAGTGGGAACATCTCCCAAAAATACTCTGCTGACTTGACTTCATGTCTGCTGGTGGAACTCACGAAATCTTCAATGGTTTAAAGATAGCTGTGGCAATGTCTGGGCCTTCAGATTTCATGGAGATGACTATGCTTGCTGGTGAGACACAAGGCTGATTCTCTGCACCCCCTTCTATTATAAAAAGTATCTAATTAAAATTTTTCAGCTTACTGTGTATCACATTCAATTTCTTGATTTAGAAGACAGAACAGACTCTGAATGAAAAGCTGTTGTTCGTATACCTTTTAGGAATCCCTTTCCTGCACTACCCACTTGCCTGACAGCTTCCAAGAGTGTAGACTCACAACATTCCTCGTGAAAGAAGGCAACTTATTGCCTTCACTAAAGATACAAGATAGAAAAACTAAGGTCTAGATATTCTGAAGTGGGATCTTGACAGAATTTGGACATCTCAGCTTCAAAAGCCCCCTTAACTTTGCTGTTATTGTCATTTTTTCCAGTAAAACTCCCTTGATATCTAAAGCCCCGTTTCTTCATTTCACAGAATAGTTCAGTTAGCTCATGTACTGGGAAGGGCTCTTCTTAACCATGGGCCACTTTGCCACCTTGCCACTGATGGGGAACGATCCATCTAAAGCCAGTTCATAGAAAAGACTCAAACAGTCACTGAGTTGATGGAGCAAGGGTCTACATAGCTCATGCACTTTACATTAAACAGTAATCGAAGTAAATTCAAATATTTAAAATAAAAATTTTGGACAATTCTATCAAATGAAATAGAATTGCATCTGCTTAAGGAGTTACCCACTCATGAGGTCATCAGCACACATAATCCCTCTTTATTACATGCCAAATGCACCAATTTAAGCTGCTGAAAGAAAATGAGCAAAAGCATGCCAGATTAAACACCAATGAAAGATAAACAGTCTTCTACCTTGGATCATTTTTTGCTGATCCAGCTGATAAACAGTAACACTGCTGAGGCTGTAACTATCAGCTTCAATAATGACTCACAGCCTCAACCTCAGAAAGTCATGGCCTGGCGTCCCCACCACTGCATGTAAGTGAAAGGCTGTGGAGGAAAAATGTTACCTTTCAAGCAACGGTCAGTTGTTGTACTAACAACCTCTGAAGAAAGAAGCACTAAGAGATAACACTAAGCTGATAGAAAATAGGTGTGTCAAACTGGGCCAGTATATCCTGAATTTTCCACATCCTTCCTCCTTTTTCCATCTGACTCCCCGCTTAAAACCTGAAAGTTCTTCCAAGAGTTTAGTGTAAATCAGGCATACTTTATGTAAAGATTAATATATATCTATAATAATAATATAATAATAAAAATAATAAAGCAGAAAAAGACACTTTAACTACCAGCATAATCAACTCCCTAGTAGATTTGAAGTAAGCAAGTGAAGCGTGTCACAGCCTTCATAGCCAAAACACACTGACAGATATTAAGGCAGAGAAGCAGCGCTGTTTCTTAATTAGACTAGCTGAAAGTTTCAGCCGAATTATTTCACCTGATAATTTTAATGATTTCTGAATGCACAAATTCTGTTTTACCTACAATTTCTCTACTAAAATGGTAGTATAGATCATAGAGACAAAACAGATTTCCATATAAATTATATGGGGTAGCATTGAAATAACTATACAGCCTTACAGAATTTTTCTACATTTTTAAAGTTTAGCTATATGTTTAATAGAGTACTCTAAGTACCATGAAACAGTTTATGAGCCCTATGGAAAAGATCTTTCTGTCAAACTGTTTTTCCCCCTGCAAAGCAAAGAACCTTGTGAGAAAGCACGTCCAAAAGGTCTGTGCCAGACCACGTACCGACCTGTTTAACACATGCCAGGAGCTGTAGGATGCCAAGTGGGCCAGTGGGTTTCTCTGCCCAGATGAACTGTTTGTGTCCCGGCAAGGGCAACAAGTTCAATCACAAGACAAAGGAGCATTTCATTTCTCCTGCTTTCCTGTTCCACTTTTGTGTCTGCCTGTGAGTCTCTATTGTTAAAAGCAAATGATTAATTGGGCACTGGGGAGCTGTCAGTATTATTTTTTTTAACCAGTGGACTTTTCTCAACTCAGATACTAAGCACTTTAAGATATTTGGGTTTTTTTCTTGAAATTTTATGTTCCTAAGTAAGTGCATGGTTTGTTTTGGGTTGTTTTTTTTGTTCGTTTTTGGTTTGTTTTTTAAAGATTCTTTATCAGAATTTGTAACTTGACAAAGCACATGAAAAGACAGTGAGCCCTTGCAATATGTTCATAAGAAGGCTACAGCCAAGTCCAGCTCCCTAACTACAGTATAATCCAAAATAATTCTTTTCACTTCTGTAGAGAAGTAGCAAAACTAGGTACCGCAGCACAAATTAGAGTAACAGTAGTGCTGCTGCAATGTATGCTGGGCAGCTTACACCACCAAGGGGCTGTTTTAGCACTGAAAGAACCATCAAAATCTGGGCTGTTTGGACATGGCCTCTCCTTGTGAGACAGATGGGCACAGGCTTCATCACAGGAAGACTGCTTGTTACCAAACTTCTGCATACTGCTAAAAGCTAATCAATACTTAGGTCAGCCACATTTACCTTCCCCCCCCCGCTGCCCCATGGCCTGGCCTAAGGGAGCTTCAAACAGACTCAAGTTCTGAGTATGTGTTGTGGTGAAAAGGTCTTTACTGCGCACTCCTTCGAAACTGGCTTACTTCATAAGCTACAAGCTCTTCAGGATAGAAACAGATGCTTCTTGTACACATGGGCTGTGTTTGGAAGTGCCACTGGAATTCATCATCACTATGGGTAACAGAGCCTTTTCAAATGTCACTTTAGTCCTAAGCCAGGAACAGTAAAGTACAACCAAAAGCACAGAAGTGAAGTTCTCTGCCTACAGAAATCAATGAGAATTTTGTCCTTGACTTCACTGGAGCCAGGCTTTCATCCAATGTATTTGTACTTCAGTTTTCCCGTGGTGAATAAATAGAAATGAAAAGCTAAAGTCCTGGCACCAGTGTTATGAGTCAGACAATCAAGCATGTGCAGTATGCATTTCTTCAGAAGAATCAGGCTTTTAGGGCATTGGTGTCTAGATATACAACCATGTGAAATTATTAAGCTAGACAACATGACTTCTTTAGTGGGAGCAACAACCTCCTGCATGTTTTCTTTTGTGGACAGGAAGTCAGCAGGGTTATCGGTCTCAGAAGTTTTGCAGATACAGAGTTGCTCTGGGAAGCATACAGGGTTGTTCGGTATGCTGGGGAAAGAGGGGCATGAAAAGAATATTGCCAAAGCTGGGACAGCCCTTGTCAAAAGCTATGATGTAAACACAAGAGTCCATGAAATGAGATTTTGGTATTTTATAACCCAAAGCGGTATTTGGTGCCAAGTGAGAATTTTTCCCCATAAGCCAGCTGAAAGATTCTGTCCTTTGTAGGTACTTACACCACTATGCTGAAAAGAGTAAAAAGTATTTCCATACCAGTTTTTACAATTGTTAATAATGATCATGTTTTATAAACGTGTTTGTCACATCAGAATTACTGTTCACATTCATTAACTCTGACTTGTTTGATGCTACGTTGTAATGATGTCCCTGCCCACGGCAGGGGGGTTGGACTAGATGACCTTTAAAGGTCCCTTCCAACCCAAACTATTCTATGATTCTGTGATTCTAATTTTCCATTAGGAACATCTGACTGGAAAAAAAAAATAATCAAAGACTAAGTGAGGCTAGTATTAAAAAAAAATCTCTTAAAATCTTTTATGGTGTTCCTTTTGTTGTTTGGTCTGTCCTTTATCTGTTAACATATTGGAGAAACTACAGCACTCCCATTATGTATAAACATCTGTGGTTTTATTTATTTATTTTTTAAAGACACCCACAGCCTGCTTTTTGTCTATATATACCTGCACATATGTACCAGCCATCCCAGTTTTGGGTATCCAAAGTCACTGGCCATTTTGGAAAAAAAACTGGAGTAAGTGAAAAATCATAAACAATGTGCAGAGCTAGCACATTTCTAGGATCTGTAAAAACAGAAACATTCTTCTACTAATTACCTTTTATAGCTTATATCATCACGTGCAAAACAACACCTGTCTGCTTTGTAAGACAGATGAAGGAGAGATACCATTAAAAACAGGTTATACTGGCATCCAACAGTTCTAATGACAGGGTTTTTTCTCTTTTCTCTCTCTTTTTTAATTTTTTTAATAAATCACACATTGAAAGTCTGGTTCTTTGCAAAATTACAGGTCTGTGGCATACAATTCTTTTTGCCATGTGTCTTTGAAGATCACCATCTGGGAAACAATTCCTTATTCAGTGCCCTAGCTCCACAAGGTGCAGCTACGAGAGCTGTTACAGTGCTGCATGCACATGTGTATCACACTCAGCACAGCTCACAAATACCAAGGGAAGGGCTAGAGGGGCAAGACTTGCTCCAGCCGATAACAGGTGCCACCAGGAAATCCCATCTTCTCCATATGAAGCAACATGATGTGCTGCTTTAAGAGCCCTTAAGGGAGATGAGTCAGAAATCCCAGAGCTTTTCCTTCTTTGGGTCATCCCCATCTCCCTCTTCTTTTTACCCCCCTCTGCAGGGAAGTTGGGTCTGTGGTGCACAGACTTTCCATGTCTGCAGTTGCTCATATTCCCTTGTTGTGGTTTCTTAGGAGCATTCCTGAACCATGAACTCATTGATTCTTCCAGATTAGAGCAAGGAAGCCAGTCCAAGTGCCTAGTATTCCCCCCTCAATGCGGACAGAGTGAGTTCAGCTGGTTTGCATGTGGAGCCTGAACTCCAGAGAATGGCTGAAGCTAGAAGCAGCTGCTGATACTATCACAGCAGGACACTAACTGCACATTTTCATGTGAAGACATCATCACTTAAGAGTTCTCTGCTAACAATCCCAACAGCTGCTTTTCTGGCTTTGTTGACACAGATACCCCAGAGATAGATATAAGGGTGCCTGTGCCCTTTTCCTTTCTTCAGGCTCCTTTTAATATCCATTTAATCATGTTTACTGGTTTTCTCTTTAATACAAATGATGATTTCAAGCAGCTCAGTCAGCTGCATGCATGACTTTTGAAGGGAAAGATATGTATGCACACAGTTAGGAAGATGTTCCTTGACCAGCTTGAGGGCTGAACATCCACCGACCAGTGTGGATACCAGGGCGGCTCAGGGACTGATGATCCACTGACAGGCCATAAGCTTCAGCTCTCGATTCACTTTGGATATGTTGACATGCTATCCAGCAGACAGGCAGGAGTTTGTTCTACCTATGTTCGGGTCCAGACAGCCACAAGCCCCTTTGAACCTAGCGTGGCAGAGTTTTTGCAGGAACATACTTTTGCCCAAGTTAATGAGGTCTGCAGAGATGTGGCATGTACTAGTTCAGGCACAGAGTCCTATATAGCCATGTGTCTTTCAGTCAGTGCAGCGCATGTGGTAAACAAGCTCATGTTTGCCTGCAAAAGACCATGTAGGCATAATTTTAAACTGTCTAAAACTGCAACCCAGGTGTCCTTGTTTTCCTTAGGCTCTCTTGATAATTTTAAGGTTACTATTGTTTGTTTTGAAATTGCCGTGGTGATTACCTAGGCAGGTGTCTGATTCAGATGATTTATTTTAAAACCATTAGCCCAAGGTAACATTACATTCCCATCTAGAATTAGTAAGCGTTTGTAGATTATGCTTACCAAGCTTCCAATTATATGGTACCTCCTGCACTTCTTGCAGACCTCCCAGGCTCTCAGGGAGGTGCAGCAGCTGCCAAGGCTGTGGGCAGCGATGGCTGTTCTGATGGAGCTGCTGATGCTGAGGCATTGCTTCTTGGTTAAATGTTAGGAAAACTCCCCCTCCTCAACAGGGCAGGAGAAGAAAACAAGAATGGAAAATGTGAGATAAAGACAGGGAGATCACTTAGCAACTACAGCCATGGGCAAAACAGACTTTTTTTTTTTTTTCAAAATTTAATGTAGTGCCAATTAAAATAGGTTTGGAAAGTGAGAAACAAATTGAAACACCTTTCCCCAACCTTCACAGGCTCAACTTCACTCCTGACTCCTCTGCTTTCCCCCCAACCCCGAGCAGTGCAGGGAGATAGGGAATGGAGGGTTATGGTCAGTCCATAACAACTCCTCTCTGACACTCTTCCCTCCTCACACTTTCCACCTGTTCCACCGTGGGTCCTCCACAGGCCACGGTTCCTGTTAGGAAATATCCCCCTGCTCCAGGGGCTACAGTGGGGATCTCTGCTCTGGTGTGGTCCTCTCCACAGGCTGCAGGGAAAAACCTGCTCCCCCTCCTCCTTCACTGACCTGGGTGTTTGCAGGGCTGTTTCCTCACACTTTTTTCCTCATCCTCACTGCCTGTGCAGCTTTTTGTTCCTTTCTAAAATGCATTTTTCACAGAGGCACCACCAGTATAGCTTACAGGCCCAGCTGTGCCCTGCAGTGAGGCTACTGGAGCCAGCTGTGTCCGGCGTGGGGCAGCCCTGGCCTCTCCTCACAGAGGCCCCTGCAGCCTCCCCACTACTAAAACCTTGCCACCTACACCCAGTATACACTTTTATAAACTTTATTCAAAACAGGAAGCTTTTTTTTTTTTTTTAACAGATGAGTCTTTACCCCTGAAGCACAACCATTCTGTACGAATGGAAATGCCCATGAAGCTTCCTCATTAAAATGGTAGGACATCATCACACTGTGGCTCAGACACCCGAGCAGCAGATCCAGAGTCTGATCTAGATTTCAGCTGAATTTGGCTTTTGCCAAAGTTTGTAGCCAGCAGCCTCTATTCCACAGAAACACCGACCCACTGCTTTGACACAAAGGAAATCAGGATGTGTCGGCTCCTGCAAGAGCCTATGGACACCTTACGACATCCCATCCCGAACGGTGATGAATAACGCAGCATTCATCTTCCACATTGAGCAAGCTGCGTCGTCGCCAGCTCTCACCCCAGCAGCCGGTGAGTCAGCAGTCCAGGACGTCCCTAGCTGCCGTTCAGGCAGCACATGCTAACACAAGTTAGACTACTATTTAAGGTCATTCCTAGCTTCTGCGTGGCCCTAGGCCAAATCATATTCACAGGGCTTTGGCCAACTCCTCCTCTGTGACATTATCCCCTCAAACACAGTATGCAGTCACTTCCTCTGCATGTCCCTCGTGCTCCAGACTGGGGTGGCTTCCTCCTCCTCTGCCACCTCCGCACGGCGCTCCTCGGGCAACATGGGACACCTTTCTCCCAGAAACACAGCTGGAGCTTCGCTTTCTGGGCCGTGAAGTCAGGAAAATCGCTCACAAATGCAGCTGGGGCTCCAGTCAGACCATAAATGGGGAGCTTTGGGCCTTGTTACGAGGTTTCATTTAGCATTTAAACAATTGTTTTCATGTGACTGTGCATCCGGTAATAATTTTGTGGCATATGGTTTTTGGAATAGTGCAATCTCTTGTGCCTCCATAAATCACACAGGCTTTCTGAGTAATCCTGCCTGAGTGAATATACTAGCTTTGACCCAGGGATACTGCCCGGATGCACATGATCGAGGTTTTCCCTCAAGGTCAGATAAGAATACCTCACTTCATCGCAATGAAGCACATTTGAAAACATAAGGGGACCTTTCCCACCCTTCTTTTGCAAGGGTAGAGGTAGATGGAATTTTAATGTCAGCCTTGGTCACGTCTTTCTTGCTGAGCACACTTCGTATTTGTTATCAGTTCAGTGATATTCCAATTGCTAACAAAAATGTTACAGTACAAAAAAAAACCCAACAACAACTTGAAATACTTAAAGATGACTATAGGAACGGTAGAAAACTTTAGCTGAGAAAGACATTAACAGCATAGGATTCAGCTTTGCTTAACCTTCATTTATTACTCTTCTCCCATATATAGAGACTTCACTCCAGAAATGAAGGGGTTAGAGATTAAGGTACTGGCTAAAGATATGTATTCAACATTTTCTCCCCCACCAGAAATCCTGTGTGATTTCAGGTGATGCACAGTCCTTTCATGCCATTCTTCCTCACCTGGAAAACCCCAACATCAATCCTACCTTACAGGGATGTCACAAAGCAAAATGCTTTCAAGATTAGGAGATGCTGCTTTAAGATCAAACACAATGGGATTTATACCTTGATTTCAGAGAAAGAAAAGCAGGCAAACTTCTGAGCAAGCTGAAAAATATCACTTTAAATTCCACTTCTGTCTCATTCATAGTTTTTCAATTCCATTTATGTCAACACTTCATTTACCCCTAATCTATTCATGTCTCTAGCTGTAGCTGAGGTGAGAACCTTCACATTTAGAATAAAAATCTTCAAAGAACTAGGTAAATAAGGACAGGTTCTTGATCCCATGCCCAGCCATTTGGGATTACTGAGAAATGCAAACAATTCATTAATTATCGCAGTAACAAACGAGGTCTCTCATAAGGTTTTGCAGGAAGAAGCCAGTATATCGAACAGCAGATCGTTAGGGTATTAAAAACAACTAGGAGAGAGGTGGAGTCTGAAGAAAATCCAGCATTTAACTCTGGACTGAAAGGAGACGCTTATCTCCAGAACAGTCTCCTAGAGAGCACCAATGTGCGTGAATCCCATCTCACATAAAACTGAAGACAACAGGTGGTGCTATCCTCTTCAACTCAAAGTCAACAGCCAAAGCCATTTAGGGTGAAGGAAACTTAGGACCAAGACCCAGCTTTGTTGGATTTGGAGCAAGGATGGGAAGCCTTGAGTCAAAGCTCCCACAGCAGTCACTAATTACCAGCTGGCAGTCTCTCAACTTCTCCTCATGAATT
Organism: Aptenodytes forsteri; assembly: GCF_000699145.1. Taxonomy (NCBI): domain Eukaryota; kingdom Metazoa; phylum Chordata; class Aves; order Sphenisciformes; family Spheniscidae; genus Aptenodytes; species Aptenodytes forsteri. The sequence continues at coordinate 1,173,873 of NW_008795575.1, forward strand.
TGCTCTGTTTTGTGTCACTAGCTAAATATTTTTTGGAGCAAGGACAGGAAGCTCTTCCCATATTTGTATCATGTTCCATAACAAGTGGAGCATTTGGAATGGGAGAGCAACTCACCCCAGATGAGCTGCTAGAGAAGACTGTATCCACATCTTTAAGCCAGGCAGAAGAATTTACTACAGAGCTACCAGGTAGAACAGGGAACACTTTCACCTGAAGTTTTTTCCCAGCAGGTCAAAGCACGCTCTAAGTCCAGCTGCTGAATCAGACCAGACACACAAGCTAGAGAAGGCAATGTCTAGGTTGTGAAAAGTACTAGAGCTTAGCTGTGAAAAAGCTGCCAGCCTCATTGGTGTTGTCATGGATGAACATAAATTAGCAGAAATTTAGTCACTGTTGATTTTAGGAGTAAAAATTAAGATTCAGAGATTTGGGGTAAACCAGGGCAAGCTGGCAGCTGAGTGAGAGCATAAAGAATAACTGCAGTGCCCATGCAGTAGATTTACATGCTCGGAGGGACAGCAGGGTACCCAAGGTTTATAGCCAATCTTCCTCTCCTGCCTGGAAATGTGAGATCAAGTTCCCTTGGATGTGCAAAGTCAGCTTTCTCAAGATTACAGGATTACATGTGTTGTAAGAGTAGAGGAATAATCTATCCTACTTTTAACCATATCAAGATTCTAAGAAATATCCATCTAGTAGGCATTTTTAATTCTTATTTCACACGAGAATATTAGTGTGAAAAGTGTGTCCTTGATGCCATCCAAGGCAGGGCAGGTAAAAAGGGAACAGAAAAGTTCTCCTGTCATAAAGCCTCCTCTTTTATGTTGCTCCTCATAACTAGAAAAGGCTAGTGAACTTCCTTTAAGTTTGTAGTCTGGGCGCCTCCTCAGAAACAACAACAAAAGCTGGTGTATATCAATATGCTAGCTGGATTTTTACAAGGTTTATTTCTTAATAAGATGTTGATTCATTTGTGAATTAAGAACATGGTTTGTTGTGCAATCTCCTTTTACATGCCACTCAAACATCAAATGCAGAAAATTAAATAATGGCCTGTTTACCAAGAAGAGGAGATCCTCTTTAATTTAGAAGAAAGTTGTTTTGTCTAAGGGTTGGGGTTTTTTTGCGCCAGCATATGACAAGTGTGCCAAGAACATACGAATAAAATACACACAATACGTACTTCAGAAAAATAAAAAGCCAAGTTTTGATTTGAATTTAGGACAACTGTAAAGAGGTGATTCTTTTTGAACTAGATATGTTACTCAAATTAGTTCCACTCTCACCAACCACAAATCCTATTAAAAAAAAGAAAGCTGCACAGACTTATGTTTGCTTCCACAGTTAGAGAAAAGATGAGTAACAACTAGATCAGGCACTTTCCCTAGTGTCAGCTACCAATCCCTATTTCATTGAGAAAACAGCATTATGTTTCAAGTGACTTATTCAGAACCTGCTACTGTTTTTTCCTCCATCGGTACTGACCCTGCTGCCTGAGGAACGTGCACAGCCGCAAGACTGAGCTGCAGCAGAACTAGAAAACTGCTCAAAGATGCAAGATATACCATGAAATTTTATAATGAGGCATATACAGCTAGCTGCCTTCAGCAGTTAGATGCACTATACTAAGTAATTTATAATGTAAAGCACAAGAATCTGCAAATTGTGTAATAGGGCTCAGCAAAATATCTTGAGGGACAGTGAGAACTAGTTGAGTTTCGTGCAAACTTCCATTATAGTTGAACTGAAAGGCTGACAGAAAGAAAAATCGGTGTATTCTGGAGAAAATGTTAGCTCTGCAAAACAGAACAAGTTGCAAAACAAGCCTTATGGAAACCTTAGTGACACTAGAGGCAGCTTCTGGTTGGGAAAATGGATACCACAGCTCTTTGTAGCACTTACCACCTGCTCGTGCTGTGACACTCAGTGTAATTAGGCAGAACAAACTACTGGAGGGAATGGAGCAAAGACACGTAGCAAAATATGCATTTCAGGAAACAGAAAGACAAAGTAATCTTTATCACTCATAAATTAATCTGAGCCCAAGTGGCAGAGCAGCATGTGCATTAAGCCAGATTTCTGTTCTCACAAAAATGGAAAAAATTACTTCCAGTAAAGTTTTACTTTAAAAGGGCTAGTTATCAAAGTCACTTTTGTGAAGATTAAGCAAAGGCTGCCCCTACCATGACTTGCAGTGCAGTTTTTCAAGTTCCTGGGGTCTGTCTGGTGTTGGTTCATGCTTATACAATGGCTCCATTCGAACTCAGAAAAGCAGAACTCATCTTTCTTCTTATTCATTGCTGATACAGTTCAAGAGCTCATAGACCATTTACATTTATAGTGACTGTAAATAATGTGCTTGTTTTGGTATGAGGGGAACAATCCTAAAACTTTTCTCAAATAAGATTTTTTTTTTTTTTAATCCACATATTTTTAGAAGGGATAACATCACTTGATCTTTCCCCATGTTGTCGCTAATCCTTCTCCAAATTTTGCTTTTACACAAGAGTGAAAGTGCAGGCTTGCTCTGGCATGCCTACACACCGTACCCTCTTCTCCTAAAGGGAATGTTCTTGGTTATTAAAGCAAAAAAAGTCTTGCCTTAATCATTCACCCTCACTTCCACTGTTAGTCAGTTAGGTACATGCAACTTTCCAGCAAGGGATGCACACTCCATCTCAATTTTAATTGGATCCATACATTCAAAAAGAGCATCTTTCACTCCAAACCATGCTTCAGACCTGATGTTTTTTTGACTTCTGGAAGAATCCTACTCCTTCTGAGTTTTCTTCTCCTTACAGCCTATTTTTTCCTTGTTTGCTTGCTTTTTTTAAGCTTGTATTCGAGAAGCAAAATTCTGAACAGAAAACCTCAATTTATTCTGAATTCCTTTCTGTGAGATATTTGAGAATTTTTCCTATTTCATAATAATGGTGATAAAACCAACAATACTGTTGCAACACTCAAAAGTTATTCTGCAAAATACCTCAAAACTTACAAATATTTAAAAGAAATCAGTCCAATGTTACTCTCCGAAATGTTCTGCTCATTTCTAGCGCAGAGCACAACTTTGGCCCATTCTTCCATGAGGCATACAAAAATGATTTGCTGTGGCAATATACGTCACTACAAATTTCTTAGAGTCCTACTCAGTTCTAAAGTCAGGCCAACATGAAGATGCTTAACACATTACAGCATCAGGGCTAAAACAAGTCAGTGCCACATCTGCATAGGACAGCAGGCTGCTTATTGCAGTTAGGACATGAATCTCAGTGACACTTAAACACCTCTGGGAGTGCAAGTGGGACGTTGGAAGGAGAGTAACTCATGTCTGCCATCCACTTTCAAACCAATAATATGAGGCGATCCCAATACAGGTGAAAATGGAGCACGAGATACTGCATTCCAGTAAATCAGAGTAACATGATGAGAACTACCACTACAGTCAATGCAGTGAACGTCAGACTGTTATCAAGATATTGATTCAGGCAACAGGACACTAGTCACCATACTCACAATATCTCACATGCTCACATGTGCTCCGTAGCATGTTCTGGAACTTGCAGCGACATCAGAACACTTCATCACAAAAGCTGACTGGAAAAAAAATTTAAAAGTCCATTTTATAGAAAAGGTAAAACTTCAAAGGGATTTTTTCATGCCACATCAGGATGAAATCAAACATCTTCATTCTATTCAGATAACAAAATACAAACCCCCCAAAATAGCTAAGAAATTAGTGTCCATTGCACTCCCAAGAATTGTGCTAAAGTAGCTTCAAGCTACCGCTCAAAGCATCACATCTCAGGAAAGCATCTTAATCAGCAAGACAGTAAGTCTTTCCTATCAAACTGCACCACTTTTAGATAAGTAACTAAACACAGGTTTTGATGACCTGGTCACCCTCCTAAATGAGACTGAGTTACCACAATTCACCTCTGCAAGAAGAGGATGACTCAAATCCGACTTCATCCACTTAGCAACTGCCTAGCCTCAGACACTTTCCTTCCTCTGACTTTCACCATCAATTCCAGTTAGGGAGAGAGAACTCTTCCAGATAAGTTTAATCAAAACTGCTCCATTTGCAAGAACAGCTTTGGAAATCTACCAGTACCAAGTTTTTTAAAAATTCCCAATCATCCTCTCAGCCTTTTTATGTTAGTAAAATGTGTCTCTGCATGAAGTTGAGCGTGCAACTTGTTAGAGGAGAAGTCCTGACAGTGTTTGCAGCTTGACTCCGAGAAACTGAGCGCTGGCACTTCCTGCAAACACCATCAGCAGTGGATGACTGGGAATTTTTGAAGATGTTGCTGCCAATAGGAAGAAACTGTCAAGAAAAACAAACCACTTGGAAAATCCCATTTCAGGAGGCCAAAGAAGAACTGTGGCCGTTTTCACATCTGAAGATTAACAGAAACCCTGTTTTTCTTACGATTTCCCTTTTTTTGTTATGGATTTTTTTGTTTGTTGGTTTGGAGGTGGTTTGGTGTTGGGGATTTTTGATTGTTTGTTTGGGGTTTTGTTTGTTTGTTTTTAAAATACCTTTATAAGAATCAAGAACCAGCAACTGGAATACAGCTGCTCTTTCCTCTGAAGGTCTTCAGTGTGTGCCTGCAGAAAGGGCAGCTGTCACACCAACAATGCAGATCAGGCTGTCCAGCAAACCTCACCACTTGGAGAAATCTAGTTTCAGGAAGCCAAAAAGTAATTGTTGCAAGCTTCGCGTCTGAAGACTATCAAGCTGCTTTTATTATGATTTCAGGTTTATTTTATTTTAGTGTCTTTAAAAGAACCAAGCGTCATTTGTCAAGTAATAAATACATTAAATGGATTAAAGTCTTTGTGAAACACTTCATTACCAAAATAAAAAAAAGACATCAACAAGCAACCAAAAGCCATTTGTACAGTATCTTCCCCTGGGAATTTAGTGCTCTTAATTGCCATTTTACATTGATCACCATTTTTCTTCACTAGCAGGGAAGGAAATAAGAATCTCATCTTGTACTCAAGAGCAAAGTTGATCTGAACGTCTAAACCAGCTACAAACTCTGACACAGGATGCGATCAGATTTGTTTCATTTTCTTATTTTCAATTAAGAGGTAACTTGAAACCACAATATTTTTCACTCCCTGGATTTAGAGTGTCTCCCCAGGAAAGTCTGCTATCCAAACATTTTGATTTGTAAACAAACAAGTTCAGACTGTAGTTGTTTGCACTGCAGTAGAAGAAATGAATGCTTCAATGCATAGTCATCTGCCACAAAACATAAATGCTAAAAATATAAACAGATCCATATTCACCCTTTGGGCTTCACCGGATAAACAACAAGAACAGGGGAACTCAGCAAAGCTAAGCTCTCTGCCATTAATACTTCTGTCAGCAAACACTTGTAGGCATGGACATTATTGGAGAAGGTTCACGTTTTAGGCTTCGATCCTTATCACAACAAGAACTGCTAAGCCCTACCTAGCTGCCTTTAACAGATGACTTATTAGAAGATCCACTGCTTTAGCATACTAAGTTGCAAAATACCCTGGCATATGGTAGAACATCGTCTCTTCCCAAATCTCTCATCACTAATGCTGCTGGTTTTCTGCTACTTCTTTTAAAGACAGTCTGCAGTGACAATCAAAAGCACAATTTTGCTTCACCAACTGTGCACCATGCTCACAGAGCCTCCCCCGGGAAAACCACAAACTCATTGCCTTTCTAAAGGCTTTACTGACCTTTCTCAAAAGGCCACCGCAGCTACTTTTTGAAGACTTGTGAGGAAAAGAGGGGAACTCAATCACCACAAAGTATTTTTCTTATTCTTTCTCAGCTATTTCCCCATTACAGTTAATCAAGGGCTCTGGGGAACAGGCTCTGAGGAAGGCAATGTTGCATGTGGCAACTGATTTCAGGAGAACCAGCTGTAGCTCTGGGTTTGGGTGGGGATGAACTGGAGAAGCAGAGAAGACAGGAACTCGCATAGTCTTCAGCACTGTCTCCTCTTTAGCTGATCACTTACAATAAGAAAGCAGCAACCAACCCAGGCATGCAAGGGCAGCTTTCGAGGAAAGCAGCTCAACCTGCAACTCACTTGCCCTCTGAGCAGACAGGCAAGAAACCACAACTTTCCTAATAAACCCAAAAATCTAAGTGTTGCTAAATAGGAGATTTTTTCCTAGGAAACTCAGGGGGTAATTGACTTTACAGAGTCTTCTACCTCCTTGCAACAGGTGGTGAAACACCTTAGTTGTTTGGTTTTCAGTTTGCTCCATAACTATGTTTGGTGAAAAAGTTATGGCCAGGCAGCAGCTCCCCGTTTGCCTTGTCCTGCCTGCTGTGCTTGGGTTAAAACAATCTAAGAAGAGCTAACAAATCCAGCCAGGGAGACCAGAGTTTTACTGTCCCCTGCTTTCCAGAGCAATGGTCTGAAACTCAGGAACCAGTGGGCTTCTCTTCAGCTTTGCCGTGCCATGTTGGCTTTTTGCTACAATTACATTCCCTGCAAATGTGTTTAGGCTTTCCTACCCTTTGTCACATCTGGATGTTAAGCAATTTCTCCCCCTTAAGGAAAAATTAGTCAGGCGTTTCTGGAAGTGCTCAGCATTGTTGTACCCATAATCAGTTTGTACACAGTGCACAATTTCAACTGTGAGGTTACTTTTCCAAGGAACACTCTGAGGTGTTTGCTTTAACAACACTAATCCCTGCAAAAGCTATCAACTATCTGCAGTGATCCTGCTCCCTCCTGAAATATTTTTCTGTTAAAGACATTACTGTCTCACAGGAAATCATTACCTTGCATGCATACACCACCTACCTCATACTTTTCGATCACATTGCTATCAAAAATGAAACTCAAAATTATGCCTAAACTGGGATGATCATTACCTATTTGTATAGGCAAGGTACCCTATTCGTGGACTGACCACACAGAGACACCGCCTTTGGCATTGGCTGGAAAATGCAAACACACTAGAACTGCCTTGTTTCTTTTAAAAATAGCATTGAATAAAGAGCTCCTTCATTTCAGGCAACTACTTAGGAAATCGGAGCATTTTGTGACCCATTCCTTTGGATTACCTGCTAACATCTCCATTTCATTCAGAAAGGTGCCTTGGGTTTGGGCAGTAAGGCATGAAATTCCCCCCTTCCCAGCAGGAAAAGAAATAGTTAGTGGTATTCAAAGATTAACCCAAGTAAGCCACAAAGGAAGCCTGCAAGCACATATGGAACCCTGTACAGCATTGCAGCAGTGCGTTTCACTTACGTTCCCTGTGCAGCCAGTCTTCACCAACACGGATTGTTTTACTTGCCCTCCTTACCTATGTTGCTTTTTGGCAGGGGAGTGGTGGAGAATGTATTCAGAGCAAGATGCAGCTCCATGTCAATAACACTATCAGAGTCTATAACTGACTCAGTTATGTTTCCTACACAGAACAAGGTAGGGGAAATTCTAAAAACCAGACTAAACTTCAGAGATGGATCCAAAACTTTTCTATGAATATTCATCCAGATGTATAAACATAATTTATTTTGTCATACGTACTTGTTGGTATATGCCAACTTTACCATTTTTGTAAGTAAGATGATAGATCACTCCTTTTTTTGCTTTCAACCATTTGCCCAGAATTTTATGGATATACCACAGAAATGGGAAATGCAAGTGCATTACCAACCTTATACATGTGTAGCAAACCCCGTTTAAAAATCTTGTTTTATAGTTGAACTAGATCATATCCGCATGGACTGAGGCAGTTTCCTTACTCATACTCTGAGTGGGTCAGACACGTAGCAACTGTTTTAACAGGACACAAAGCACAAGTTACTATGCCCTGCCTCTCTGTTGATACGGATCTGAACTGGCTCATGTCAGGCTTTCTTGGAGCACAAGAAGTGCAAATAAGGTCTGTCTGCACTGTCATTGAAAACGTGCCCTTGACTCCACGCTGCTTGTAGAGAATCTCTTTAGTCTTTGCTATTTAGGTGATGACAAGCTATTACTCCTTTGTAAAGGAGAAGCATTCTCAGGTGTAAGGAAGGCAAGACAGAGAAGGAGGAGGAGGAAGGAAAAGACTGCGGCAAAGACAGGGAAGAAACAGAAGAGACACAAGCTTTATTGAGAAGTAAAATATACAAGGAGACTGAGATCTGGGTCTGATGCAAGACTCCATAACAGCATGTATAGTCTGAAAATGTAACTGAAGAGCTGCTTCTGACAGGCATAGGTAGGGCCTAATTCTAGATGGTAGCATCTCAACGGACAGGCTGGCATCTTGAGGGAACATCTGGCAAAGGCTCAGGTAACCAAGCAGACACAGAGGGTCTCTGGAGAGTCTTTTAGGAAAGAGAAAACATTCTGGACTTTAGAGGGAAAGAGGAGAAATTCAGAAGTGAGAGCTGAGGTGTTATAAAAAGACATTAGTAAGACAGCGTAGAGTCTGAGGGGCAGTCACCATTACTCACTGAAAGACAGAAGTAAAATGATTCAAGAGATGAGGCACAGAGGTGGCATAAAGGCAAACAGCAAATCTTTACTCTTAAATCTGTTCTTAGGTATTTTACATGTGAGTGCAGCCAGTCTTCACCAACACGGATTGTTTTACTTGCCCTCCTTACCTATGTTGCTTTTTGGCAGGGGAGTGGTGGAGAATGTATTCAGAGCAAGATGCAGCTCCATGTCAATATATCAGAGTCTATAACTGACTCAGTTATGTTTCCTACACAGAACAAGGTAGGGGAAATTCTAAAAACCAGACTAAACTTCAGAGATGGATCCAAAACTTTTCTATGAATATTCATCCAGATGTATAAACATAATTTATTTTGTCATACGTACTTGTTGGTATATGCCAACTTTACCATTTTTGTAAGTAAGATGATAGATCACTCCTTTTTTTGCTTTCAACCATTTGCCCAGAATTTTATGGATATACCACAGAAATGGGAAATGCAAGTGCATTACCAACCTTATACATGTGTAGCAAACCCCGTTTAAAAATCTTGTTTTATAGTTGAACTAGATCATATCCGCATGGACTGAGGCAGTTTCCTTACTCATACTCTGAGTGGGTCAGACACGTAGCAACTGTTTTAACAGGACACAAAGCACAAGTTACTATGCCCTGCCTCTCTGTTGATACGGATCTGAACTGGCTCATGTCAGGCTTTCTTGGAGCACAAGAAGTGCAAATAAGGTCTGTCTGCACTGTCATTGAAAACGTGCCCTTGACTCCACGCTGCTTGTAGAGAATCTCTTTAGTCTTTGCTATTTAGGTGATGACAAGCTATTACTCCTTTGTAAAGGAGAAGCATTCTCAGGTGTAAGGAAGGCAAGACAGAGAAGGAGGAGGAGGAAGGAAAAGACTGCGGCAAAGACAGGGAAGAAACAGAAGAGACACAAGCTTTATTGAGAAGTAAAATATACAAGGAGACTGAGATCTGGGTCTGATGCAAGACTCCATAACAGCATGTATAGTCTGAAAATGTAACTGAAGAGCTGCTTCTGACAGGCATAGGTAGGGCCTAATTCTAGATGGTAGCATCTCAACAGACAGGCTGGCATCTTGAGGGAACATCTGGCAAAGGCTCAGGTAACCAAGCAGACACAGAGGGTCTCTGGAGAGTCTTTTAGGAAAGAGAAAACATTCTGGACTTTAGAGGGAAAGAGGAGAAATTCAGAAGTGAGAGCTGAGGTGTTATAAAAAGACATTAGTAAGACAGCGTAGAGTCTGAGGGGCAGTCACCATTACTCACTGAAAGACAGAAGTAAAATGATTCAAGAGATGAGGCACAGAGGTGGCATAAAGGCAAACAGCAAATCTTTACTCTTAAATCTGTTCTTAGGTATTTTACATGTGAGAAAGGCTCAAAGGGAAAAAACAATGCAACGTAAAGTGGGATGCTGCATTAACCTTTTAGCATTTCCATTCATGCTTACCTTCCTTTCTTCTGGCGTGTTGGTAGGACTAGGCTTCAGGAGAGCTGGTCCTCTTCTCCCTGCAACACTGCAACTCCCATTAACATGTGTAACCGCACCACGCATCAGGCAAGCAATTGTAAACTTTTGTGGCTAAATCACTTTGATGCCAACACCAGTAACTAACCTGTAATTTAAAACACTTCATCCCATTCACTGTAACATAAGTCAGTCTGCAAGGTTATGCCAGCTCTTGAAGATATCACAGTCCAAAGTAGTCTGAGGAGAGATACAGAAAGAGAGGATAAACCAGATTCTTTAAAAAATTCTACACTAGAGAGGCAACACTGCAAACAGCTGCCCCACCTTCATTAAGTACTGAACCAAAAGTTGCTTCTGCAACCTTGCTGTCTCTGCAAATCTGTTTCACTAATAAAATCCCTTCCCAAAGCAGTGTTGGCCTCAGCTGAAATATGTTTACCTATTTTTTTCCTAGCTATACAGAATTAGAGCAAGCTAGAGAAGCCACATCTGACTTCTCAGCTTGAGAAGTAAGGACAAGCCCCCTTTCCAATCTCCTCCATCAAGAAAAATCGATCTCCGCTAAATAGAAAAACAGTAAAGCTCATAAATCCCTGCCCCTACAGTTTCTAGGAGACAGAACAGGAATTGGAAAAGAAAGTTTCTTATAAAAATCACAAGTCAACAATATTATTGTATTGCAACATCAATGGCTTATTGATTAAAATAAATATTTGTTCTCATGCAGAACATAAATACTTAACATCCTTTGTATCTTTCATTGTGAAACAGAGAAAAAAGCCCCTAATGGTCAAACTTCCATTACCTCTCTGTTTTTAGTACTCCCTCCCCTCTCTCATGTTCATGTAATTTGTGCCTTCTTTCCATCTCCCTTCTTTGCACCTTAGGGCAGTCACTTAACTTCTCTATGTTTTACAGCTTTAAGTCAGAAATTTTGGATCCTCATAGGAATGAGGAGGTACATATCCAGTAATGACTATGAGACAGTGTGTTCAATAACAAAAAAGTCAAAAGGCAGCCCTTATTGTGAGACAGATATAATATATCTCTTTCTGAGGAAACAGGCACGCAAAGGTTAGATGTCTTGCCCAGGACTTCAGTGAGTCATTCTAAAGCCAGAGGTTGGACCGGGGAGCCCCAAGCTCTTGCTCCTTTGCTCTAATCAATTAACCACTTTTCCTCTTCAGGATTTATTTCCTCTTTCATGACTGATGACTCAGCTCCTGTCTAAGGAAGGCATTATATACTACTTCATGATGAGAGGCTAATTCCTCCTCGACACATGCTGTTGGGTATAACATGACCCAATGTTACTGAGATAATCAGTCCATTGTCTCAGTATGTTAATTGAGACAAATAGTGTAATGAGTCATGTTTAGGTGTCTGCTTCAATGTTTCTTCTTTGTTTTCTGCTCCTGAGATTAATGTCTTGATTCCTTGGAGGTGACAGCTGACGTTCCTCCTCTCTGAGCACTACTGCCGGGATACTGTGTGTGCTTGTGCTATCTCATTTGCAAAATATTCCGCTTATTCAGATTTGCTATTTTCAGAGTCTTTGGAGAATTCTTTTTCCATGCCAACTGTTTTTTGAGGTTAAAAGCAAATGAGAAGAACTGAATCAAAACAACAACTCCCCTTCCACCCCCCTCTTTACACTTGAATCAAAAATGTGAACCCATCATTTATAAGCTTTGCCATTTGGTATTATGGTTAAATGATTTTATCAGCCAAACATTAGTCAGTTGTTAATCAGGGGCATTTCTGTCTGAGCTTTCAATATGGGAGCCAGGGACCTTCACTCACAGGGCCATGGATGGAGGAACAGAGGGCAAACAGTGCTACCCAATTTCTTTACAGCAGGACCTGGTATTTGGTATTTGCCACGTTCATGTTTTCACCTTTACAGGGGAGTCAGTTCCACACAACCAGCTGCTTGAAAAAAAAATAATCATCTAAATTATTCCTCCAGAGAGCAAACCCACAGCTTCCAGAGCTGAAAACATGGGCTGTTAAAACTTGAGCTAAAACCCTAAGCCAAGATTGTGACACTTCCTCATTAATGGATAGCTGAAACTTGGGATCCACCACTTACTTTCCTCTTTTAATCCCAGTAGGTTGCAAGCAAAGCACAGGAAAAGGATTTCCTTTGATCTCTTTATCTGTGTCTTAGGCAGCTATCCCAGTCTTGTTTCTCCCCATCTGGTAAAGCACAGCACAGCAAAGGCAGTCAGAGAGACACTGTGACTCTTACCCCACAGACGGGACCAGCACTCATCCTCTTTGCTTGCATTCGCTGAAGGCTCATCTAAACACTCTTTGCAAGCAGCCACGTGCTTCTGCCCATATTTGAGGCTGGATAGACATGAGCCTACTTCAAGCTAATAGTCATATGGGCCCTTTTACACATCCCTCAAAGCCCCAGGCTTGTTGCCACATCAGCATGGCTGCACAGCTTCTAGACAGAGGCCAATTCACACACAGGTGGCTTAAGCAGGCACATAAATATGTGCATAAAACCATAGAGCCAGGCTCTGCATTTCTTCAGACAGATCTATTTCTCTGTTTCAAAATCTCACCAGGGGGAGAAAGGAAATAGCCCTTATATAGACCCCTGCAATTTTTCTCTTTAAGGGCTATATAATCACACTTATCATTTGAGAGTATTCAGCAGACGTGGCTGAATTCAACACTTGCATGTCTTCCCTCAGCTTGCAATCAGTGGTTAGAAGTGAACAGCTAGTCCTCTCAAATCAAAATATTGTTTAGTGTTAACAGCAGAAGCTAAATATAATATTAAAGCTAGAGGATTTTTAACATAGTGAAAGGCTTTGAAAGAATGCCTCCTATTCAGTGGAAATTAAAATCTTCCCCAAGACATCCACTGTGAATTAAGCCAAAGTATGCACAGAAAAAAACCAAAATATCCCACAGAGCTGCACTGTAACCATCCATGGTCATACTCAGCATCAGTAAATTACTGCAAAAGTTGTTTAAGGATTTAACAAAAGGGCACAAGTCTGTGTATAGGCAAAACTCAAAGCAGGGCTAGCAAAGTCAATACGGTGGAATTAATTGCTAAAGGCAGTAATGAAAATGGTGAAAAATTGGCTTTTTTGACAACTTCTAAAAAAACTACCATGCTAGCCTTTGCAAGATCACATATCTCACCAAAAACATCCATGTCTCTACCAACCCATCTGCAGTTGGGCTTTCCATGGGGGTCCCTGAAATGCAGAAGGATGACATCAGCCACACACAAGACAGTAGATATGCTCATAATAGGATATGATCTATATGGAGGCTGCCGAGGCACAGCTGACATAGCTTTACAAGAAGCAAAACATGGCTTTGTGCTTTGCACTCACCGTTGAGACAGGTTAGAGGAAGACAGCATCGTCAGAGGGGAACAGAGCACTTGTGCATTTGGATGCAAACAGTAGGTAATGATGAGGCAGCATATAAGTAGTGATCCATTTTTGCGCAACTTTATTCATGAGAATTGTATGGAGGTGTTAAAAGCTAGATATAGTGATAAATCTTGGTCCCAGAATAGAGCCTTAATTCTTTAGCAAGGTGCCTCCCCTTCCTCCCCTCCATGAGGCAGAATATACCCAGTTTGGATAAAGATAGAAGCTGCCACTTGGGTGTCTTAGCTGGCCCCAAGCACATGGTTTCAGTTATGCCCTTTGTAACTGATTAAATTCCAGACTTGTTTGGATTTTGTTTCCAGCCTGGAAATAAAATACATAAACACAATACAATCACATTCAAAACAAGTTCTGATGAAGAAGTTTGTTTCCTGGTGAGTGGTTGAAGTGCCACCAAAATATTTGGCTGTTACTGTAAAGAAAGGGGTTTCCCCTCTATGCTGGGCTGGCTAAAATTGAAAGACAGCTTTATGGGTTCTTTCTAAATGTTTAAATAAGGACATGTCAGAAAGTTCAGTCTGAAACAACAAGAAAACACTTCCCCCCCCCCCCCCCCCAGCATTTTCTACTTTTCACCAGCTTTCTGTAATTTCCATCTGACTGTTCAAGGCTGGTCCTCTCTCAGGGACATAAATGCCCAAGGGAAGCTCTAAATATCCAGACATTACAAAGATATTTTATTTTCAAGAACATTGTTCAGCTGATGTTTTTGTATAGTAGATGAGACAGATTAAACCAGGCCATTAGCTGCATAAGCAACCCAGCTCTGTTTCAGTTTTGTCCCTACAACACTATTTCAGTTTACAACACTACTTCAGTTTTGTCCCTACAACTACACATCTCTTACTGCACTAAGCTAAAAAGCTGAACTATGTCAACACACCAAACTCCGAGCCTTATTGCGGCTAGGGAAGAGCAAACATTAGAATAATTGAACTTGAACTTTACAATGAGTAAGTTAAAGGTAACACCTGCTATTTGACATCTGGAGTTTAATCAGTGGGGATTAGGAAAAAGCTAGGCACCCTAATACCCACTCCTTCCTTCAGCTGTTCTGTCATGCTGAACGGGCTGCAGTATGCACAACAAGCAGAGCTTTGCTACAGCATATTCAAATTCAATTCGCAAAGCCTTGAGGAGGGACAGAAAATATATCATTCCTATGTGTACAAATGTTCTTCTTTATGACTTTTTGGTCAAGTGTGCCCATTTAAGACCTTTCCTTCTTGCTGCCAAAACAAACACAATTCTTGTTTATTATTTGAAGAACAACCAAATTACATGTTATTTAATTTTCACTGAATTTATCTGACCCTGCAAAATGGCTTTAAAAAAAAAAAATCCAGATACAACAAATTATACCAAAGGATTCAAAGTAAAGAGATGCAATGCAAGCTGGGCAGATGAAAGAAGAGTTTCAAAGCCAAGGTCAACATTATTTTGAGAAATGCAGGCGGAGTCTAAACTGTCTTCCCTTAACTGCTGCCCACCCCTCTCTTGCCTGCTCCCCTGCCCATCACAGATCCTTCCTGTTACAGCCTCAGACACAGTCCTGAGTCTGGTCATTTGACTTAGGAGTACTGCAAAACCTCTGCAAGGACCAGTTAACATCCCAGTTGAGACCTACAGCTACAAGAGAGAGAATTCGTTCTTTTAGAAGCCCTTCAGATCCCCTCCTCTGCCTCTTTTTTTTCTTTGTCTGTTTTCAATGCAAAAGTAGTTTTCAAAAAACAAAGGGTCCAGTGAATCATTTAATAAATTCTGGATTAAGCAAAAACTAAACTGTGCCATACACTTAATTCAAACAGCTGGAAAAAAAAAAAATATATATCTTTTCAATGGGCGAGGGGAAGGAAGGGGGGGCAGAAGAGGGAAGAGAAAGTGAGAAAGTGACAGTAAAGCTCTACTGCAGATTTCCAGAGAATCCATGGGGAAGTATATTCCCTAGAGGGAGATGAATGAATGAGGACCACATACAAAATAATTTTATGGTGTGCGGTAGGGGAGGTGGAAGAAAAGGTGTTGGGTAACAGTGACAGAAAGAAACTCTAGAAACACAGTCTAAAAGGAGGGGAAGGAAGGGGGGGCAGAAGAGGGAAGAGAAAGTGTTTTAAAGACAGTAAAGCTCTACTGCAGATTTCCAGAGAATCCATGGGGAAGTATATTCCCTAGAGGGAGATGAATGAATGAGGACCACATACAAAATAATTTTATGGTGTGCGGTAGGGGAGGTGGAAGAAAAGGTGTTGGGTAACAGTGACAGAAAGAAACTCTAGAAACACAGAAAGGAAAGTGTCAGTGAACAAGAGATCACTCCTGTTACAAGGTGACCTTCGACAGGGCTCTGCAGAGCAGATGCAGCAATTCTTGCCTGGTAGATGCAGTGCTATGTTTTGTAATTGGACGTTGTTGGAGGGAGTTTGCACAGTGAGCTCTTTGTAGTGGTTTCTTTAACAGTCTCCTATTCTTCCCGGGGCTGCTTGCAGAGGCTGCAAGGGAGACAGAGGGCAGGGGAATATGGAAGAAACATTTCAGAGGGCTGAGAGGCAGCAAATAACAGCAGCAAAATAGATTTCCCCATGGGCTGCAGTGCAAAAACATACACCAGAGGTTTAAGGGCTTGGAAAGTTGAAACAGAGGATTTAAATTCAAGGCAAAATAACATTTCTTTTAGGAGCTCAGACTATTTACATTCCAGTTGTAGCTGTGAATGGGCCCGGATAACCCACTGCCCCGAGCACCCCTCCATCTTCTCAGGCTGACAAGCTCAGCCTGTGCCAGGCATGGAGCTAAACTTTCATTTGTTTTCTGATCCACTGTCATTTCTGTCCTGAGAAAGGCTGTATACAGGTAAATCACTCTGCCAACCTCTTCAAAGAAAATGAATTATCTTTCCTAGCATTCAACAGCCCAATTTCCCAAAACATAACTGTACTTCTACACGGGTTCAATTCCTTTTGGTTTTTTTCAGATCTTATTTCAGTGAAATTGGAGAATAACAGAGGCCTGAGGGCTCTTTTAGACATGTTCACCTTCAAGGAAGATTTGATAAAAATGGATAATCCTGCTACAGACTGCTGGGAGTTTGTTCAAGAAACCACACACATACACACACACCCCCCTTACCGTGTTTAGGTTTTGCAACTGTTCAGATCCCATTATTTTCATCCTTAATAAATTCTGTAAGACATTTTGATAGCAACAGCTAAACTCTGAGTTTCTTGCTCCCTTTAAGGCATCTATGCTCTCTGATGCCCTCTCCCAGACTACCATCTCTAAATAAAGAAAAACATTCAGAACAACTGAAAGAAGAAAATGTGGAATGGGATGCCTGGTTTCCACACCCATCCCTTGCATCACCAATAAATCACCATCAAAAGCTTTTTTAATTTTTTTTTTTTTTTTTTATTGTGGAATGGGATGCCTGGTTTCCACACCCATCCCTTGCATCACCAATAAATCACCATCAAGAGCTTTTTTAATTTTTTTTTTTTTTTTTAAATCTCAGGATATCAGTCAGTCCCTCCTAGAGATGAGAACAGAGAGGTAACTCTAGCAGAGCATCACTACAAGTGTCACACCTTCAAAAATAAGGTTTACTGATTTTAAACAACTCCCATTTCCAAACATTAGTAGAGGACATGCACACAACCATATAACCTGTGAAGACCTGGAAAATGTTTTGTTTGCTTCCTCAGTTCTTTATTCAGTCTTGTGCTTGTGACTTTTACCTCTTGTTTTGAATAATGGCAACTCTTCAAAATGCACATCCATGCATCCACCCATATTACAGCTGCTTAAAGACATGGACTTGAGATTCAGTCATGAGCTGATATGGCCAGCTGCTGTATCACAGTGGTCTGACATGCAGTGCCATGATCCCAGCTGTCACATGCAGCCAGTTGCCTGGTCTGTTGATCTGCCAGCCAGTACTATGTGGCACACGTGACTCAAACCAGAGAGCAATTGTGCCTGAGGATATACCAAAATCCACACAGAAGCTAGTCTGGTACTGTGGCTCCTCATAAGTAAATGTGCACCATCAAGCGTGTACCATATGATCAGGTGCATCAAGTACCAGGCCAACAGCAAAGTTGCAAGGTCTGCAGTAGGGAGACAGTCTGCTAAAGCTAGACTCAGATCCTTTCATGCCAAATCCTGATTTCTTACAGGAATGCCTTGTTCAACCTTATCCTATTTGGACACCACCTGCCTTTAATTATTCTTTCTTTTCTGCAAGTAAAAAATGGCAAGCTGTATTCCTAGTGAACATGAGATCTACTGAAAACTTCAGTCTTCTGATCCCAAGATTTAGTCAGCTTCACTAAATAGTACCAGCTGAGCGGAAAAGACACAAACACCCCCACGGACATAAAAGTGCCTGTTCCCCTTTTATATTTGTACACAGCCAGCTCAAGGGAAAACAAACACACAAGGCAAGCAATGGGGGTTCAACCCCCCTTCTCTGTCCAGGTTCCAAATGCCTATGTTTAAGGCGGTCATCATAACCAGCCAGGAATGCCTCTATACTCACATGCTCAACATATCTTCCACTTGGAAATCTTCCATGTTCCAGCAGGAAGAAACTGTTGTTCTTCTTAAATAAGTTATAGCCTGATAATGAGAGTACCTGCTTGGATGCAGGACATACAGGTTTGAATCTTTTCATGAAAAGATTCTTTGCTTTTCTTTACTTAGACCCCAAGCACACCAAGTATTTGCAGTAAAATAAGTTTATTAAGGGATGGTTACATTCCAGAGAGAAAAGGGAAATACTGAAATACCATTTGATTCAACTAGGTATCGAAATCTGGCCAAAAATAAATAGGCAAACAATTGTTCAGACAGTACATCTATTTAATCCATCCTGTTCCTGATTAAAGCACCTCGGTTTTTTTCTTCTACTTCTAACCCTGTTTCTTCCCCTGTACTCGGCACTGGTGAGGCCGCACCTCGAATACTGTGTTCAGTTTTGGGCCCCTCACTACAAGAAGGACGTCGAGGTGTTAGAGCGTGTCCAGAGAAGGGCAACGAAGCTGGTGAAGGGTCTGGAGAACAAGTCTTATGAGGAGCGGCTGAGGGAACTG
>NW_008795575.1:1192494-1203970 GCF_000699145.1 Aptenodytes forsteri
GCTGCCCAGGGAAGTGGTTGAGTCCCCATCCCTGGAAGTATTTAAAAGACATGTAGATGCAGCACTTAGGGACATGGTTTAGTGGGCATGATGGTGTTGGGTTGACGGTTGGACTCGATGATCTTGGAGGTCTTTTCCAACACCTTAATGACTATGATTCTATTCTGTGATTCTCCACACCCTTCTCCCAGTTCCCTCCTGATTTCCCCTCATTCTTTCAGCTTCCTCCCCAGGGAGCTGGGCCAGGCCATTGCAGCTGGCAGCAATGGGCTATATCCCCCCACTTTTGATGCAACTTGCTGTCCTGTTAACAGCTCAGGGTACCCTCATGGATCTACTCCAAAACCTTGACCTGCTGCTTCCCTGAAGCAATGCAAAATTTAAGCAGCGGAAACCTCCCATTTCACTAGTCATCACAGTAATTTTTTTTTTTTTTTTTTTTTAAAGGGCTTGATGTACTCCAAAACCTTGACCTGCTGCTTCCCTGAAGCAATGCAAAATTTAAGCAGCGGAAACCTCCCATTTCACTAGTCATCACAGTAATTTTTTTTTTTTTTTTTTTTTTTTACAGGGACTGATGTCAGCTTGAACATGTGGCAAGTGGAAGGACAACATCTGTACTCTGGGAACAGCAAAAGCTGTTTCCTTTGCTTTGTAATTAGATCTTCAAGTTGGCCTAATCCATATGTTGCATAAAAAGGCTTATTCTTCTTAGCCTCAGTCACTCCAGTTGGAAAAAGAGACTTTCAAATTGTCTCAAAGGTTTCCTTAAGCCTGTTTTGTGGCATAACCCCCAAAATTTACCAACAAGGGCATCACATATAATTGAAAGGAGTCCAGCAGGGTTAAACACTTGCTGTGGATGACATGAGAACTGGCATACCTTCTGCAGCTCTGGAATGGGAATGTTATGAAACACTTTGAATCAAAAAGCAGGAATCACCTGCATCTTCAATCATAGCTAGGGTCATTCTCAAGAAATTAGATGGTTTTATTTCTTCCCATTATGTCCACCTAGAAGTGTAAGCTCCCTTTACCCTGTAAGGCTCAGCTTTCCTGTTGAGCGGAAACAGACAAATCAAGGGGCCTGTGAGTGTCTCAGTGTGGATAATGGTACTAATCTCTTTCAAGAGCTACAATGAAGAGTGCCACAGAAGGACATTACTAACAGGAGATGAGTGCCTTCTAAAGTTTTGTCCCATATTTTACAGGAAAAAATATGCCTGTAAGCTCTGGCCTGAAAAAAATTCTTAATTCCAAGTTTGCCGTGAAACACAGAAAAAAACATTGCACCAGCCAATTCTCCCATTTTGTAAAAATAAGTCTCAGTATGAGATCCACATGGACTACATTTTCTCCTGGGCCATTCTTCCCCCAGTGGGAACTAAAACAGATTTCTAAAATTCTCCCAGCAGGAAACATTGTGTGATGTCTCTACTCCACCACAGCACCATCGCATCAGAAACCATAGAGTCCTTATGTCTAATTTTGTTCTAACAAAGTTTATTCATGGGCCATCTTATTTTCATCAGCACAAGGAAGTCCTTGAGAGCAGCTCTGCATTCAATTTCTTCACTGGCAAATTCAGTTCGAGATTACCCCCCTCCCACCTCAATAAATTGTTTCTAATGTCCTAGGCAGAAGGGGTTTTTAATCCTCAGTTGTGGCAATGCAAATCTCGATTAGATTGCACTTTAAACTAGGTCTGTGAAGTGATCTGCAATTAAGTAACCTAATGTATGTACCAGTATACCCCTGCTCTTTGTAATTCCCTTCCCACACACACACACATCCCTGCATTGTTTTGCTGACCTAGTTTAGAAAACCTCTGCTCCCAAAAAGTTATTCAGTACAAGTGACTACAAATTTAGCAGGGTGACAGTGTGTGGAGCTGGGAGCTGGTTTTATCATGAGCTTTCCTATGAGAGGAATCTTAACAGCACACCATTAATTTGAAATTATCCTTAAGTTCCGAGTCACTTTGAGAGGTTTCATGTGGATGTATTATGTCCTGGGTTGTGGGCACACAAAATAAGCAATTACTTATTCCTCATTAAGAAGGCACAGAAATAAGAATGAGTACTTATGCTTTGACTATTTAGCAGAAATGTTTTGAGAACTGCAACAATTAAATCCAACCTCAGAGTACAAAAAGTTCATAGTTTTCCCTAAAAATAAGGTGTCTGCTTTCCTCAGAAAAGTTGAAACTTCAATTACAGAGCTGAAAACTTTGAGCTGAAATTCTTAATTTTAAGTTCTGTTTCAAAATATATGGGTTGTCCCAGAGAATTATTTTCAGTGCTTTTCAATTATTTGAGAAAAAAGTTTCAGTGGAAAAAATATCTGACTAGTGCCAGTAATTACACAATTTGTCATTAGAAAAATGCAACATCTGCCATCCATGGCACTTCATAACCCTGATCTAGTTTCTGCTTAGGAAAAAAGCCATTGTGACAGATGCAATAGCAACGTATGCACCAAAAAAACCCACAGAAACAATACCATCTTTAGACAGATCAAGAGATCTAACAGCAGCACTCGTTGCTAGGCTGATGATGCACAGGATATATCTCCGAAGACCATTTTTGCCTTTATCACGAGATTTTGCAGACAGCTGCTCATTACTGTCTGCCCACACCATTCCATGAATAGGGGTACATACTGAAAAAATCAGTTTTTACTTGCCTTATTTCCTATTCCAAAAAAGTCACAAGAACTCAAGGGAACACCTCTCAGCCACCACATTATGGACTTAAGACAATGCCTAATTTTAGCTGCACCATTCGTATCTTGAGTTGATGTCATTTGAAGTGAAGTAAAATAAAGCTTAAAACACCCAAGCTTGTTGTCCTGTATCACACACAATACATTGATATGCATTTACAGCACTGGCTGAGTAACAGGTTTTAGATCAGAAGGCAGGAACCTTGCTCCAAAGAAACAGGCAAAAAAAATTCATGCAACTATTTAGTTTGCTTCAGATCTATGGAAACCAGAGGCCAGTCAGCAGGAGAACATCAAGAAGTTAAGCACTGATTTCAACTCGCTTCCAGTTTAGTGAAGAACATTCCCTCGTCCGCAGCTTGTCCTGGGGTACAAATCCCATTAGCTCAGTACCTTGAGATCACAGAGTGAAACAGAGCATAGCTTCAGAAACTAGCCCAAAGCACTTTAAGAACCAGAGCATATTAGTGCAAACGATGGGAAGACAGTTGCCAAGTGATCTTTGCAGTTGTTCTCTTCTGACTTTGGGTGGCAAGGGAATGGGGGTGTTGTGCCACAGCTTGCAGCTTCACACGATGTCAAGGGAAAAGATTAGCTCATCTTTCAGTGACAGACAGGAGCTTGGCCTGTGTTTTTTCACAAACATCACCTTTCCCAAGGGAGAGAGAATTTAAACCCTTGTCTGTCTCAAGCAATAAGTGTCAGTTATCAAATGCAAACCCGGCGCCTTCCAGTCAGCACTTCTCCAGAATGACAAGCAGCTGGAGGGAAACAGCACAATAACCCATTGAGTATGAGAAAGAGAAAGCTTTTTGCCACAGGGCAGCTACAGGTCTTTCTGAAGCTTAAGGAAAGGTAATTAGAGGTCTTGTATAATCTGTTCCCGTCACGTCTGGGCTGTAATGGAAAAAGGACCTCCACAGCTCTTCTAAGAAATTTAACATACTGCTAGAGACTGTCTTTACTTTAAACACATAGCATTTTCAGTGTAGTCCCCAATCATGAATACTGTGCAAAATACTTACAGTACTGGATAACCGTTTTGGTACAATGGCTTTGCAGTTTTTGTATTTCAAGTACACATAAAAGCTTACTCAGTTAATGCCTTTTGCCATCAAAAAAGCTGAACAGCTTTCAGCCAAGTCAAACTTAGAGTAGAAGACACGTGAAGAACCTTTGCCTGCACTTGTGATGGATTAGCAATGTTTAATTCTCCAATCATGACTATTTTGGTAAAGGTGCTGACAAAAAACCCAAACAAATAAGCCTGGTTAAGAATCTCAGCCTGGATCTATTGGAGTAAGCATCTAAAAGCTGCAAACTGATGTGAAAAACAGACAAGAGCCAGTGCCACCTCAAAAATCCCTGCTATAATCAAAGTTTGTAAAAATTATCATAAAAGGAAAAGTTGACCCAAAATAGGAAGATATCAATCACTGTGGGAAAGGCAGTTTTCCTATGATGAAAACACTAAAAAAAGAAGAGTTGACAAACTGATGAATGCAGCAAAGCTAAGGAAATCCATTTTGGAGAAATGGCTTATGGCATGCTGAAAGTGCTTGGTATCTGTCAGGCACAACGGGGGGGGGGAGGGGGGGCGGGGAAGACCAATATGTTTCCTTAAATGTGAAGGCAAAGGGAAGAGGAACAAAAGAAGAAAAAGAAATAAAATTTTAAAAAAGACAGAAAACATGGAGCTAGTGGCTTTCAATGTTTCCTGCAGAAGTAGTAGCCAGTACTGTTAAAATGACAGTTCCCTCTCAAGAGCTTTTAAACACATTGGAAGTGACTACCTCTTCCCAGGAACTCAAAGTCTAAGCAGACAAGGTAGGCAAAGAAAGGGGTGGAAAGGGGAATAGTTATCCAGAATTCATAAATAGGGAACAAAGGGACTAAGTTACTTGTCACACAATACCTTGTGTTTCAAACACCTAATCCCATAGTCTAAGCAATAAAGACCACCCTTTCTCTTGACAGTATATTTTTAATTGCACACAATCCAAAGGAAAGGAAGGCTCTACCACAGAGAAGTATTAATCCTCCTAATTAAGTGGAGTAGTTGGAAAGCAGTTAAGAAAACAAGTGAAAGAGTGAAAGGAAACTAGCTGAATAACATCAGAAATAAACACTAGACTTCTTGCTAAATATGACACTTCCATCAGTCAGAGGCCCCAGGGGAGTGTAGTGCTGGAGACAGATTGGTATTTCTTGAGGAACATTAAAAGCCTGAGAAGCATTTTAAGCAGTACAGTATATAATAGCACCACAGAGCGCCACTGGAGCGGGGTACAGCAAGCGGGAGGTCTGAATTGTATCCCTTCAGCTCCCACTGCCTGAAGTAATTTCAGGCTATTTACTTAGCTTAGCATCTCCAGTAGAAATGACCGAATTAGAAAACCCATCTTAAAATAAGCATCTAAACTGAAGACATTAAAAATCAGTAACCATTTTGCAAATGTTTTGCCTTTTGCCTCTGCATCCCAGTCCACTTCGTAAAGTGGTCAGACATCTCTGATGACACAAGCAGCAGTGGGATGCTCTCTTGTAATTAAGATACTTGTCAAGGTTTAACCCCAGCTGGCAACTAAGCACCACACAATCGCTCGCTCACTCCCCCCTGGTGGGATGTGGGAGAGAATTGGAAGGGTAAAAGTGAGAAAACTTGTGGGTTGAGATAAAGACAGTTTAATAGGTAAAGCAAAAGCCGTGCAACGCAAGCAAAGCAAAACAAGGAATTCATTCACTGCTTCCCATCGGCAGGCAGGTGTTCAGCCATCTCCAGGAAAGCAGGGCTCCATCACGTGTAACAGTGACTTGGGAAGACAAATGCCATCGCTCCAAATGTCCCCCCCCTCCTCCTTCTTCCCCCAGCTTTATATGCTGGGCATGATGTCACATGGTGCGGGATATCCCTTGGGTGAGCTGGGGTCAGCTGTCCTGGCTGTGCCCCCTCCCAGCTTCTTGTGCCCCCCCAGCCTCCTCACTGGTGGGGTGGGGTGAGGAGCAGAAAAGGCCTTGACTCTGCATCAGCACTGCTCAGCAGTAATGAAAACATCCCTGTGTTATCAACACTGTTTCCAGCACAAATCCAAAACACAGCCCCATACTAGCTACTATGGAGAAAATTAACTCTACCCCAGCCAAAACCAGGACACTTATAAAGCTCCATTATTAGTGTACTTGCAGATCAGCAGCTGTATTGGCAAGTTCCAGGCATGTTACAAATCAGGACTGAGGAGATTTTCCCAACTTGAATGGGAATAAGTATTTTAACAAGCGTGGTTTAATAGTAGTCTTTGTGACTCTTCCTCTGCAACTACAAAACACTTGAGATTTCCTCCTAGTAATAAGTATTCATGGCGCCTTAGCAACAATTTGGGTCTATTTCTCAATGTTAAGTTAATTAAGTTCACATTTTCAGGTCATGTACTTAGTCTTCATTGCATAGTTATCAGACTTTCTGTTCTCATATTTTGCTTTTCTTTTCCTCCCTCCTTTCTTGCAAGCTTGGTTGAAGCTTTACTTTTTCACATTTGTCCTTTTCCTGTTACGCTTCTTGACCTCTACAGCAGCTTTTTCCCCACTCCTTTTGGACTCTGTACTTTAAGTCCTTGAAGATGGCTCTACCACTACCAGTTACATTCTGAAATTATTTATTTTACAAGTTCCCTTTATGTCTCTCCCTCCTTTGTTTATGATGATACATATTCCTGATAGTTTTAACATTTTGACCATGAATAAATTCCTAGCCTCTTCCATAGTCGAGTCCTTGAACTCCTCAGCCACTCGACTTCATTCCCCACTTCCCTTAGTGTATCCATCTCTGTTCTTTTAAAACCAGTTCAGACTTGCTTTTGCTTCTTATATTATATCCCAAGTCACTGAGAAAATGAAATTGGTTTGAAATTCTTCTGCCGAAGGCATAAAAGCCTTTAAGTCCTCCATTCCCAAATTCAAACAATGGAATAAGAAAAGCCCTGTTGCTTCAACACTGTATAGGCAGCAATTCACAAAATTATGACAGTGTGTGAAGGTCAGTAATGCAGCCAGTCCTCCTCAGCTGGAATTCTTGACA
Organism: Aptenodytes forsteri; assembly: GCF_000699145.1. Classification (NCBI taxonomy): domain Eukaryota; kingdom Metazoa; phylum Chordata; class Aves; order Sphenisciformes; family Spheniscidae; genus Aptenodytes; species Aptenodytes forsteri. The sequence continues at coordinate 1,199,294 of NW_008795575.1, forward strand.
CACAGAAGCTATTGTCCATCTGAAACGAGTAGAGGAGAATTACTGAGGATTTCTTCCTCTTTCTGAGTAAACAGGGTCAAACACGACATCCAAGAAAACCCCCAAGTCAGCAAAACAAAAAGTAATTGTGTTCTTCCAGGCCAAATATGGCCATAAGGAAAGGAGGAAAAGGCCTTTTGACCATGTGAAGAGAGAGTTGTCAAAGACAGCTTTTCTTTTTCTGTGGTGCTATTTCAGCACAACTGTATCCCCTGCATTTCTAGAGAGAAAAAAAATTAAAATGCAACAATAATTGCCAAAGAACAGAAGTTGAACAAACAAAATACCAATCAACTTCCTAAGAAATGAACTTCAGTAAATATTTTATTTGATCCTCTGATCTTTTAGAGTGAGAAAAAGCAAGGGGGGGGAAGTCTCCTCAACTAAAGATTTCTTGAGGATAGATTTTTCAGTCCAGTGGTCAAAATGCAGAGAGTATGTTAAATCAAAATACTTCATTTAACCTCAGAGACTTGGTTTCATCAGTACCTCATAAGTTTTTTCTTTCAGAATGTGTAGTTTTATATTTGAAACTTTATTATAAGACGAGGTCTCAAAACATTGTTTTGAAAGGAACAAGTGTTTTCTAAAACAGAAGTTACATGAGCATCTTTGGTTCTCCCCATCTGAGCAGATAAGCAGGGAAAGAAGATTCTGTGCTCATTACAACAACTCAGGACTGAAATGAGAAGCCAAGATGATCAGAAAACACACTTTCCATACACTAAAGAAATTCTGTGGCTGAAAAGCTGGTGGAATTGTGTGACACTGGAGTCACTACTGAAAAACCCACAGCTTTCAGTCACTAGTATTTAGTTTAGATTTTTTTCTTTTAACATGCTGTTATAAAACCCTGATCTTCGAGAGATGAGATGAATTTTTATTTTTCTTACAGAAAGTCAATTTAATCGGTGAGGCATGAAAAGATCAAATTGCAGTACAGCATTAGCAAAAATTTAAATAGCATCTTTCTAGCATAATGCCATTTCAGAAAGTAGTACTGCATTCCTCCCAGGAGGGCTGACATTTAAATATTTATAGGATCAAATGCTAATAACAGAAGATTTACTTGACCTTCTCTCCCTGTCAATAGAGGATACAGCTCTATAATGTCTCTTCTAGTATTTTAACTGTGCTTCCTTTCAAGTGACACAATAATCAGGGATTTCTCCCACTTTGTCTTTTTTTGCATTTGAGGCCAGCAGACTCATCAGCTTCATCAGATCATGGGCAGGGGCCTTATCTATACCCTCAGTGTAGGTTCCAATCCAAAACTGGATGAGGTGCTATACGATAAAAGAAATTAATGAAGCAATAGTTTTCTAGTAGTTTATTATATCAGCTCTCCAACTGCTCTTACTAGATTATGTTCTTGCCGAAATCGTAAGATGGTTTCACAACATCTCAGCTAATCTTGCAACATCATGTCAGTTAAGCTGATTTTGCACTGATTTAACACAACTAGATCTCAACACACTGGGAGAATAGGGGTTGTTCAAACATCAAATGTGAGCCCAAAGTCTCAGTAGATATACTAACTACAAAATAAATCCTTTAATTATAAAGCACTGGAATACTAATTTAAACACTAAATGCAAGTTTTCGGAACCCATCTTCCAAACTTCCTTGGTACCCCTGAGAAAAGATCTTATCCTAAAATTGAGACAAATTGAGACAAATTAGGACTGCAGTATTATACATATGCAACTGGCAAGACACAGAAGATATTGAGCTAGCAATTCACTGCTGGAAAAGCTTTGGATTATCACTACAGGAAAGGAAAGTTCACCACATAGGGGAGTTCCTGTTGTTTAAAGTAATTATTTCCAATGAACTGGCATGATTTGATGTCTTAGAGCATGTTGGATAAACAGCACCTTACAAAATGAACTTTCGCTCACATATACCAGTTAAAGTGATACAAAAAACCTTGTGTATCAATAAGTTAACCCTTTCTTTCTCCACAGCAGAGGCATAGAAAGTCAGCTTCCTGCTGATACTAATAAAACATTAATTTACATAATCTGAGTTTTTTTCAAAACACTGATTTCACACAGTAATTTTTACTTTTCTCTACTTGTCTCTGTAGGAAGTAGGAATCTACTACTAACTAAAGTCCTCTGATGTAACTGTGTTAAGTATGGTAAAAAGGACATCAAGTATCTGCAAGAACCACAGATGACAACAGGACAGAAGAGAGCAAGCAGGTAAAAAACTACTTGAGTGTTTCCCCTCTCTGATCACATCAGATGCCTTGTTGCTTTCTTCACTGAGGTCTTCATCAGCATGAGGCTGCTAAGCCTTCCTCCAAAGCAACAAACGAAGCTAAGAGTTTTTAAACGCCTTTTTACCATTCAAAGCAGCAAGTTAAGCCCCTAAATATCTTCAGGGCCCCGGACCTGCATTCAGAGAGAGGCACTCAGCAACACCTTATTCAACTGAGACTACTATTCCCTCTGGATTAACTGGAGTTTTTATGGGTCAAATCACAGCTATATATAGAAAAACTTGCTAATTTATTGTTCTTGAGTAGCATAATCTTACAAGGCTTTAAGTATGTTTCTCATTAGAAGTGACATTTGAATTTCAGGGGGTGGTGGATGATGTTATTTTGTTTCCCGTTTTATTTTTATAGCCATTTCCAAGTAGTTGTTCATTAAATCGATTTTAGTGTTTGATGTATTCTGTATTTAAGCAGGACAGTATATGTTGTACCTTAGATGTCATTTCATGTAACACCTTATGAAAGAAATTCACATATCCCCTATCCACTGTTAATTCTAAAGACAAATAGAAAATATTAATCAATGCCAGAGGCAAAAGAACTCAACAGAAACCAGCCGGCTGCCTTATGGAATAAGTGATTGCTCCATGATACCTTGCACACAGAAGATGAGCTTTTTCTCCTGGCAGTCCTTATAAGTGGAATTTTATCATGACAGACAATGTCAGAGGGCTTCAAATGATTAAAGGCAAGAACAAATCACAACTCCTTCTCCCTCCCCCAAAAAGATTAATGTAAAGCACCTTGGGATTTGTCTACATGAAAAGCTTCATATAAAATAATTGTTATAAAAATACTTGCCAGCATTTATCAAATGCTGTCCTTTGAATAGTTGACATCTCCATTAAAACCTCTCTCAATTAGTATTCCATTCAGCTTTAGTAAATGGTAAGTGTGAAGCAGTCACAATAGAGTCCCAGCTGATGCAACTAAAAAAGAATCTAATGCAAATTCCAGCAGGCTTCAGATGTAGTTTTAAAACACTTTCCTTAGAGCCTAGCTTTTTATTTGCTGACAGATGCTTTTGTAGACCTGCTAACTTTTGAAGCCAGCAAACAGTAATCACCCAGGCAGAGGTTGCATCAGCAGAATAAGCACAGCAACAATGAATAAGACTCTGTATTTTGAATGAAACTTGAGCACATTTGCCAATATCAACAGGTACCACACCATTGTTTCTTGGAGATTCATCTGCTTGTGTAAGCTGTCCCAGTTCTCTCTGGCAAAAAGGAAAAGCTGCTTTCAAATTTCACCTACATCAGCACCAATGAAGAATAACACCGCAAAAACAGAATTCGTTCCAGTTTATATCAAGATTACTGAGGTTGAAGCCCTTGAAATTTCAATTTTCCAGTCAGTGAAATGAAGACAGTAAATAATACTTGCCTACCATAAGAGGGAATTGGGCTGACATATTAACATTTGCTCAGTGTTCAAGAAGTTCTAGCTCAAATAATTCACATATTCTAAATTTGCCTCAACTTCATCCTGTGCCTAATGCCAGTGATTTCAATCAACTTATACCAAAAGATGTTTGGTCAGCCTTTTTTTGCCTCGAGCGCACTGTATTTTCTGCTGCTGTGGCCAAATGCAACACAGATGGCTTCCTTGGCATGCAGCTAGACAGGCACAGGTCTTCTTACCTGGCAGCAAATCCCCATGCCAGTGCACCACTCAGTGGCCTGAATGCATCTTCATATATGAAAAAACAAGAAACCACATGGAACCCAAGTTAATTTCATTTCCCTTCCCACTTACCAGCCTCCAAGAGCAAAGAATTTTTGCTTCAAGCTTCTTAATTAAAGCTTCCCTTCTACAGCTGCACTGTGTTAGCACTGGACCCATTATTTGGCTTGCAATAATGGCTCTACACCTGTAGAGCCAAGAACTGTAGACATGAAACACAGGAATATGTCAAACTAGAAAGGGTGAGAAAGATGGTTGCTGGTGAGACTTGGGTCAAAGCAGACAAAAAAGTTAGGCTGTATTCTCCATTGTCAATGCATATAAGCACTATCAACAGAAGTGCAGAAAGGAATTGGAATCCAGAAATTTGTGTTCAGAAGTTTAAGAAAAAAAACCCCTGTGAGACTGGTTGTTGTGGTTTAATCTCAGTCAGCAACTAAGCACCACGCAGCCGCTCGCTCACTCCCCCCCACCCAGTGGGATGGGGGAGAGAATTGGAAGAGCACAAGTGAGAAAAAACTCGTGGGTTGAGATAAAAAAGTTTAATAATTGAAATAAAATGATAATAATATGAAAATAATAATAATACACAAAGCAAGTGATGCACAGTACAGTTGCTCACCACCTGCCGACCAATGCCCAGCCAGTCCCCGAGCAGCGGCCCCCCC
>NW_008795575.1:1204359-1248092 GCF_000699145.1 Aptenodytes forsteri
GCCAGTTTGGCTGTGCCCCCTTCCCAGCTTCTTGTGCACCTGCAGCCTTCTTAGTCGGTAGAGCATGGGAAGCTAAAAAGTCCTTGACTAGTGTAAGCATTACCTAGCAACAACTAAAACATCGGTGCGTTATCAACTTTGTTCTCATCCTAAATCCAAAACACTGTACCAGCTACTAGGAAGGAAATTAACTCTATCCCTGCCAAAACCAGGACACTGGTTAAGTCACAAAGCCATATTCAAAATGTAATTTTCTTTGTAAAAACTGTAGTCTTGAATACCACCATTAGCTGTTGCTGAAATCCCCCATCAATGCCTCAGTTTACCACTTCATAATTCTACATATGCTTTAGCTTTACCTGCACCTCTGTGCATTACCAAAACACTTCAGTCTTGGTATTGAGTTGCTAACTGCCTAGGCTCTGGCTGTGCTTGAACAAGATCCCAGTTCCGCATCACTCCCCTGTTTGACTAGCTATGGTATGTTCAGGACTCATAATACAAAGAAATCTCTGACAGAATACACTAACAACCATAAGTATCTTTTAAAAGAAAGATAAGCAGAGAAAGAGGTAATGTTCTCTCTTCTCATGTACAACCTCCTAACCTTTAGGAAGTAAACCAAGGGTAATGCTCAGGAAACATCTCTCAAAGAGACAGAACTACACAGTTATAGGCTATTCCTACACTGCTTTGGACGTGTGCTTCGTTAGCTTATCTATAAAATTATTATGATTTAAGAGGTTTGCAGATGCTACAGTAACAGGGAACAGTCAATAGAAATACAGTATCTATCTTCAATAGGTTGCCAGTTGAAACTAATAGCCATATTTCATGTCTTTCCCCATCAAATGGGAAAACAAGCCTATTACAATGTTTTATTGTAGTTTTATGAAGAAAGTGACATGTGTTGGGGATTAACATTAATGAAAGAACCAAACCCTTATGATTTTGGAACATAGTGTCCTGGAATGCAAGAGAAAATTTAGACCTAAATCAAGATTCATTTTCACAGCAAGTATTCCCCATTTTCTGCCAAAGATGACAAAAAGAAAACAGCAGACTTAACAAAAAATAAGCCGAAGCCCACAATCTCAGTACAAAATAGGAACATGGATGATACCTAAAAGTGAATTACAACCTTTTGGCTAAGTTGTTATGCAAAAGAGGCCACACATGAAGCAACCACATAAAAGCTGGGACTACAGTGCTGCAGGAAGTGGGTGCATTGAAAGGGCAAGACATGGAGGAGAGCTGGAACTTTTCGCTGAGACAAAAATACCGAACACCAAGCTGCCTCTGCAGCTGGGCCTGGTGAACTCCAAAATGTAACAATACATGGTGCTATTTGTAGTACCAGGCCCTTAATAAATTGGGAAGCACATGAAAAAAGGTAATGCATAATTAGCGTAATTAACAGAATTATGACAAACTAGCTGATTGTTGAGACATCCCTTGCTTAATTGCAAAGCACTGCTTCCTCTACCCTCAGACATATCTGCATTTCAACCCAGGTGGTCACACTTTGCACCCAAGGCCACTGAGCAGTAGAATTTTACCACAGAACACTGCAAGGATTTATCTTAAGAGCAAGCTGAAGTCCTTTCACCCCCGACCAAAACAGTTTTACATATCCCAGTCCTTTTTTTCTTACAAAAGTCCTTTATTTTTCCCATTCAAAGCAAAAGCTTCAAAAGAAAGGGCTGGACTCACGGATACAAAGAATATTCAGAGGTATAATGAGGGGTTTTGCCATAGGGCCAGTATGTTTTAAACAAGGGGTTTAAATTTCTCATGGGCCAATTCAGAAATCGGCCAGTGAATACTGAGTTAGGAACAACCTCAAATTGCTCCACAGCTGTCTACACACAGTTCCTTGAACAGCTAGTGTAGCCTAGTTTAATTCAATAGAAGACAAGCTCTGCATGTCAGTCCATGCGTATATTAACCTACTATACTTTATAAACTGTCCCCGCAGATGAACTTCTTTAAAATAAGATTTTATACCCTGAAGAATGTCCATCCTTCCACCTATCTCCCTTTCCCATAAATTGCACAAGACTCCAAAATAAATCATCAACCCACAATTCTTACACGTCCGCTTCCAGGGCAAAACTGCTGACCAGGACAATGCTTCGCCAGGAGAAGAAGCGAGAACCAGGTTTCGCCAGCCATGCAAGAGCTTCACATTGAGACTGTGACTGCAGCATCCGCAAGATGTCTGTCATCAGCCGCTGTCCCCCACCGCGGTGCTGAAACAGGGAGCGGAACGGGGCTGACAGACCCGAATCGACGAGAGAGGAACCCCTTGATGGACAGTCAGGGAGTGGCGGCTTCCCCTGGTTCACCTGCAACGCACTGTGACCTCCTGAGTTACCAGAGCCTGGTGTCCAGTTTACTCGCCACGTTTTAAAAACAGCTGTAGTCCAAGTATGTACTTTTCCGCAAAGAAAGCTGCTGAGATGAGACAATACCCTTTTTTTTTCTGTCATACCTAGAAAAGGATTCCTGTGAGTCATCAGAAGTAAAAAAACTGCACGTCGGAAGCTTCATCTGTATCCTAAACTATCTAGTGCACCTGAAACTCCCATTTTGCCACAGTCCTGTGCATTTTTTGAGAGCGGAGAACCAGTCACAACATCAGAATGTACTTTCAGTATGAAAATTATCTATGTCAGCTTTAACAGGTGACACTTAAGATGAAGCTTTAAGGACCATATGAGCATCAGTAAAGGAATGAAACAATCTGTTTGTCTTGAGACATTTTTAGCATGAGAAAAGCAGAAACTACAACGAGTCAGTCCATCTTTTTGACTATGGTTCATACTATAACACTAGTAGTAGAAGTTACGGATAAGCTACCCAGTTTACCAAAGGTCTTAATGAATCTTATCACAAACATCTAGAGTTAACTGAAAACAAGCATTTTTATTAATTGGCCAAAAACCCTAAGTTGTTTTCATTCCAGGTTGGGAAAAATATTTAAAGTTTTGCTCTACAGTTGGAACATCTGTTGGACTAAACATGAGCAAAACTCAAAAATAAAGGATGGAAAAATCAGATCAAACAGATATACCATGCAGTTTTAAAAATGTACTTACGTTCACTACAGTGAAAGCACCAAGAGGCTGACCAAGCACTAACACTTCGACACTGCAGCAACTGTAGTTTAAGAAAAAGATTCATTAAAACTGTTCATGGAAAATTCACATCTGTTAACAGTGATAAAAATAGAAAGGCAAGAAACAGCTCGTTCTTAGTTCTTTTACTATTTGCCAGCCAAACCATCTGTAGTTCAAATAACTTCTCTGAACTCTGTTTTTAAGCTGGGTTGTGTATATTCTTATATCACAAGTATTAAGAGCCTGTTTTCAATATGATATAACTTAACCAGCTGAGTGTATATATACTAGCCTATGCACACCGCCGATAGGTTTCTCTTGCTTGTGGGCTATTCTGCTGAGAAGAGCTTTAACCATGACATCATCACATAGTTCCATCAACTTAACCAAACAGGATCCCCTTTTCTTTTTCCTGTTCCTCATGATTCTTTGGCACCGCTTCCAGGACCGTTAAACGCAATAAGTAGATCTTGAAAGACAGCAACTCCTTGAGAGACTTAAGCCACTGAAATTAGAATCTCTGAAGAAACAGAATAGGTATTCTAATTATTTTTTCCTCTCCAAAGAGAGCAGAGCTTGATCTCCTGCTGTGGTAACCACATGCTAAGAACTGTGATAAAGACACCTGTTATCTGACAGACTACATTTGCACCTACTTTTATTAAATTCTTTCTCCAGCAATTTTATCTTCTCATTACCATACTACCTGAACACCTGTCTCCACAGAATTAATCCTTGCAATGCCATGAAAAAAGGGCAATAACGATTTCCCAGCATCATACAGAGCTTGCCAGAAATGTTTCAAGGGAACAAAAATTCCTTATGAAATGCCATTGAAAGAGATGCTTCTCCCTCTCCAAAAATACACTATTTTATAAAGCAGAGGCTTCTCAGGTGCAAAACAGCATTTCTGGTCATATAAATATATATATGCAGATCAGGAAGGATAAATAACAAGTGATTATGGCACATATCTGACATGTTAGCGACATGGCACATTTTTAAATCTGTAGAGAATTTTTTTTTTTATTTGAACCTTAGGACTAGAATCAGTGTCCCAGAGATGCAGAAGATAGTTCTTAAGAAAAGTAATCAAACTCACTAGACCCTAGACAATCCCACACACTTTGAATGGTTGAGAATTCTTGCAGTAAAGGATACAGAGCACTGTACATAGTGTTAGATAGTAATTTCTGTTCAGGCTTGGAGGTCAGAACTGCAAAAGCTGTGAAGAAACAAAGCCCCATGGAAGATGGCGTGGTACATGGAGTCAACAGGATGATTTTTATCTCAGTATGCCACTGACTTGACTGACATTTTATATCAAGTTATTTCATCTCTGTGCTTTAGTCTCCCATTTGTAAAATAGAAATGAGACTTTTCATTAAGAATATAGACTACAGCAAAACCTGCAGGTCTTCAGACTTAAGTTACTGCCCCCAGCTGCACTTTATTTTCTCTCATTTGACCACACGTATAAGTAAGACACTGTAACAGACTGAACACAAACAAGCTGCTTTCAATGTGGTTAACCAGGTTACTTTAGATCATCTGCAGCAGCACATCTGACTGTGCCCCAAAACATTTCCCTGAGAAAAACTTTGAACTCATGTTCAAATCATCACTTTGCCCTCTAGTCACTAGAGGCACTTGCTACTACCAGCTGAGCCTGGTTTTCTGCATTGCAATGGATGGGATTTCCAGTTATCCCTATGAGTCTTTTCCACAAAGAAATCCTATACTTTCAGAATTTTTTTCCTGTGTATCTTTACTTTCCTTCACAACACTAGTAGTAGCTACCTCCCTGTACACCACCTAAATAGTTTCTATACCCTATTTTTTTGATTAGGCTTTTCTATACCTCTCAGGTGTTACCCTGTCCCTAAACACAGATGTTTGTTTAATTTCTCTAGATGATCAACCTCTTCATCCTCCTGTTGGTTCATTTTTCCACAATACTTTAATTACTCAGCAGATAATCTGGCAAACAAACTCCTAGACTATATCCTGGGTGTGCTACCCCACAGCAAGAGAGAAGCTGGAAAGCCAACAATAATAATTGTTTTTCCACAGGAAAGAAATCAACTGAAAACCAAGCCAGTTATTTTCTGATAAGCATCAGTAGCTTCTCACCCAGAAGTGAGGAGTTCTACGGGATTTCACCTACACTACTGCAAATCACTCAATTTACTTTATTCCAAATTAGTTTTGGCTAGGAAAATTAATCATTTAAAGATAACATTTGTGGTCATAACCACATACTCTCTAGGACCTCACACATACAAAATTTTGTGGCTTCCTTTAAATAAGTGTCCGCAGTGTAACTCCTAACTCGGGCAGTATTTATGCAGCTCAGGCAGCAAAAGCTGCATTTGCCAAAAGGGCTATAAAATAGCCAAACAACACTGCCTGTTAAAAACTACGAGCAGCTTGATATTGCATGTGTGGTCATAACCACATACTCTCTAGGACCTCACACATACAAAATTTTGTGGCTTCCTTTAAATAAGTGTCCGCAGTGTAACTCCTAACTCGGGCAGTATTTATGCAGCTCAGGCAGCAAAAGCTGCATTTGCCAAAAGGGCTATAAAATAGCCAAACAACACTGCCTGTTAAAAACTACGAGCAGCTTGATATTGCATGATTTCTCAGGCCTTCAAACCTTAAGGACATCTCAAGAGGTGGCCATATAAATAACCCAGTGGTAGAAAAAGCTATAAATAGCTATTCCTGGTTTGTTTAGGTTTGGTTTTGGTTTGGTGTTTTTTGGTTGGTTTTGGTGGTTTGGTTTTTTTTGTTGTTCTTTGGTTTGTTTTGTTTTTTTTTTTGGGGGGGGGAGTGGGGTGTGCTTCTTTGTTGTTTTGCCTTGAGAAAAAAACCCTGTGGTATCTAGGGCAAGACCCCACAACATTTAACTCCAGGCTAAACACTTCCACTGTCATGACTCCCCCTTGGAAACTGCACTTCATTTATACAACAACAGCTTCTGACTAAACTCCACAGGACTTCAAAAAGCTGATCTCTCCCCATTGTAAAAAAACAAAACAACTGGCTTTTTATGAGCTCTCCCCACCTCATCTCCCTCTCCCAAACTTCTACTTTTATCTCTTTGCCTCAAGTTGCGATAAGACATTTCTGTATGACCAACATTTGGCGTTCATTTTTCTGCTAAACCTAATTGCTGCTTGGAAGCCAGATATGGGCCACAGCTCCCAGAAGCCAGTTAATGATGACTTTCATCCCAGCTTTTTGGAAGTGCATCTCACTAAAACACTACCTAACTAAAGATCCATTATGGTGACCGGGCTTGATGCCCTTGATACGTATGTTGATTTAAGCCACAAAAGAAGACAGGGCAGGAAAAAAGAAGTAGAAAGAGTCATGGCTAGTAAATAATTCCTAGCAAGTCCCATGCAGGGCTTTCAGCCACACTGTAAATTGTGCAGAGCAAGAAAACTCATTATCATTTGGCACAACAGCATGTTATCCTGATAAAGAAACTGAGCAATGCCTGACTAGCCTGCAAAAGGCCAAAAAACCCAAAAGTCCACCAAAATATTTGCCCCAGATAGCAAATATTAAGTGTTACAAACTATTCAGCAGCTGGTAATTATGTCAATTGTGCTTTGAGGCTCTGGAGAACACATTTTCCAGCTTGTCAGGACAGTAAAACCACACAGTTTAAGGTTACAGAAGTCAAGTTCTGAAACTAATGCTGGTATTACTGTGATAACATATACATAAATGCAGTCAGGCAGTTGGTAGGGAGTGACAGACTCACTGACATTATTAGAACAGCACACATATACATAGGCCAAAGATCTTGGAAATTCATCAGCTTCACTGAAGTTGATTCAAACTTCTAGCCTCTGAACTACTTTTTACTTTTTGCAGAAGTTCCAGCATTTCTTTTATTTTGAGAATGGCAACTTCATGGAGGTAATTCTTTAGCTGTTTTTTTAATCCACAGTCGTTGGGTGACCCTGATTATTTGTTCCACCTTCTTTTGCTCCAGTGAAATGGCTGTGGACATATTTTCATGGCTGTAAATAACAAAGAGCTTCATACTCAGATATAATCACTACATTCAGTTCTAAAGCAAACTGCCTTTTTCTTAAAAAAAAAAAATCAATGGGACATACAGAATCAGGAAAATAAAATATTATCTATTTTAACTCCTACTATTTTGAGTTAAAGGAGACTAATTTTACCAACTATAAAAAGAAATCCCATGCAGTTTTGTACTAGTTGCCTGCTCACTGACAAAGAGAATCAAGAACACAGTAATCCTGATCTTGCAAGACTGCAGACTAGAGTTCAGCAATGCCGAGCTCCCATGGTTTAGGTTTAAAACGCTAAAGCTTGCTATCTCTGCATTTTATACCTCCATGAATTTCTGTTACAGAAGACTGCATATCTGTACTTCCTTTTCTACAGTAGAGTATCTACTTTCCACACACCTTCTGATGAAAAGCAGGCTCCAAACCATTTCCATAAAGCAAGAAGGAAAACAGATACATCTGACTTCTAAATATCTAAAATCCTTAGACATACACTTAACTGGGTAGCACCTCTCTAGTGAGTCACTGGTTTGAGTAGGATATATCTATGTGACAACACCAAACAGAGCCATCACTTGGCCTATCAAAATTTAATGCTATGACTACTGAGACAAAGTACACAGGGATTGAAGAAATTTGTCTATTTTCAAGGTGAAATTCTAGCCCAAAGTCACAAGCAAAGATTCTGAATACAGTTCAATAGAATTTCATCCTTTTAATCTCAACATCTTACAGATACAGGAAAGATTTCTTTATAGCAATTCAACATAATTCAATGTCATTTGCTCTGCAGAGGAGAGAATCCCTTGGAGCATTAGTAGATTAATAAAGCTAGTGTACGCTGCTCTTCCATTCATGATTGTATAAAACGTATAAAAGTTTCCACTGCAAAGTCTGGCTAACTTTAAACCCAGAGAAATCAGACATCAACCACTGGGTCCCACACACATCACCTTTTCAGTAATGTTCAGTAGAGAATACTACTTCTCTAAAGTGTTTTAGCATGGAAAAGGGAGCCAGTGAACTGGTGGAATAGAGTCCCATATGTTAAGCACATCCTCCAACAACACACAGAGACTCCAAATGACCTTGTAATTTGTGCAGCGAGAAATAAGAGGAATGGCAACCAATACAAGGAGGCTCTCTCCTAAGAGATGGGGCTTATCCAAAGCCTACTAAATCAGTGGGAGTCTTTCCATCAACTTCCAGAGGCTTTGGGCCAGATACCATATGAAAAGTCCTACAGCTGGACCAAAATACAGATACTATGGTGAGAAATATTAAAACCAACAAAACCACTAAAAACCAGAAGTATGGCTCCTCGCCAGATTTCATTGAAATATCTTGTGCAGCTTCTTGCATCAAAAAGGCCCTCAAATCAATGCTGTGTGCCAAGAAATAAAATACAGAGAACTATACTGTTTATTTCTCTGGAAACCCAGGCCAAGGTGAATTACCAGTGTCCACATACTGAAAGTTCGAGGAATATATAAGCTATCAGCAAAATGCACTGGCTCCCAAATCCATCTGCACATTTCCTATCAGACATTGTCAATACAATCGTTCAAACACACATCATCATAAGCACTATCAGAATACATATATACCATAAGCTACCCACCTGTGTTATTTCAATGCCAAATGCCTTTAATACTATGAGGTCCTAGTCTTCTGGTCAGCCCTTGCAAATGTCTATATGTACCTATGGAGGACTCCTCAAATTTGTTCTGCCATGGCAATCTTTGTTATAAAACAAAGATTTTTGTGTGTTTAAATACACTAGCTGGAATGGAAATGAGGGTCTTGCTTAGCTTTACAAATATGTGCATCTTGGCTTTAAAAAGCTATGCACATCAATACCTAAAATGAAAAAAAAATAAAAAAAATAAAGTGAGCCTCAGTGATTCCCTCCAAGGGAGTTGAAGTCAGGTGAAGTAAAAACTTGAAATCAGTTCACCAACTTAAACCCTTTGGACAGAATTCTAAGCTTCTGGATTTCCAGCAGCCAAAGCTATCAGATGTCCAGAACTTTCAGACAAACAGCCTCACTCTATACAACATTCACATCTGGCACATCCCACACACTGCTTTTGGTCCTGTGCAGGCACATATGAATCCTCCCCAAGTCATCAGCACGTGCATGAACATGTAGCCCATTCCTTCAAGCTAAAGTTTGCCAGCATACAAATTTTCACAGAAGTGAAAAGTTTTTGTATGAAAAGATAAAAGTTAAGATTAGAGTCCTAATTCAGCAAGACTTTTAAACATGTGTCTAATTTAAGTATGCAAGTAAAGTCTTGCTGAATTAGGACTCTAAACATGTGTCTAATTTAAGTATGCAAGTAATTCAACTGAAAGGCTGAAAGCTTGGAATGTGCAAAAGTGCTTTCCTTAATTACGTACAAAAAGTAGACCAGCCCTGGCTGAATAGTAAAACCATAAAATTTAACTGGTTAATAGTATCAGCAAGAAAAATTTTGATCTCAAATTGTCATAATCTGCACTGTAGTTTTGTTTTAAATACAGCTTCTGGTTTACCTCTAACAGTGAGACAGTTTTAAACTCCTAGAAATATGAAGTCTATCTGAATCTTAAGAATTTGTTTACACAAATGAACCCCTGTGCTAAAATGCTTTTTCAGCATTTGAGAGGTTCCTGAGTCTACTTACATTAAACATACAAATAGGGGGATATAACCTTCTAGGCAGAACAAATACAGAGGATTTTCTTTTTTTTGCTGGTTTTCCGTTTTAAAGACTTCAGTCTTAAAAATATGAAGTCTATCTGAATCTTAAGAATTTGTTTACACAAATGAACCCCTGTGCTAAAATGCTTTTTCAGCATTTGAGAGGTTCCTGAGTCTACTTACATTAAACATACAAATAGGGGGATATAACCTTCTAGGCAGAACAAATACAGAGGATTTTCTTTTTTTTGCTGGTTTTCCGTTTTAAAGACTTCAGTCTGCAGCCACACTGAGTTAGTTGATGAGGTGCATAAAAAGCAGAGTCACAAGAATAAATGTGTGATTTTAGGGGAGAAATTAGGTGGAATCAGTTTATTCAATACATACCAACTTCCTCTCAGAACAGATCATTTTACTGCTGGGAATAGTGGTAACATCTGATATGAAACCAACTATCTTAGAGGAAGGGCAATCTTAAAGATGAAAGGGTAGACAGTGTCCATTAATGAACTAATACAAATCATGACTTTATGAATAGTAGTCTGTGGTGTTACTGTAATTAGTAATAGTATTCCTGATAAATAATGCAGTTAGCTCTCAAAAGAATCATGGTAATTAATTTTACCTTAAGTGTATAGTAGCAAAAACACGTAGAAAGCTGTGCCTTCTACAGCTCCAAAGCCAAGGTGAAAGTCCACTGCAATAAACTACACCACCAGGCCTGGGATTTTTAACTACATTAAAGTCGAGACATCATGGAATCCAGTTGGAGTCATTCCAGACTCTCTGCTCCATCACTCAGCCTCTAATCAGAACCAGTCGAGGGGAACCTGACTGCACAGCTCTGACTCAAGCCCTTGGCATGCACAGAATAAATATAAAGTAGCAAATTATTAATGTAAAAAACAACCCTTTGACAGAGGTGATACCTTAACAAATACAAGGAGATTTCAGAAGGATGTGTGTATGTAAATTCCCCCGTTGCTAAGGAAAGGAGACATTATATACACAGTACGGGAAAGCTCCAGGGCTCAGCACACCTATTTCTTTCCCCACCTCCCCCTCCCTCTTTCTTTCTACTAATTGTCTAACTATGTATGTCTGAGGCAAGAGTTTGTCACAGTTTTCCATGCAAGAAGCCAAGCTCAGCAGCAATACATATGAAATATCTGGGGTATTACAGCAAAACTTGCATACAAGAGCACAAAAATTCAAAAACTGAAACTAATATTTGGACGTAGGCCTTGCCTACCATACATCAAAAGAGGAGATTTCTTTCAATTATATGTTCTTTCTTCTCCTCAGTCATATTTACTGCAGTATGCTCAAAGCTTAAGCTGCACAGTGAGCGGTCTGCAAACTCTCTGCAGAACTTCTGCACCCACAGCAGTGCGTGAAGTGCCCTCATTACTCATGTACTACTGACAGAAGGTGTTCTTCAAAATTGGCTGTCCTGAACTGGCTCTCGGCTGGTAACGGAAAGCAAACAGATGCACTTTGAAATGAAATCAGTTCCCTGATGGAAATGAAAAAGGAACAGCTTGGCACAGAATTCCTCCATTCTCTCTACCCCCAGCAGTGATTTCTGTAGTAAATTAATCACATCACAACAGAGTCGGATCCAAACTGAATTTTGAACTCCACTTGGTTTTCCCAAAACCCTCCCTATTGCTGGAAAAATCATATTTCCCCCAAACACCTACGTGCTGCTCCACTGTGTCCAGCAACTGCAGATCTCCATAGCAGCACGTTCTTCCTTAGTGACCCGACGTTCCGCTCTCCTCTTGGCAGGGCTTGCAAGGGACACTGCATGCCTGCTTACAGATATGTATTAGCAGTGTGTTTACCTCCAGCTGACAAGCTGATCAGACAGACTGTAAATACACATACAAATACAAGCATATGCTAATTTGGAGTTGTACACTCTCAAGTATCTGGGATTGGCAGAAGGGGAAGTCACTTTGTGCTCCTTATTCCCAAAGGAGGGAACCCGGCTGAAAAATCATAAGACTGGAAAGAAAAGTAAATTCTCACCATCTCACCTAATTACATGAAGCCAAATTCCAAGACTTCAGAAAAGGAAATCAAGTTTCCAAAATTGTGGGACTTAAAACTGGATATTGAGAGCTGACAGTGCTGTGAGTATCTCTGGTATTTCTTTGTCGCTACAGAGTACTGCGCTTAATCTAGACGCCTGACATGGAAACCCTTAAACCATTATGAATTCTGTTGCTATGGCATACATACACACGTAGGTATACACACTTCTATCCTGCAAAGTATTTATTTGTCTGGCAGGCTGGAAAATATAGGACAATGGGGGAATCTTTCTGGAGGAGTCACTACGGGAGCTGCTTAGAACCTTCCAGGGCGTTCTGGCTATTCTTCTGGCTTTTAATGTATTTCAGTAAGGCCTGTAGGGTTTGGTGTAACCTTAATGATTCTCTTTCTCTTGGCAGCCTTCCACCTGTGTGAGGTAAAGACTGAGGTTTGCAAGAGCAGTAGGGGAAGAAGGATTAGTAAGTTTTTCTCAATAACTCCCTAACCCCCTCCATTTCTTCCCCTTTTGGCTCTCATCATTTCTTTCCCCACCATTCCTCAAAAAGCACTTTAATTAGTTCATCATTGCCAAACAGAACCACAAAATCCCTGTTGACTAGTCTTCCACAATAAAAAACAAACGTACACACATAAATACATATACACACTCTATAATAACCCCATCAAATCCAGAGCTTAGAGTGATTTAAGACATTCTAAATATAGTACAGGCTGTGGCTGAAAACCCCATGAGTTTTATTTTTTCCAGTCTAGGAAATAAAGCTTTCATCAGCCTGAAACTCCAGTTCTAATAAAACAAGGGAGTGTCTTTCACTTAATGTTACCACTAATGCTTCAGGTGGTGCTGAGCAGTTAAGTGTTCAGCACAGACACTTACAGATGAAAACTTTAAAGGAGATCCACAGCTTTGTTAGCAGGAGGGAATATGAAGGGCTTTTGAGCCTACTGAAGACAGTTTTGCATGAAGATGCTGGTCTATGAATTGTGACAGCAAGGACAAAGACATCCCATTCAGCCACCCTTGAAAGGCAAGACACCTCCTCTGGCTAAGGGACAACTAGAGAAAGCCTGAGCAAAACAACATTGTTGAACCTACTAGAGCCCAATCTGCCAGTGCTCTAAGAATATATAAGGGGGGGACTCTCAAACTAACAGCATATATTATTAAAAACTATATGGAATTGGAACCATGACCTGGCTTAGGCCAGTTTTAGCCTGATGAATTGCCTTTAGTAGGTCACTGAAGTTTCTTGTACATTCTGCCTACTCTGTCTAGGCCAGAAGTATGTTGTAACCAGGACTGTCTCATTACACTGTTCTCAAAACACTTCTAGAAGTGGAGACTATCACATGGGATTGATAAGACAGCTGAAAGAAAATCATAAAAGTATAAGTGATTGGGCTGTTCCTCTTCACTACCTCTTACCAACTTTTCTAAGCATGAGAAAGTGCATCCAACTGATTAATGGATCTATGCTGGGGGAAGAGCTTTTAAGGAACAGAAAAGACCATTAGGCTACTGAAGACCCAGAAGCTATTAATTTAAATCATGAGGATGGGCTGAATTTAAGGTGACTGTCAAAGAAAAATTAGGCTTTCAGCATAAGGACAGTGCACAGAAAGTTAATGGTGAGTGACATTTCAACCTTCTGAATGCACCCTATAACTTAAGTTTTCATGGTTTCTCTGTCTTGCAGTATTGTAGCTGATCCTGAAGGGCCGCATACAACTGATCTTCTATACTAAACTAAAACAGAGAACAAGTGCAGACCTACAATCCTTCTCTAAAGCAATGCAAAGGAGATAATATCCCTATAGCATTAAGCTTTGATTAGAATCAGTTGCTGTCTAGCAAAGCGATAGGCAGAAACAGCAAAGGAGAAATGCACTGATACTTGTTCCCTCAAACAAGGGGTGGAAGTAAGCCTCAGTCAGTAAGTGGTTTCTGCAGTAGCTTTGAGAAGGCTGACATTAAAAACCTAGTTTAAGCACCACCTCTTTCACAGTAGATCTCTCACCTGTGAAGCAATACAGACAAGCTATGCAGCTTACTTCCCTGCAGCCGGCTACAAGTTTCCATTTCTAGTGCTGGCTTGTGATCAGGCCAAAATGAAAGCAGGAGGTATTCCCCTGCTGCTGAATGTTTTGTCTGCCTGTTCCTTAACCTCACTGATGTAAACTCTGTACTTTTTCCCCCCTCTTCAGTGTTTAATTTCTATTTCAGCCTAATGGCTAGCTTAGATGCATGTGTGTGCTTTTACTTTGATTTATTGCCAAGTTGTGTCTGAAAACGTAGAGGGGTGATGGAAATGTTTAAAAACATTAAAAGCTATTAAAACTCATTGCTTTTGCATGTTACATGGGTTGTTTCCTCCTCTGAAATGAAGCTAATGCTCTTTGAACACTGTTCTCCTTCATTCTGCCTCCCCACCTCTCCTCCCACCATACCACTGTAATATGCAGGTGTTATTCTTTGATGGGATGCTGCTTCAGATCAGACCATCCAAGTTCGCCTAAAGGGAAAAAAAAAAAACCACCAAACCAAGAAAGCCTCATTTCCCCCACAAAATACAAGTTTTACAGTGCAAAAGGGTAGCTGCAAAAAGGTAAAGTAATTATTTTTACCCAACTGGCACTCTTATGCAGCAACTCCCCATATTTGAGGCTAGGCAAGAACAAACTATTTGTGAGCTCCAACTGATAAATATACCTGCATCATCCCCAGTTAGGGGACACTTGCACTCAGAGTAGTTCTGAGACATCATAACCAACAGTGTGCACCTGCGTTGAAAAGGCCAGGGCTCATGGGGAGCTGCATATTTCCTAAAGCACTTCACCTTCTTTCCCCTTCTTTTAGGATACTTTAGTTTCCAAGGTGGGGTTGCATAGGATTCTGCTTCATTGAATCATTTTCTGCCCTGTAGCTGGTTATATTTGATGCTACTATTTTTGCATTTGGTTACTGCTGGAGTCCTTGGTCACTGGAAGGCTGAGTGTAGCAACAGAATGGACTTCAGGAGATGAGAACAGTCCTCTTCAGTTCCCATGCTTTGACTAGTGTAAGATTGAAGTCATTGGGGCATTATCATACAGCGAGGTTAGTAGCACAGATGGGGGAAACAGCATGTCTTTTGGGATGAAATCCAATATCCCAACCCTGACCGCATGCCATTCACATAAGATAAGTGTGCACCACTGGAGAACAGAGCCATACGTTACATGAAGACTTCTTCCATTTCTGGGTGCAGAGTTTTTCATTTCTTCTCCTCAGCAAAAGCTAAAAACCCAAGCCAAACTCATAGCCACAAGGCAAAGCAATTATGAAAGACCAGTGACAAGTGGTCCCCCTTCTGCTGACTGGCTCTCCTAACTAGAGGGTCATTTCTTCTTGTTTTGCATGAATCAGGGTTGATGTTTCAAATCTCAGGCTTTTAGATATAAATTAAGAAACAATGACAGAATTTTGCCAAATTTCTCATGTAAGTAATGATCAGAGAAAACCTGCTTAGGAAGATCAAATCCACAGAATTTTACAAAACAAACTACAGTTCCTTATTCCTTTGTAGGAACAGTAAAGAAAGCTAGAGGGCTATGGCATTACTCCGCTGACTTTAGCAGTAGTTTTTGATTTACAATCAGTGTAGGTGAAGATAGCAAAAAGATAGAAAGAAAAGGTGAAGCTTTAGGCATAATGATAGGGTTGCTGTTATGGCAGATGTGTGCATATGACAAAGTACAAACCTGAAGTTTTGCTAGAAGGGTAAAAGCGTCCTGTACAGAAGACAGTACTAGCCCCAGGACTAGTCTGATGCTGTTACGCACACTCAAAGTAAACAAAGACCTCATCACCTTCTTCTGTAGCCTTCTCTTTGTAGCACCATATTTATATTTAAATAATGCAAACAGAGCAGAAAACACTCCCAAAAATACACACCCCACCGTGTACACAATACTACCACTGGAGAGAAGATAAAAGAGCAAGCCATCGCAGAGTTATTAGTCATGTAATGCAATGACGCTGTTTAAACACAACGGAAGTGAAAGTGCACCAAAAAGAAGCTACTGGACCTATTTTAAAGAGTCTGCTATCCCTAAACAAGGTCCCTCTTCCTCATTTTTCACCCCAAAAGGAAAAAACAAAACCCAAGATAAACCCAGGCGAGTTTCCAAGATGTGCACTCTGAGCAAACAACTGGCTGTGAACACAAGGGTACTGGTGAATTATCATAATGATTTGGTTCTTATTGCATTGAGTACTCAGTAGCAGGTAGGAACAGTTTGCATCTACTATGCATCAGTGTATACAGCATAGACAGATATCTGCACTGAACAGAAATGGTGAATTCCACGAGACTAGTTTCTCAGAGGCCTGGCCCTCAGGAAATCCTTTACTGGGTGTCATCGTTGATGCCAAATACTGGTTTGTTCCTAAGTGGAACTGAAGCTCCGTCCCCCAGAGTTCTTAGGACAAGCTGTCTGGGTCTGAAAAGATGGCAAAGCAGGAAAAGGGATCTGTGTTACATGGTCATGTTAAATGCCACCTGAGTCAGAGCAAGTAACATTAGGGAAATAGTGGCACAAAGTTTCTGGAACTAACTCACACAGGGCTTCCCAACAGATAGCATCAACAAACATGTCTATCCTATTCCCCACTCTCATATACTCCCATCCACAATTCTAACCTGAAGTATTGAAACTGCTTTAAGGCAAATTTGGATCCAGCTATTCTATGCACACACACACAAAATCTAGTCTTACATTTTCTAGATTTATTAAATTTGGAAATATTTCCCATAACTTTTAGACTGGTGTACTAGGCCTAACTTCAGCCCATCTTGCCTCACAGACAGTGCAGGGCATGCTGATCTAAATTTAAAAGGTAGAGTTGCAGCGAGAAAGGAAAGTGAGAGGAATGGAGAGAAGTGAGCTATGTGTAACAAAATAATGCAAATTAATTACCACCCAATGATCATGCAAGCATGATCAGTTCATAGCAACACGAGTATGGTCCAGTGATTATTACAACTTATAGGAGCCCAAAAAAAAGAATACAAAAAGGGAAGAAGGCATACCCAGGTGACTTGTTAGGGTGTGAGATTTACTGAGCAGCCTGATACAAGAAAAGTGCAAAGTAGGTCAACTTGTCATCACTACAAGGCCACTGAGTCTCTTCTACGCCTTTGCAGTGCTGTTTCAGCACTTTCTTACAATATTTTTACTAGCTAGATCTCCCTTCTGCTTTAGCAGCACACATTGTTAGTAATAAACACCTATTGTCTTTGTAGATCAACATTTCCCTGGTGCAAGCACATTGCTTAATTTGTATAACTTGAATATTCACCTCCTCAGCAAAACCACCAAGGCCAAAGCACCTCTTCTTTTATGCACACACAACTGCTTACTATGAAGCTGCATACAGTATTGAAAGGCAAATTCTTGCATAATGCCAGTGCTTCCATAAAAAGTTCACAATTTAAAGTACTACTGCTAAAACATAGTCATGGAAGTAAATCGTAAAACACTTGGGAAGAGAGACTCAATGCAACAATAACCACTATGTAAAACCAGTAACAAGTAAATGGAAAGCAACGAGTACATTAAGACAACTATTTAGCCATGTCCCTTTAAACCACTACATGATACAGCTTGAATGCAGACCAAGTTCTCTGTTCCCCTGTTGTTAGGGCAGTAGCTGTTTAGCAGCCGTAGGTATTTTTCCACAACAATTCAGAGTAGTAGGAAATATCCAAGCTCCTCGGAACAAATTCTTCACCTATTCCACTCAATTTTGCAAAAAAATACAGTACAGATGCATTCTTGCCATACCTTGTCCCTCCCAGGCCCAGACATGCACCAAACACTAAGACTGGTGAACTGAATCCAAAAGAGGAATTCTTTCTCAGATCCTCCCTTTGAAATAAACCTGTTCTCTAATAGCATTGACTCTGCACTGGGGTCCTTCTAATTACTGAATGCCAGTACCTTTATGAAGAAAAGCTACCAGGTGATAAATGGCCTTTAAGCTACTACAAGGCAAAAGCTTATTAAGAACTGACAGCTAAATATTAAGCCAGAAAAATAAAAGTTTAAAAGAAGGCACAATTTCTTAGCAGAGATGGTGAATAAACTTTGGAACACAATATCCAAACAAGTGGCAGGATCACTCCAGGATCAATAATCCAGGAGGTGAGGTCAGCATCTCTCCCTCAATATCTAGAGATTAGGTGCCTTCAGAAGAAATGCTTTAACAAAAGAAGTTATGAGGTTTCATACAGCAGTAACAGGGAAATGTATAGCCTGCAACATGTACCATCTCTGTCTGACCTCTTACACGAGCTCCCTGTAGCTTAAGCTGTGTGAAGTCTTTCTGTCTTCCTTTCAAGCTCAGGCATTTGCTTCTGGAAAGAAAAGCCTTGACAACAACAGTGTAGAGTCACTCAGTGTAGAGTCATAGTTTTGCTAATTTGAACAAATATGAGTCTGGCCAAACTAAAGAACTATTCCTTGATGCTCAGTGGCAATTATGGTTTTCCTGAGGATTTGGTCAGCTTTGGAAGGCCAGACTATGCATTAGTCCACCTTCTGAGGCTTTGCTATCAATTTAGGCTTCCTTAATCATCACTATATTCTTCATGGGCAGCTCCCAAAGCCACCCAGTTGTCTGACGCCATTTCTCTTGCCAGCCATGACTTAATGATAGCCTTCTCACTGGTATTTCCATTTCAACAGCAATCAGCAATTCTCGTATTTGCCTTGCTGGCCAGGCTTCCAGCTGTACAGTTCTGTACGCACTCTGCACATCAGTTTGGTTCAGAAGTCCATACCCACCTATCATTTCCAGAGTACCCACAACTGGCAAGCATGTTTCCAGAGAAATCAGAAGGACAGGAAAGCAGCTCACCACTCAGCTTCAAAGTTGAAGAGTAGCAATAAAGCTGAATTACAATAGTACAGTTTGTTCATTTATGTAGCATTCTTTTGTCCAGCCTCCTAAAACCCCATAATGGAAAAAAAAGAGAACATTTCCTTGGGCCAAATTTAGATGTTCTATAGATGTGGCTGCCTAAACATGACTTCAAATGTTAAAATTATCTTGAGTTGTTCTGAGTGAGCATCCTAGGATAACAAAGAAACACTAGCTGTAGCCCTCCAAGCTGACTAGCACTCAGGAACAAAACACAGCTCTGGTACACCAGAAAGCTGATGGAGTTTTAGTGTCACAGTTCCAGAGCCCCACACAAGGTACCTAAACTAATGATCTGTGCATTACACTTCACTGCATGACAAGAGCCTGCACAGGTCTTGTAAGTTCTGCTCACTCTGAGCTAACAAGAATAAAAAGGGACACCTGGCCTTACCTCTTGTAGCTTTGGTAATCCACGATTTGTCACCATTTACAAGAGGCAGACCTTGTCAATACAAGTCAAGTTACCTCCATGTTCAATCTGCTCCATAACAGGAGCTGCCACACTTGAACCCTGTGTAGCCAGACTGTCCCAGTTACAGTTGTTCTATGTGCATTTTTAAATCAGTTAGTTAGTATTCACCTACTTGATTACTTTTTTCCTTCCTTTTGTCACTTATCACTTTCAGCCCATAGACAAGACTGTTGCTTCTTCATTCACTCAAGGTGGGCAACAGGACTTGCTTCTCTTCTCAAAACTACATGGCTTTTCCATTTCAGAATAGAACCCCTACACTTGTGCTGTACCTGCTCTGAAAATAAACAGAATTCCAGTTTTCTGCTTAAAGACAAAAGCTACCCTCTGTAGCCTAACCATATATTGCAGAACGAAGCACAGCTGCAGAGACAACTTCAAGCTTGCTTGAAACACATAATCCCAGATTCTTACATCAATCATGCCTGCACAAGATAAGAGCAGTTAGTGCGCTCTCTTCCGAGAAAGTTACCTTGGACAGAGCTTCACAGCCCAGCTGATTCCAGTACCTAGAACTACTACATACTTCTACCTTAGACCATCTGTAGGCATACCTTTATTGGTAGTTGCAAAGACCTCCTTTGGCTCAGGGGAGTCATTATCATAGAACAGAATCATAGAATATCTCGAGTTGGAATGAACCCATAGGGATCATCAAGTCCAACTCCCTGCTCCTTGCAGGACTACCTAAAACTAAAGCATATGACTAAGAGCATCATCCAGACACTCCTTGAACTCTGACAGGCTTAGTACTGCTGGCACATGGAAGAAATCTTAGATGTGAGTTTAGTTTTTAAGAACAATCCTTTTTCTTACTGCAGTTGACAAGACAGGTTTTTTCTTCCAAAATTATAGTCAAGTGTTTTAGGCCCAGAGCACAGCAGAAATGTGCATGAAGGTAACAGTATCATAGAAGTTCTTACTGCAAGAACAAATATTCCCAGAATCTACCAGAAACTTTGGGCAAGTGTTTCAAGTATGGGTGACTGAACCTCAAGTCCTACTGCCAGTGAAACTGACTGGAGCTGTGTCAGTCTTCAGGAGAGACAGTATTCCCTCTTCAGACTATAAACCTTTAGGCAGGATGGAAACAGCAGTTGACTCCAATTCAGAAAGAGGGTGTTCAGCCATTCAGAGACCTAAGATGGATTTGAAAGTTTCCCCTGTTCAGCACAGAGGCAGCTGTTTGAGACATCAAATCATAAAGGCAAAGACAAAATTCAGTTCTCATCTGAAGCTCAGTGTCCTTTAGTTACTACAGAGCCTGCTGTTTCAAAGGCCTACTTAGAAAAAGCATCTCTAAGCAACAGAGATCCGATTCATCCCCAATTAAAGTAAATTGAAGTGTGACCTTCTGCACCCAGTTTACATTGGATTGGACCCTAACCTGCATAACCAAGTGGCCCAAACCCACACTTACAGAATGAGCAGGTACAGTCTCGAGCTACATGTGTATAGTCTGTAAGAGTTAAGAGTGCCAAGTACATTGCATCCACAGATCAGTGGGAACTTTAAAACCTTCCTGTTTTAAGGAGCAGATTTTTTACTCCCAGATGTATTAAGCTAAATTAGAGCTAATGCATAGATTTGTAAGTGAGCAGGGCTGAAGAATAGCTCTATATATGGAAAGCTCCTGTAACGCAGATAAGTAATTTTTCCAAAGTGAGAGGGTGACTAGGCAGAGAGCAAGAATTTTGGCAGAGAAGAGACCTTTTGTGGAAGGGCAGTTTCTCCTTCTACAGCTCCAGAAGGAGCAACAATCACTAAGATTTATAACTGGCCATAAATATGCTTAGTACCACTACACTCCTAAAGCAGCCCGGAAGGGACCGCACCATACACTAAAGATTTGAGACTTCTCAAAGCAAGCTTAGAAATCCATACAAAAAAAGGCCCTAACACGCAACAGTTCAGATACCTGAAAGTTTCTTATACTAACCTGCTACCTCTGTGATAACATTAGGTTACCAACAGCTTTGTTTCAAAGCTTTTTGGAAGGGCTCTCTTTCCCCCATCACTTCTAGCTTTCCTTCTTGGATAACAGCCAAGGTTTCAAGGACAGCACTGATGAAACAGTAAATCAAGTGAAAACAAATTGGAACAGAACAAAGGCACCCTCACATACTGCCTTCCCCATTGGAGCCAAGGCTTCTTATTTCCTTAGTGACTTTCTACTTATGAAGCTTCCACTATGTTAACTAGAACAACATTTCTTTCAATAGCACCCAACTGCTTCTGCCAGCTTTGGCCATGTGAGCTCCTCCAAGCCTTGCCTTACAGCTCACCCACTGACCAGTTTAACCTCTGGCCCACATTGATTTTTATCATCCCAACTTTTCTATTTCTCCAGCATTAGGGTTATGCAACTCCCAGGTTCTGCTCCCATTTCAGGATTTCTATGTTTCATGTCCAGCTGTCCACTGGCCAGCAAATCCCATAATCAGCAAAAACACACAGCCATTCCCTCTTCTCCTAAGAAATAATACTGGAAGGAACAAAGGGTGGATGACATTGCAAGGTGACAGAGCCCCACTGTACCTGCTCAGAGAATTAAGCTATGGGTTCCCAGTCCTTTGGAAAGCCCAAACAGAGAGAAGCAGCCAGCACCCAGCCCACATGGTAGAAAGTGATACCTCAGGGTGATGTAGGAAATTCTCTCCTACAGTAATGTTGGCTGTTCAGCACAGATCCTGCCCTTCAGACAAGCACGCCTAGCTGCCAGGGGCATGAGAGTTCAGCAACATTTTGCAGGACCAGGCTTAAGGCTCAAAGTCTTGACAGTTTCCACCAAAAGAATGCGTCCTTCCAGAGGAAGTAGGAAGAATATGTCCCTTATTAGACCAGTCTACTGTGCACACAGAGGAACGACTGGGGTCTGACATGTTACCAGCTTCACATTTCCAGGAACCTCTAGGAAAAGGGTAAAAGCAGACAGAGCAGTGATTGAAGTTCAGCACAGAGGTAAGCAATCCTTAGCACCAGTCTCAAGTTTAGTATCAGAATTTTTGCATGGGCTTGGGGGCACAGTTAGCTATAAGGCTTTTTAAAATAAGCTTGACTTTGGACTCCAGACACATTCACTACTTTTTGTTTCATTTCTGGTAACTGCAGCAGGGAAATATCAGGGAGAGCATGGATAACCACCCTTTGCAATTAAGATGTGCAACTGTGAAGTACCCAACAGCAGCTGACCTTACCACAATGGTTTAAGGTGAAAGAGTGAGATGCCAATAAGAGTAAAACCAATTGGTTGTCTTCAGAGTAAATGGAGAGGACAACCTCTAGCTTTCTAACTTACAATAGTTATTGACACTGGATCAACTTTTGTACATCCTGAAAAACTGGCCTACAGGGCAGGAGTTCAGGATTCATTAAGGCCTTGCCCAGTGGATGCTAATTCACACTTCCAAACTACAAAAAATAAGAGACCACTGCAGTTACCGACAGCCTTTGAAAAGAACCATTTAATTGCAGTATGCTTAGGGTACTGGTCAAGTCTTCCATGCTTATACTCTGAATGGTTAGCCAACCTTGTCCAGCCCCAAAAGACAGGTATTTATGTCTCACATCTGTCCTCACATGAGTGCAAAGACATCATTAGGAAAGAGCTGGGCTACAGGATACGTCTATTGATTTAAATATGCAGCTGCCCTCAGGGGTCATTCTGTAAATATATCACAAGGTACGCAATCCAGGCTTGTCTTAGCAGTTCTCAGAAAATTCACTTCTCCCAATGAATCCTTAAGAAATTTTCCAAGTAAACTGCTCAGCCCATAGCTCATCAGCTTTCAGGCACACTCTTCATCTGAAGTAAGTGTTCCTGGCTCTCTAGTTATTATTACCCAATTCTTTCATGGCAGCCAACTGGCTACAGGAAAAAGGACTATGGCCTGGATCACAAGACTGGGGTTTCAGAGATGCTCAGCACTTACAGCCCTTCTTGTAGTTGGGAAAAAATTGAAGGAGGGACAAAGACAAAAAGGAGAAGAATAAGTCTAGGTCTGTAAACGCTCATAATTAGTGATGGATTTAAACTATGAAACAACTCAAAAGAGAAGGATACAACTTAAAAGCCTACTATTATTATCTGAGTATTCAGTATCACTCAGTGGATTAGTACTCCAACATATATATGCATGACAAAATAAAGGGTTTCTTCACATATGGGTACCTATTTAAGATATCATTAAAAACAGCATGTCAGTCTACAACAATAGGAGCTCTGTGCTTTTCTCACTGAGAAGTGTTATTTGTGCTCTGCTAAGAGCCTTCTCAGGATTGCTTTTAGAAAATAAAATTAATATAACTTTAGTTTAGTCACTAATTCCATTGTCCTAGAAATAAGTAGTGCTACTAGTGAATTACTACTTCTATCTGGGGATTTGTTTAGAAAAATTTTCTGTTAAAACACAAGTTGTGTAGCACAGAAACATGCCACTTCCACTGAAGTACCACTTAAGTCCTCTAATAATATTGTGATAGGGTTTTGTGTGCCCAGAAAACAGACAAATAAACCCACAAGTTGCAAGTAAAGAATTCAGAGCAGTTCAGCTTACTGAAGTGCAGACTACAGCACTCCCCAAAATCTAGCATCAGACCTATGAGTCTGTCCCTATTAGCGTTGGTCTCAGTCGCCTGCTGGTGCACTCCAGCTGTCTCACTTGCAGGGAGAGCTTAGGTGTAGATAAGTCAGGTTAATTCCTAAATGAAGATATACTCTGCAAACGTACACAGTGGTCACACAACAGAATATAAAGCACTGAACCTGGGACTGCTAGCGCAACAGAACTCTATTCTGCAGGAAGAACAAGGAGTTGCCTAGGGCAGCCAAATGTTTAGGAGTGCTTTATTGTGTGACTGACTAGAGAGACAGGAGGGACATCTTCCAGACTGCCAAAGAAAGAAACCTCAGGGCCAAGCAGGGGGGCGGGAGCAGGGAACAACCCACAGCCTATTTTCTGCCTTTAGCCTCCACCCCACTTTGAGAAGTTTTACTCATGAAATGGTAGATTCTGTCATCTTACCTAAGCTGGTCTCAGCATGTTCCTGCAGAATTAAACAGTGGGCCATGAAGGAGAAGTTGGGACTAAGTACCATGACTTTCTCCAGCTGTGAAATCAGAACTCTCGATGAAAAACAAACAGTCTCTAGTCACCCGCCATCTCTTCAGATCATATTTTCCAGCTAACATGCAGTCATCTGACTGGAACTACATCTGGAAGCATATATAATCCTAAGAAAACATCAGAGCAGCTCATTCAGTGAAGTAGAAAAACCCAATCCAAGCTTCTGTTACAGGACACTTCTTGGGTCTGAGGGGGAAAAGGAGAACTGAGGCAGATTTAATGCTGAAATATTGTTTTCGTATAGTTTAACTGACATCCTCACTATGACATCCTGAAAGCTTCTTAATATTTCTATTGCCAATTCTCCACACCAAAACCCTCTCAGAGCTTCAGTTCATGCAGGACTAGACAATGCCCTGATCTGAAACAGGGGATATATGGCTATACTTCCACACGAAAGTCAGTGCAAAGTGCTGCAAACAGTATTAATGTGACAGGACAGTTACAGCTAACAAATGCAGTCTTTAGTTATCAGCAAAGTCAAATCTAACGTGTACTTCACCAACAGCCTGCTACTTCGAGGGTTAAGTGCCACAACCTTATATAGGGTGAACCACAAGGCACCTGTCAAGCAGGTAGTTTGTATGGATACTTTCCCCTCACATTTTGAAATTCTTCAAGTCAAGGACTGTCTCCTGTTAGGCATATGACAGTGCTTACCTCAACAGGGCTCTGAGCTTGACCCTGGCTCCAAGGTGTCATTGTCACCAGCATGTCAAGTAAGATTTGAACAGTGCAGTCCAGGAGGCTGAAGGAGGAGCCAGTGAGTGCTGCACCCATGCCCCATGATGGGCTGCAGTACTTGGTAAGGTATGATAGAGCATGATGTTAGTGTAGTCATTGCTTTAATGGATGACAACCTGGACACCATGACATTCTCTATCAAAGAGAAGAGTACCTCTGTTGGGAACAGTTAGTCACCAGCTGTGGACAATTATCTAGAGAAACCTTTTGGATTCTCTGCTAGGACCTGGGACTCAGCCACAATACCATCACCACATCACTGCAGAGCACAAGGATGCCTTATATTTACTAGTCAGAAACCAAGGAAACTGGCACCTTGAGCTGAAGTAGTCTGCACAAGAGCTTTCTTCCTTTGTCACATAGGATGCAGATTCCATCTGTAAGTATATTTACAAAATACAGCAGCACAATCCAAATGCATTCTCAGCTGACAGCTAGAATTGTCTTAAGAACAAGTTCATTAGGGTTTCAGGTTTGTCTCATTTGGTAATTTTTAAACACCACCTACCTTACCTGACACATGATACTGCCATGCCAGTAAAAACTCTACAACCCCTGTGATATTTGCTTTAGTAACTGAACCCTGACCATTCAAGGTGGCTAATTTTATTTGCAGCTTGGAGCTCCAGGTCAACTACTTTCTAGCTAGCACAACTCTCTCAATATTTCAGGCATCTCCATTGTGCACTATTGATACCTCAATTCTTCCAAAGCGTAACAGGTATCCCAACAAGCCTTATGCAGTTGTACTGGTGCCCATAATATGGGCATGGAAAGAAGAATAAGGCAGGATGAATTCCATGCAACTTACAATATCCCATTCTGTTAGGAATGTCATATCTTGAGGACTGTTCAACAGCCAAATTTCTTCCTAGTGACACAGGTTTGGTTGTATGGGTCCCCTTTTCTCTTTCAAGCAGATTAGGGGAGTTAAGATTTAGTACATTGTGCCGGTCCCTCAGTTTTATACACTTCTATTAATAACTTCATTTGCTTTTCATTTTGAATAAGTCTTCAACCTGAAATCCTAGCAGTGACATTAACAACCTTTTTAAGTTACTTGCCTGGTGAGTGACAGAGTGTAAAGTCTGCAAGAACTTTCAATTTTGGTCACCCACGCCTTTGAGAAGTAAAGGATTAATTATAACATTTTCTTCTTCTAAATAGAGGGAAGGGAAGAATTATCCTAAATTTAGATGTTTTGCTCTGTAGGAACTCAATTAGATGGATACTTTAAGTGACAATTCATAAGCCAATACAAGTTATAGACAAATAGTTCAAAGCCTCACAAATTGAGAGGATACTCAGGTGTCCACAGTTTCTTGCAAAGCATCATCATGAAAGATTACACTCTGCTGAAAGTGCAATGAACTGAAAAACTGGCTGCAGCTGTATGGCAGAGTAAAGTTACTTCCTGAGACAAATTAACATAGCTTGGTGGATCAGGACAAGGACACAGGAGATCAGTATGAATGGGGAGAGAAGCAGCTGACTGGATAAGGCCTCCATCATGGTCACAAACAACGCTGTTCCTCCAATGAAAAAAAGTTGGTCAGAAAAATGAAAGCCATGAAAGTCATTCTTTTCAGGACTGACATTTACTTACATAATTCTATAAAAGTTAGTTGCAGGAAGTTTCACTTCCATTTTTACCTCTTAAATTTTTTCTACTCCTATATATCCTCTCCCCTCCCACCTTCTGTTTGCTTTCCCTCCTACATCCCACATTTTCTTCTCTGCCAGTAAAATAAACAAGAAAAGACAGATTAGCTTGTGAGTTTGCCAAGCTTTCCAACACTCAAGTTTCATGACAGTGTAAAATGAAAAAGAATCTTTTTCAATATAAAAATCCTTAGAGAAGTCCCTTCCCAAGTCCAGGATCAGCAGTCTTTATTGTGCCAAGCAAGGTAACAAGAAGCACACAGCAGGCACTTCCTTCAACTACCCATATTATTGGCTCTGTGTCCAAAGAAGGGGATGCAACTTTTCCTTGCACATGCAAGAAGCCTGCTAGGGCAGAAAACTGAGCCAGCCTGCATAAATGGAAAGAATCAGACCTTGGAGAAGGCAACTATCAGGGTTACGCTCAAGAAGGAAATAAAGAACAAGATGTATGAACTCCTTTTCTGATGTGCTTCATAAGCAGCAGCTACGTGCTGCTTCCATCCCTCAGGACAGACTGTACCGTGCTCTTCTCCAGCCACTCAGTATGTTATACCCAAGGTTGCACAAGTATCCTGGAGACTTCGAGTCCATTGCTGGAAGGAGGAAGGGGGGGGATGCAAGATGACTTATGAATAGAGCTATTCACCATATCCCACGGTGGGCATTCTTTTCAGCTTGAAACAGCAGCCAGTCTCTCCAACACTAACCACAGATGGAGGCTCTGCCAAAAGAGATGCTGAGAAAGGGGAAAAAACCTCCTGGTTGATTTGTATTTAATCAAAGTAAGCTACTGCCAAGACTCACACCATATAGGGACTTAAGATACCTCTATGTTTTGAATAGTAGACTTTGCTGTTGATAACTAGACCCGGATTATTTTTTTCCACACAAAAAGAAAAGCAGCCCAGGCCAATCAGAACCATTTGTAGATTAATGCCAAGCTGTGGGAGCAGCTGTGGACAATTCTATTTTTTCTGCAAAACATCAATCTCTTCTACAATTTTTTGAGAGCTGAAGCCAAACAAGGCAGTACACTAAAGTCAGGTTGCCTAAAATTTAAAGGGCAATAATCCCAGAAGTATTTCTTAAAAGTCCGAGATGTTTACCAAGAGCAGTTTGATCCCAAAGGATTCTCATTTTAGTTCAGGAGTAAGCCATAAAAAAAGTTAAGTGGTTTGTACAACTCAAACACTTCACCAAGGCATCAAGAGCCAGGAAACCAGATTTGCCTAAGCACCTAGCTCCTTTACTTCTTTCATATCTGAGCAACACTCCTAAAATACATCTTCCTCCTCTTGAGTGGTCCCTATTCTCTCCAGAAATTCTGTATTTCTCACATGAGTCAGATGCTTTTGAATGTTCAAGACCTGAAAATTCAGCTGCTAGTGTCACGCTAACAACTGTGCTACTATGGACAAAAGCTCAGATGGACTTCATCAAGACCTTTGTGGATTGTAAGACATCTTCTGCCTTGTGTAGGCTACACTGCCACAAGAATGAAATCTATAAATCATTCTGCTAAATAATGGATTAATTAGGCTATTTCAAGGGGATATACAAAATGCCAAATATTGTTTCCTACATAGCTCATATGTAAAAGCCTACTGCAGAGCTGGGAGTTACTGCTGCAGCCAGTGAGCATCTCAAATGTAGCTTGCGTAGAAAAATCTTGCCCTAGAGTACTACAATTACATTTTGCAAAGTTCAGACTTCTAAAAACTCAGACAAATTTTCATTTGAAGCATCTGTTTAGCTCAGGTTAGCATAAGTGATTGGAGTGTAGTCTAACCAGTTTACTCCTAATGCCTATTTACTGTGTTGCATTACAGCAAGTCCTTACCTGAAGCAAGTCATACATGTTGGCAATAAACAAGGATCCATGCCTAATAATTGAGATATGTCATGTCTGCACACCAGAGTGGTCCACACAAGAGTGTCTCAAGTTTATTTTCAGAAAACCATCCAGAGCCTCTTTTTGATCATTCAGTACGTACTTTATAGCATTCAGAATAATTTTGGAAAGTCTAGCCATTTGTGGGTCTATAACAAGCTGAGTAATTTAGAGAAACCTAGTCCTTTGGTGCCAAGCCATTTTAGGGAACCCAGCTTAACAGTGAGGTTCTTTAGAAGATTAAGGAGCTTGAGAGCAGATGTCAACATTGGAAACAACAAACTGATGCACCTTTAGCAACTCCATGATTTCTAGCTGTATTGTCCCCAGTTCACTTCTGATCATTATTCAACAGGAAAACAGAACCAGAGCTCCAGACAAGCAACTTCAATTTCAGCTATATTTTTGCATTAATAAGGAACTTAGGCTTGGAAAGCAGAAGCATATACTTACGAAGCAGAAATCCTGTGCTATAGCCCCTACTGAATGCAATAAGGAGCCAGGGATATAGCATTTGAAGGAAATGGCAAAGACCTACAGGACTGGAAGATGCACAGTTTCCATCCCTAGATGGGGGATTTATTAGAACACAGGCTTCTGGCAAGGAACTAGAGACCATATCAAACTTACCTCTTAAGAGAAAAAAGCCTTAAGGGAAAAAGCCTCAAGGACATTTAACAGGGAGGACACTGGGGTATAGGAAGTTACTACACAAGCACACATGTGCTCCTACTCTGGAGGTTTGTCTGATGGCAACCAGCATCCAGCACAGAAGCTAGAGGTTGTTCTGCAACTGGGATCTGAAGAGCAGCTCTCTGCACTGAGCTGATGCCTCTGCTTCTGTGCTCCAGGGCAGGCAGCTTTAATTAGCACAGCCCAGGTGTACACAGGCCTCGGATTAGATGGTTCATGACCCAGAACACAAACAGCTTTAACAAAGTACTAATTCCACTTCAAAAGACAAGCCCTTTAATGAATTTATACAAGCCTTGAGGCTAGAATTACCATCCAAATATTACTGGTCTTAAAAAGGAGGAAGTGAAGAAGGGAGAATGTAGAAGTACGGATAAATTATAGCCAGGAGCGCTGGCACCAGACATATACACTACCTGGCCTGATGGTTGGGACAGTGAAGCAACTAGGGAAGTAACACAGAACTGCTATAAAACCTTGTTGCAGCTTCATAAGAAGTGCAACACTGCAGTACTTCAGGCAGACTGTAGCCTTCAAAAACAAGAGTGAGGCTTTGGAACGGTTTAAGACAAACAATGATGCAGCTGAGAAGATGCCTTCACTGGGCCTTTAGCTCCCTGACTGAAAGGCATAGCAAATTTGCAGGCGAAGTTGAGAGAGGAAGAGCCCAAGGTAGCATACCTTACCAAGCTTATTAGCTTGGGCTCCATCCTACAACTCCTTGCCCTGGAGTTGTCTGCCGTCAGGATCAGATGCGCAGAGACATCTAGCTGGGAGGCAGCCAGGTCAACAACAGTTTAGCATTGATGGGAAAAGAGTAGAAACACAGGGGAAAACCTAGATCTCCTCTCTTCCCTACTCTGCCACTGACCTGATATATGATATAAAGACAAATACTTACCTTGTTCTACCTCAGTATATTAACTCCTATAAATACTTAAATCCAGCTAATGGAAGGGGCCTCCAGCACCATTTTAAATGATATCCCTCATATCCCTGATGGCTGTTGGCCAACAACATGGCTCTGTCTTCATCCTCAGTGAGCCAGTTTCCTGCCAGCCATACCTGTGCTCCAAGCCAGCCAAACCAGCTCTGATCCCGAAGCCATGCAACTTCAGTAGTGCAGTACTAAACCTGAGATAGCAAACTAGCAAACTCTGCCTCAGGCACAGGCAGAGAAATCAGTCCTAACATACCAGGCAGGCAGAATAGGCAAGATGCCTCGTGGAGATGATGAAAAGTAAGAACAATCTGTTATCCTGGGAACAGCAAGACCACTGCAGGGAGAGTGAAGGATTATATAGAAACAAACATTGTCAAACGACTCCTGGGTCTACTGAGTATGTAATTTTAACGCCAGCCTTCTTGGATATTTGAGCATGCCTTTAGTCTCCTAGGTAGATGGCAGTTTTAGAGCCCATCTGTCCATAAAAACACTTCTTCCCAACACTGTTTAGGCCTGTTTACCTTGTAAGGTAAAGGAAAGCAGAAGAAAACAGTTTGTTGAATGGAACAGATTAATTGCACTCAGAGGTTTCTGAATTGTCTGTATGGAAACTCTAGCCTTCAGGAACGGCATGGGTAACATGTCACTGAGAAGAAAGTTGGTGATGAAGCTGCTTTTACAGGGCTTTGGCACACAGGAGAAAAAAACCCAAATTCTGTACATACGTAGAAGGAACTTCATTACCTAGTCCTCTCCAAGAGAGTGCTAAAGCGGGCTGCTGGTAAATGCGTCTCCTTTTCTTTCCTACTCCCACCTTACTTCACTCCTACCTTGCTTTAAAGAAAAGCTTCTTGCGACCTTAAATTCCTAGTATATGATTGCCTGCCTTTTCCTGTGAGAGCCCCAAGAACTACAGCATTGTGTCCACAATACATTCAATGATCTCTCTGCCAAGGCTGTTAATTAGTCCATCCATTACTCTGCCTCAGCAAGTTGCATCTCACATATCAGCTTCACTTTCTTACTACTAGACTTGAACCAAATTTGGCCCAACAACACAGGGATTACCCACAGTTCCATTTGTGTTCATCCTTTACACAGCCACTATTAATGTAGGGCTTAAACTACTGTATTTAATGTGTTGCAACTATTAAATGCTCTTACCAGTTTCACCAGCAGAAAACTGAGGCAGAAAATAAGCTGCATACCCACAATCCCATGGGAAACACACATAAAAAATGACGACTCAACTTCAAGTCATTTAAATCCCATGCAACAGTCACACTTTCTCCAAGTTCACATTATCATATTGAATCCTTTAAGACTGCTCAGGTGCCTAAAATCAGTCACTTGCTCAAGGTAAGTTGTTGATAGGAGACCCCCAAAATATTTCATACTCTTCATTTTCTTAAACAGTGCTGAACAATGTAAAAACTCCTGTCAATAAGGCACCAAGCAACTTTTCCTACTGACAGTCTCACCTTTCCCATATCAAGATCTTGAGCAATCCGCAGAGCCTGCTCCCAGCATGGGCACTCACATCGACCGCATCAGTAAAACAGACACGGAGAAGGATTGCCTAGGGTGGACACTGCACAATTTCAGTCACTTGCATCCAATTAGAAAAAATCTGCAGGGGCCAGAAACAAGCCATTTTCTTTCAAGTCATTATCATGCTGTGCATCTGATCAACAAGTGAACAACATGCCATGGCCTGAAATAACTCATGAAGCTGGCTGACTAGAAAAATAAGTTTTCTAAAAAAAAACCTATATAAAAGCACATGCCTTCGTCAGACTCTTAATGGTTGCAAGCCTACATCTCCCAGGACTGCTTTTTATGAAGACAAAAGCAAATATAATGCTGGCAAGAATCCCACACAGCTTGTATCTGTCCAAATCATCAGCTATGTTTTTGATTTAGCTGCAATTTAGACAGCCAACTTCAACATACTGAACAAGGCAGAGTTGTTTTAAAGATGCTCTGAAAGTGAAGGGAGAGAAAGACAAACCATTCAGAAGCAAGGGCAGTGTGGTCAGGCAAGGTTCCCGGGATCTCCATGGAAAAAGAAGTGTTTGGTGCCTTCAGCACTCATAGATCCTAAACAACTTGGGAAGGTGGGGAAGAGAAAAGAGCTCTTCCTGTAGAGCTGGGGGATTTTTTTATTTTGGAACAAAACCAGCATTTGTCTTTGTATTTGTCCTTGAAACTGTGCTAGACCTCTTTGATCAACAGTGTCTTTGTTTTGCCTCCTTTAGCATTGTCAAATGCTGTCTTTTCTTCATAAAACTTTGCTTATTTCTGCAAGAGCATGCAAGGAACTCATATGCCCCTAACAGCACAGGAAGAGAGGTGGCATGAAAATCTACAGTACTTGGAACAGGTAAGCAAGAGTCACCAACAGAAGAAAGAGGAGGTGGGCACTACAGGTGGATGCACTTGATTCACCAAAGCACAGATCTCACTTTCTGTGAAGAGGTTTAAAGTTCACATTACAACCAAAGATTAACTAAACATTTTGCTTTTAAAAGAAACCAGAAAAAGCTTGTTCTGAACATATTTTACTGCTAGATTATACCAGTATATATAAAGCACAGCAGAAAGACTTATACTGCATGCAGTTTATTGGTCTAATATTAGTACTGCTTGTGAAAGAATGGTACCATTGTAAAGTACAAGGGGAGGAATAGCATTTGCACTCTTACAGATGATCAATTAACTAGAATCTCAAAAGATGATAAAAGCTCTCAAATTTTTTGAGAGACTAGAAATCTGACGAACTGTATCCATGAGGAACAAAGATTAAAAAGCTGCCCTGATGTGCAGTAACAATCATGACAGACTTGGACAGGCTTCTTGACTTCACAGATGCTTACTACAAAATGCAAAGCAAAGCCCTGACCGATACCATCGCGCAGGAGCGTTCACCTCAAAGGCATGCAATAACCGCAGCTCCACAGCACACGTCAGCTCCTGCGGCCCGAAAAGTCACTTCAGCATATGTCCCAGTGCAAGAGGGCAGCTCAACTCGCCAGCTCCAGCTCGTCATGCTCCAACGGAGCTGGACTACTCAAGAGCTTTGCATGGAGTTTGCTTAATGCATTATGAACAGGCACACAACAGTCATTAGTCACTGAAAAACCACCATCTTTTTTGTACTCAGAAGAGTCCTGGGACATAAGATGACCAGGGTATTACAAGGAACTGGACTTCAACATTTTGACTACTCTTTTCTACTGCTGTATAATTTTCTCTGCTTCCACCTAAGCACTGCCAGCCACCCCTGACCAAGCTACTGAACTGTGAATTCCTAAACGTAAGGGCATAAGCATAGGTCACCCCTACAGTGGCAAGAGATGCACAGATGATGAGCAATGATGCCTATTTACCTACCCAGGCTCTGCAGAGGAGTTTCCAACACTCATCACAAAATGACGAATATTAAAATCCTCATTCTGGTTTC
Source organism: Aptenodytes forsteri (assembly GCF_000699145.1). Classification (NCBI taxonomy): domain Eukaryota; kingdom Metazoa; phylum Chordata; class Aves; order Sphenisciformes; family Spheniscidae; genus Aptenodytes; species Aptenodytes forsteri. The sequence goes on from NW_008795575.1 coordinate 1,238,257, forward strand.
TCTGAAGGCATTAAGGACTAGCCATATAATGGAACACAGACATTCCTAGATTTTATCTCACTGCTTTCTCTTCAGTGATCAGTTTTAGCTTACAGCATAGAAGAAATCTAAAATGCACCAACAACTGAACTAAATTTAGGACCCGGAGAAGAGTTTCAGCCATTCTAAAAAAGCTTTTAACAAGGAAGATTTTCTTTTTAAGAAAAGTTTCTTAAGCTGGTCTTAATATTTATTGCTTTTTAGTAACAGGAGTAGGAAAAGGAGCAGCAAGAGGCATGATTTCAACACAGAGAACACTCAGTGGAGCTGCAGTCTGGAAATGCTCTGTGCAACTCAAATGCTCTGTAAAGCCCAGTTTAAAAAAAAAAACCAAAAACAATAAACAAACACAGACAAAACACTTGAGAGCACACTGAAAACAAAAGACTGCCTGATGAGACAGGCTCTTTTCCCTGTCAGAGTTTTGGGCCATTTGCTGAAATGAAGCAATAGTACATCTAACACTATCAACTATTTCAGACCTATAACTAAGGCAGGGTCCTACTTTGCATTCCCCCCCTGCCTCCAGCACCACTTTGAAGCAGTGGGCTCTGTTTCAGCTCAACAGGAAGAACACAAATGAAACCAAAGTGAAAGATTTGATATCTCTGCAGCTGCGTTAGTCACGTTGACCTGTAACAAGCTATTAATCCTCAGGCGTACATCACTCAAAATACACGTGCAAGCATCTGTCTGCTTCCTCCCTGCCCACCAGCCACAGACTCCACGGTGCAGCCGTACTGCACTGCTGCCCTTCTCCGAGCACACTCTGCTCACAAACCTGGCTGCAACGCCACCTTGTGTTTCGTGATTTCAAGGAAAAACAGTATTTGCTGTCAGCGTAGACACTCATTTACCGTTTTTTATCTAGATTTCCTTACTTACTCCTAAGTATCAATCCCCTTGTACAGCTGAGATAGCAACAGCGTCCAACAGAAGCAACAGTCTTAGGGAATTCTTATATTAAGTTCTACCAGCCAGTGTAGCCTAAAATACTGGGAACAACAAGCATATAATTTGTTCCAAGATAACTCTACAAAAGGTAAAAGTCTGACCTTCACCCTATTCATTCCTATCCTTAGTTCCCTTAGTCTTCAAACTCCACAAAACACTTCATTAAAGATATATAGGTATATTAACCATCTCAATAGCACCTGCCACAAACAGGCCTCGCAGTTCATGCAAAACAGTCAAAATACTCTGCTCCCACTGGATCCAGAGAAAGTTTCTACTGATTTCAACTCAGCTAGGAACTAACAGGACATCTGCAAGCCCCAGAAGACTGCTGCCAGAACAAAACTCCACCTATTCTTCCTTGTTCTTGTAGATATTTCAATAGTATAGATTGCTTTAGTGAATGAACAGCATTGGAAGCCATCATTAAGTAATACAGACCCACATAAAATCATACATGAACCATTTGAGCAGGGTTGAAATCATCCTTCAGCCCAAAGATCTTTCCTACGCATCCTGCTTTCAAACTGTAGCAACAGCCTACTTATGACAACCTCATCCAGCAAGAAAATTTGGAAACAAGTTTTCATATTACCTGTTCATCTTAGCAGCACTGGAGGAAGACTATTGCCCAAGACTTATTTCTATAGAGAAAAAAAAAATATATAAAAAGCATAGAAGATCTCAGGTATTAAATATCAGAGCAAAAATTGCAGCATTGACTGCAGAGTTTACACAGTAAAATAAGCTTGTATATTTAAGGATACAATTTTAGAATTTCCAAAGAACTACAAGTAATAAGTGAACTGGCAAAGCAAAAACATTCTTGACGGATTAAAATTGCTTTAATCTGGAATAACATTTGACCTCCAAATTAAGCATGCTTTATTTACATTTAGATACCCGGAGAAGTTCTATTTGCCTCCAAACTTTAGTTGAAATAGAACTAGATTAAGTTTTTCAAGACCTAACTGGCAGGAACTTCAGCAAAAAAAAAAAATCATTACTTCTTCTAAATTATACTGGTTCTTGGAAACCCCGCCAAAAAAAAAAACCACAACTTGGAGCTGATTTTAAAACCCCTGCTTTCACTTTTCCCCCCATCCCTTCTTAAGTTGTTTTACTCCTTATGCCTTCTGCTCTGATGTCTACCTTCCTCCAAAATAATTCTATTTTATTAGAAATGAATTACAATTGTTGTAATTAGGACATAGGGACATCTTCCATGACATCCAAAACTTCAGGGGTTTAGATGAAACACATGAAAAAAAATGAGCACAGAACCTAGAAGTGCTACCTGAGATCAGGTTATCGCTATATCAGCTTGCAAGAAGACAATGCTTTCTCCAGAAAAGTTACCTGTTGTCTGGATCATCATCTTAAACTGCAAAGGTGCAACTAGATACAAAGTTTACCAAAGTAACAGGAGCCTTAAATACTTTTGTTAGTCTCTGTCAAAGTAACTTGCCAAAGGAGGAATGCATACACTGCCACGCTGCTTCAGACCAAAGTTCATCTAGCTGGAGAGAAAACACCACCAAGCTGTAAGCTGTTCACTAGAATGCAACACCCTACGCAGATATTCAGGGATTTTTTTGCCAGTATCCCATCTGAAGACTCTGGATTTAAAAAGGAATTTAGTTGAAGGGGCTGGGCAGGAGAAAGAAAAGCCTGCTATCAACTTTTTCATATATGCCAAGCTAGGTGCAAGCAGACCGGGAAGGTCAAAGGTGCCCAGGAACTGTCTGGAACCAGTGCAGCATATTACAAAATGCCCCAGGCACTTAATAAACTGGCATAAGAGATACCAGCAAAGCCCTAGGGCTTTGCTGTTGGTTTAGACTTTCAGACTAACCTGGGTGTTGGCCGTTTGGATAACTTCTTCACTGTCCTGGCACAATGTCTTACAGAGATTTCCAGATACAACTTGCTTTGTTTGAAAGATCCTCAGTTAGCCCAAAGTAACTGGAAGCAATAACTTGTTTGGGGAAAGTGCTGAGTCAGCAAAAAAAATTGATGTGGGTTGTTTTTTTTTTTGGTGTGTATGAGGGCTTCCTGGGTGTTGGCCGTTTGGATAACTTCTTCACTGTCCTGGCACAATGTCTTACAGAGATTTCCAGATACAACTTGCTTTGTTTGAAAGATCCTCAGTTAGCCCAAAGTAACTGGAAGCAATAACTTGTTTGGGGAAAGTGCTGAGTCAGCAAAAAAAATTGATGTGGGTTGTTTTTTTTTTTGGTGTGTATGAGGGCTTCCTGAATTCAACACCTGGGTGCATTCAGAGGAGAAGCATTTTCAAGAGAAGTGGCTTGCAAGAGATGACTGATTAGATACTGCTAGAGCTGATGAAATATTTTCAAGTCAGCTGAAGAAGCAGAGGCAGAAGGGTCACACAAAAGGGACCTCCGGGCAAGTAGAAGTGAGAAGTTAGCTAAAAAAAACTCCACCACATCACCTTCACAAGTGAGACCATGAGCACCTGAGAAGAGTAAGAAAAAGGCAAGCCCATGTGGTATTTCCCCCAAAATTCAAACTATTTTCACCTCCAGGAATTTCCCAAGTTTGATGCTGTTTGTTATATTTAAGCCAGCTGCACAGCCTGGTTTCTCCACCCCATACCTAATCTAGCTGTTGAATCTCCCTGTCTTACACTGGTGCTGGGTTATTGTGACTTCTGTTCTGGAAACAGGCTGTTTAGAAATGGAATAATCTTTGTAAGCATTTTGATTTCCACAGACCTATTTTTCATCTCACTCCTACAGCTTCTCAGAATCCAGTGAAGATGTATGTTTGCGTGCTAGTCTACCCCTCCTAGGAGGTTATTACCCTTAATACCAAAAGTTGCACACTTTGAAGACAGTCATCTTTTCTTGAGGTTTTCTATCTAAAACTGAACTAAGCAAGATTAAGCAGCTTGTTTTTCCCTTTAATTGATGTTTACGTTCTGTTGGTGCATACACATCAGTATTTCCTTAAATCACTCAGAGCAGTATGAAGCATTACTAATTCTAACTGACATGAGTCGTCACGCATTTCTTGTTTATACTAAGGCACATACACATCACTCATTTTCAGTTCTTTTGAAAAAGAAGGAATAAAAAAAGTCTATTGACTAAACAAACTGTCCAGTAGCATAAATACTTTGCCTCAAGTGCTTCAAAATGTTTGATTGTGAGATAAGAAGCAGCTGTTACTGCTTTCCACAGCCTTCACTGGGAACAAGAGATGTGGTTCTTCAGATATGGTGCTGTTCCTTTCACAGCCTAGAGATGTTCCCACTTGCTCAGAGGATGGTTCCCTGTTGCCTCCCTGCCCAGGCATCACCAACCACGTCAGGCACAGAAAATGCACCTTAAGTGTGCCCATACGGAGACATGCCAGGTTCTTTGACCTCTAAGGATCAGTTTTCTGAATGACTTCATTACAGGAATAAGTTACCCTTCCCTGAGCCAAATAAACCAGATTTAACTAAAGATAAGAGTAACATGGAAGTTCGACAACACAATGGCACAAGATTTAAGGGCAATAAGGAAAACTGGAAGATAATGCAGAGATTCTTTACACAGCACCCACTATTCCAAAAAGGTGATACAGCCCTGGGAAGAGCAGGATAACTCCCTGTAAGAACTAGCATACTTCCCATAGCTAGTGCAAATGCCATAGGCAGAAACAAATGATACTTCCCCCCCCCCCAACCTCCCCCCCCCCCTCAAAATTAATTTATCACCAAGAAAATATACTAAAGACTTAAAAGAAGCCTTGCTCATTTTAGTGCATCTCTTCTCCCTGATCATACACTACGATCAGAAACTACATATGCCTTTCTCAAAACCAGACAAATTTTAGTAAGGTCTGTCAGAAAGGACTTCAGCTATCTACTCCCTGTAATAGCCATGCAATTTAGTCTACCTATGTGATAGCCAAGACCTTTGAGCTGTATCTGTTAGTTTTGACTAGACATTTTATGAGCATAGTTCATTCTGCTTGAAGACATACACACATGCTGAATTTTTATTAAGGATGCATCTAGAAAGTGTGAACTAGCCTGGGGTGTTTGGGTCACACCAGCAGTGATGTACACTGGCAAATAACCAGTAAACTAATTCTGTAATACCAATCCTGCCTCTTCAGACTGCACAGCAGCAACCTAGACAGTCTGCTCATCACTAGTTCAGGAGAACCGATCATTTTTTTCCTTGGCATTGAAGTTTTCCAGTAAACTCTCTTTGTTTATTTTTCCCCACGTACTTCAAAGGCAGATTACTCTAGAACTATACAGTTTTCAAGTCAGAAGGAAAAACAAGTATCTTTTTAGCTTCAGCTTGCATCAATTCACTCCCCTTTTCCTTGTTTTCAGCTTAAATATGTACTTCAAACACATACTGCCAAGCATTTCCTGGAGTATCAGTACTGGCAATTAAAACCACGCCCTGTCTTAAGCACCCAGGTATGGATCTCAGCAAAACACACACCTGTGTGTCTTTGCTGGTCAAGGCTCCCCAAGCTGACCATCAAGGAATATGATGGAATTTGGGGATCTGAAAGTTTTTTCACAGTTGTTTCACCAAGTAACAAATACGTGTGAAAATTACCAACTGGATAGTTGGGGAACACAGGCAAGAATTTTAATCCAACGAGGCAAGCTACAGATTGCTACCTGGGTACTGGACTGCATCCTTGTTCCTCCTAGTCGGTGTTCTCCTCCAACCCAGCTGGACCTGTTGAGTACATAACATGCATAGAAGATTCCTACCTGAGAGTTGGAGACCAAGCTCTTAATTCTTCATATGATTGGCTGAGAACTGGTGATATCAAGGCTTCCACACAAAGTACTTCATAAATACGAAGTAACGAGTAAGTCTTGATTCAGATGGGAGGTAGAGATGCTGACTGCACATATATACCTCATATCAGAATCAAGCTCTTTAATGCTTAGAACTGCAGACAACTCAAATTCAGAGCTTTGTTTTGGACCCACACTTGTTTTTAGTGTAATAGTTTGCATAATTTTAAGCTTTCTGTCCTGGTTTCAGCAGGGATAGAGTTAATTTCCTTTCTAGTAGCTGGTACAGTGTTTTGGATTTAGGATGAGAACAAAGTTGATAACACACCGATGTTTTAGTTGTTGCTAGGTAATGCTTACACTAGCCAAGGACTTTTTAGTTTCCCATGCTCTACCGACTAAGAAGGCTGCAGGTGCACAAGAAGCTGGGAGGGGGCACAGCCAAACTGGCCAGAGGCACATTCCATACCATGTGATTTCATGCTCAGTACATAAACTGGGGAAAGCTGGCCGGGGGGGACCGCTGCTCGGGGACTGGCTGGGCATCGGTCGGCGGGTGGTGAGCAACTGCATCGTGCATCAATCTCAACCCACGAGTTTTTCTCACTTGTGCTCTTCCAATTCTCTCCCCCATCCCACTGGGTGGGGGGGAGTGAGCGAGCGGCTGCATGGTGCTTAGTTGCTGACTGAGATTAAACCACGACACTTTCCTAAGATCAGCTTCCATGGAAATATACTCCTTTGACACAACTAATCCCTTAGAGTATCTGAGGGCCAGAACCCAAGCTGATTTACTGGCTTGGCTCCCTTTAACCTACCAGACATTTGCATTGCATCACTTCCTAGTGAGTAGCTCCAGATTGCAACAAGAGGGATGCAACTAAACTTTCTGCCCCAGATCTGGCAACGACCACCTGAGTTATGCCAGTTGTCCTCAGATTCAGATGCTGCTGCTGAAGTATTTCTGTAGTGACAGGTGGTCTCAATCATAAAAAAAACTAGCCATGAAGAGATCAGGACTGATTTTTCAGAAGCCTGAGACACACAGGAACACTTTAATCAGTTCATAAATAATTATAATATAGTTACAGGTGTCCTACTCACATTTGACTTAGTCACTAGTGGCCATGTCCTTTGGAAACTGAAAGACTTGGGTCACATACTGAGAATGTTACCAGTTCTCAGCCAATTCCATTTACACCCTACCATCAACATCCTTGACTAAATTCATGAGGGTGAGAAACACAGCTCTCCGGACATCCTTTCATGCTGTTACAGCTATTCCCTCAGCAAGATGATGGGGATGAATTATTCGCTACAGCAAAGGAACTCCAATTTCTTATGCTGTGTGCTCTGGGGTCAGAGCACTGGGATGTTTTAACAGTCCTCCTAAGAGTTCCTGAAAGCTGTAACAGCAGCTAATGGATCTGCCAGACACAGCTTCTTAAAAACATCAAGTTGGCTAATGGAAACTCCAGCCCTCCTCTCCCTGTTGTTTCATACATATAAGTATCATTTCACTCATGTTAAGCATAAAAACACTGTCCCTCCACTCACATTTGATTCAGTGCCAGATCTCCAGTGCTATTTCTAGGGCAATAAATTAAGCATTGATCAAGTTATGTTTACATTACCTCCTAAGGAAACACAGGTGTGAAAAACCAATAACAATATATGGAGTCTGGTGTCCAAAACAGAGTTATGCCTCCCCTTGGTCTGGAACTATATATATTAAGCATTGCTTTGGGCATTATTCCACTAGCTGTAGGATAAGCTTGTTGTTGTTATGGCTAACTACACCGATTTGTATGAAATACCTGACTTGAGCCTTCACCTAAAAACTCAAGCCAGTTCTCTTATTACTGAAGTGCAGATACATTCCCTCCATCCATTCCAGGCTGGGACTAGAAACGTTGAAACACCAAAAGCCCATTCCTCTATGGTGCTCACCTGAACCATACTGTTATACAGCTGATGCAACAAAATGGAAAACCAGGCTGCCTGAAAAAAGCTGCCCTTCCATTTCCCTCACAACAAATCTCTGGTCCAAAAGGGTTTTCAATCCTAGTTTTATAGATTCATATTTAAGTGCGCAAGAGAATCAAAACAAATGTAAAAGCCCCTGAATGTACCAATGAACTGATACCGGCACAGCCTGCTCCAGAAGCTATAGCCTCCATCACACACCAAGAAGCTAATTTATGGGTGCTTCTCTCTCATTTAAGATTTTCCAATAAAGGAGACCTCAAGAACCTCAAGTTTCAAGCAGATGCACTACCAGCATAACTCGAGTTCCCAATATGGCTATGTCAATCATGAAAACTTGCAATCCAGACTCCAGATCCTCAGGTGTTCTCAGGGTCATATCCTTTCATTTAAATTTGTTGCTTCAGATTTTGACTTGAGATCCACAAAGGACAGCCTTTCACTGATTTTCCTCTTCCTCCTCAGTTTTGCTTACCATTTGGCTGAAACATTACAGCTGAACTAAGAACTGTCACTCACAACAGAAGCCTAGCAAACAGCCCTTAAAGTCTCAGCATTGATTCCAATAAGCTTGAAGCCTACCACTGATTCAACCCCAAATCTCAGTTTAAATCTCTTTTTTTTACTGCATGAATCCAATCCAAACTTGGGGATGTTTATCTGTAGAAAGCCTGGAAAGCTTTGAGGGCTCTACCTGCTGCTAAAAATAAGACAGCCTAGGGTAGATAACACCTTCACTGAAGGACAGGTTCTCCACCTCAAGGAGGGAAAAAAGCATCAGCTGAATAGAGAAAAACAGAGGAAGATATCTTTCAGAAGCGAGACCCTTGCCACATCCAGGAACTCTGATGTCTTTTTTGATTACCGTCCATCTGAAAATCCTGCCAGGTTAGATACATGGAAAAAACAAGTCTTTCAACATTCACTAATCCAGAATTTATAGTTCAAACTTTTTTTCCACTAACAACCTTTGATTACTTGCCATGGGTGGAGTCCAGTGAGTATTTCCTGTTGAGCAGCACATGCCCTTGTTCTTTGCAATACTACTGTACCTGAAAGGTGAGCAGTAGAAGCAGCAGCTGTTAGCACATTTGCAGATCAGTACAACCATCACATGAGATGGAAACTACCTCATCCATGCCGGTAAAAACCGAAGACTTGACATGTGATAGGGCGCTTTACTCCTGGCACTAGAATCTCCTTTCCAAAAAGCAAAGACAGCACACATGAATGTTGTTGACTTAAAAACCAAGTCAAGGGGAGGCCCAGATGGCTGCAACATTCCACAAGTATTCTGTGTCTATGTAGGACTGCATCACACTTGTAAAGCATAAGGCGATACGAACACCAAACCGAAATAACTCTTTAAATTACTATGAAAAGCCAAGCATATTGAAGAGAAGTAGCATCAGCCTTTTCACAGGGAAATCTGAATTCACATCATCAATCTTGTGCTTGCCAAGAGCACAAGGCAAGGATGGAGAGCAGCCCTCTCCTTCACCAGATGGCATGTTCTGACACTCATTTTTCTAAAGCTCTATTTACCCACTACACAATCTCACCAGATATCCTCAGCTTCACTGAAATCCAGGCAATCTTTCATAGTAGGGATGGAGAGCGCACAGACCTTGGTTAATGCTCTATCAAGAGCTGACCTTATGGTGGGGTATTCTATAGTAATTACATGAAACAAAACATGCACTATTCACATCAGCAAAAAATCCTATGAGGCCAGTAAGGTCATTTACATAGCTTTAACCTTGCACGACAACAAAACACTTGAGTTTTCTAAATATTCACATAGATGCTCTTGGCTTCTGAACTATAACTGATTCTAGCCTGAAAACAAATAGAAATTGAGCATCTTCAGGCAGAGTTTAGCAGGTCAAAAGATTTGCAAGCTAGAACAGTGCCTTATAGGCCAGACCTGTGTTCCTTCTCAGGTTCTGGGCATCTATTGCTGGCCCTGGCATCAAACTGGTAGGAGTGGGATGGATTGAGGTTCCCCTCCCCCAGCATCTCTGGTTTAAAGCCCTCTTTACCAGCTTGGCAAGCCTGTGGCCTATTCAGCCCC
>NW_008795575.1:1248139-1267394 GCF_000699145.1 Aptenodytes forsteri
CTGGTAGGAGTGGGATGGATTGAGGTTCCCCTCCCCCAGCATCTCTGGTTTAAAGCCCTCTTTACCAGCTTGGCAAGCCTATGACTGAAGATGCTCTTCCCCTTCTCAGACAGATGGACCCCATCAGCCCCCAGTAGACCAGGTTTCTCAAAGCGAGTCCCATGGTCTAGTTACAAAACAGTTTCAGAATCAACAGGGTTAGGGGAACTTGTGTTAATTCTGGGTCAACAGTTAGTATTTAAAAAACCTCCCTAACTGCGCTAAGGCATCACCCTACACAAAACCCTCACAAATCATGCAGCTGGAAAACATAAGCAACCTGCAAATAATTATCTCAACAACTGCACTTATCCTTCATATTTCCACCAGGCCATCTCGGGTGAGGTGATGTGTTCTTTCAGACATGAGGGTGAGTTCCTGATGAATGCTGACAAACACTCCCTCAGCTAAACAGTTCTTCTTGAGTAAGTTGTGTGGCAGCTCAGTGAATCACAGGCAGACGGTAAGGTCACAGCTGCACATAGTCATTCGTGCACATGGTTGTGGGAAGATATAGATGTGCCATGGGGAAAGGAGACAAAGCAGAGGAGGAAAAAAATTAAGAAAAGGTGTCAGGCTAGAGAGCTGGGACACAGAGTGATTAGACATTACTTTTTTTCTGGGTAAATGTTAAAAGATTCTCTGAACTTCTGAGTTGAGAAGTTTCTTCAGTTCCTCCGGGCAGGCAAATTACAAAAGTTTACCTCATATGAACAAGCGTATTTGCAAGACTTCTTGTAAGTCCAGTGACTGATCATCACCCTACTGCCTCCTGGCAGTTTGGCTTTTAGTTTTAGTGGGAAGCAGCTTGTTATTAGTATACCTATAAAGAACTGAGTGGATTTGCTGCCAGCATCAGTCTTTCAGCTGCAATTGAATAGATAAATAAGCCTCAAAACAGAGATCTTCAGTTGGAGGACCAGTTTAGGCTTTTCCTTGCCTCATGCACACGTGCAAACCCTCTCACCTGGAATGATTCTAGCAACATACACATATCCCTAACTCTGTAGCAGCAGGAACCTCTCAACAGGGAGAGATGATAGCAAACCTATCTTCAGCATCTTTCACAGGCAGGGAAGCCAGCACATGGCTGAACCCTCCTGCATTCCAGCCAGCAGCATTGAGTGTCCTAGAGCATTCCTCTGAGGACAGCATGGGCAAGTACTGTACACAGGAGAATGAGAAACCACAGCCTGAAAAACAAGTGTTTCCACCTTCTCATGTTTATATTTTAAAAAAATAAAATCAGTTGTATATGGGCTTTGTTGTGCCAAAATTGCCACAAAAGAAATAAAAGAAATTTAGATATCATTCAAAATAACAGGCCTCCAACACACTGCATGAGCAATACAGGTCCCAAAAGAACATACTGTGCTCCTCCTGGAAAGTTATAAAACACCACACACACCTCTTTGTAATAAAAGTCAGGATTTTCCAAGGCACACAAGTGAGCTGTGCGCACCCTTTCATATAAGATCCTATAACCAGTCTAGCTTCTTATCACATCTGTGGCACTACTCTACATCATATTCTGCTTAATAAGTTCATTTTAAATGAATGTATCAGAGTTGTGGTTTCTGCCACTGCTGCCAGATTAAAATACCTTTGCTCCTGCTGTCACCACCCCACCCCCCAGATAAGAACAACAGTTTATGTTCAAAAACAAGAAAGCCTATTTAGTCACTGCAACAAAAATAGTTGACTAAAACGTGCTGAAGATTTTATCAGCTCTGATAGCTCAAATCTATCTATTAAAATATAAGTCAACACACCAAAACAGCCTGCATTTTCAAATTTAAACAGAGCAATCTAAAGTGCAATTATAGTAAAAAAATCATGACTTGTAAATACTGGGCATTGCGCAAATATCACAGGTGGACAAAGTATCACAGTACTATCAACTACAAAGTCAGGAAGTCTAGAGTTAAAAAATACCAGAATTCAAGACAGTTTTTGCAGGCTTTGTAAGAACCAGGCATTGCTTGTTACATTCATGAGCATGTGAATGAAGAACAGCTTCACAAACATTGGGGTTATCTCCTTTGAACTCTGACAAGGCAATTCAAGCTCAACAAGAGCTGGTTTAAAAAAAAAAAAAACAACAAGAAAAACCCCACCTCACCAAAACAAAACAACAAAAAAAACACAACAAAAAAGCCAACCAACCAAACACAGAGACAACGCCTTTTCCTCTGTTAACATCATTTTGTTAAAACAGTGGAGTAGTCTGCTGACGATAAGCTAGACAGGTAGATATTCTCTAACATTTTGGAAGGAAGGCACTGATTTCTAGGAATATAAACAAAGAGCAAGAAACTTTAGGCCTCCTTATATACAGCTGGTTCTATTAGCCCCATTAATAATCTTTATTTCTCTGTTTTATTAAAAAACAGACATTCTAAAACATCCTCATCTTTCCAGGGAGGATGACAGCAATATCCTAACTTTATATACTAAGCACATGCTACATATAAAAAATACAGACAGGCCACTATACCCAAGCTCAGCGTGAATTAAGAAAAATATCAGCTTGGTCCCATGTTAGTTATAAACACTATTTATCTACTTTAACAGAACTATATTAGACTAAATCTTGCCTTTGTTGTATAGAATTTTAAGTAGGCGTGAGGTAAGATAATGCAGCCACAATGAATAAGAGCCAAATTTTTAGTTAACAAGGAAAATGATACTCTAATGTGATTGGTGCTCAGTTCTCCCAAGAAAAATGCATGGAGGTTGAAATTACAACAATACACACACCAAAGGGATCCTCAAGAACGTTCTAGCACAGGATCTAGAACAAGGAGATAGGACCGAGAACTCTTTATATTTTATGGAGGAATTCTGTGATAAATATTAAATACACTCTGTTTGAGCAGGAATCCAACATACTTTCAATGACATTCCCTCACTCCATCTCCTCCCACATGATCTTGAGTCAGCACAGTTTCTATAACCAGCCAGTCAAAAGAGGTGATTATCCTGCTGCATTCAGGATTGGTGCGGCCACACCTTGAATACTGTGTGCAGTTCTGGGCCCCACAATTTAAGAAGGCTGTTAAGGTCCTTGAATACGTCCGGAGGAGGGCAACAAAGCTGGTGAAAGGGCTAGAAGGCATGTCCTATGAGCAGCAGCTAAGGACTTCAGGCTTGTTATTTTGAACGATGTTTACTTGCCCCTTTGAGGCTGAGGGGCAACCTCCTTGCTCTCTACAGCTTCCTGAGGAGGGAAAGGGGGGGAGGGAGGTGCTGATCTCTTCTGCCTGGTATCCAATGATAGGACGCATGGGAATGGTTCAAAGCTGCATCACGGGAGGTTTAGACTGGACATTAGGAAGCATTTCTTTACTGAGAGGGTGGTCAAACACTGGAACAGGCTTCCTAGAGAGGAACACCACCAGTGTGTTACCAAAGAAGTATTCTCCAATTTGTACTGTCTAAACCAAATTAGATCACTGACATCAATTTCCTCCTTTTCTTGTTGTTGTGTTTGTTCGGCTTTTTAAAAGCAGTCCCAGTCTTCAGTTGCTCTCTTGCTTAGGTGCAAGGTACAGCATGAAATATAAAAGGAATATCCAAAGCCAGTTCTCTCTTTTTGAGACAGACTGTCAATTGCCTGTGCTCTATTAATATTCAATGCTCAAGGTAATAGACAATTTCTGTTTTGGTTATGTCTATTTACAGACCACTACACATCCAGGAATATTCGTTTTACTCTTTGCAGTCTGAGTAACTGTAATAATGTAAGAGAACATTTAATTTCAGTGCATTTACAGCACAGATGCTGTAGTCTGTCACCTTGCATACACACTGTCATTTAACACTTACGCAGAATGCTACAAGGCAGAACATTTTGCATCTACTTTATAGTATTGTAAAAGTTGTATGAGGATCCTGCCCTCCCCTGAAATATTTCCATTACTATTTTCAGCACTTAGCACCCACAGTAGTAATCTTCACAGCAGTGAACATTACTCTTTAAGCTGAAAACAAGCATCATTCAGAGCTAAAGACTCATCACAACGTGAATGTGAAAGACTGGCAACTGCTGTGGCACTGAAGGTTTAGGTCTAATTAAAAGACCAGAAAGGAGATATTTATGCTTTGGAGAACGCACATCCTCAGGCTGTTTCCACACTGAGACCACAGCAAAGCAGACAACCCCCCTACTTCTGTCAGATAAATAGACTCTAGAAGAATGAACCCAGGCAGACAGTACACAGCACTTGATTTTCCTCTCTGAAGTTCAGTGTTGATGGCACATTGTGACACATATACTACCACAGGACCCACTCAGTCCAGGGCTCAGGACACCAAGATTTTGAAATCAAAAAACATAGCTGCTTTACATTCAGCTGCCTCATAAAATAGTACCTAGGAAGGGATGGAAGGGAACACATGGCTCACAGATGCTTGCTCTGCAGGCTCTTGAAAGAGTTTTGCCTGCAACACTTAAGGGCCTATCCTACTGGCCTCCAGTGAAAGTTGATGTTCTAAAAGCAGTAGAGTAACTTCTGAAAGTCAACTGTTCAACTTTGGTGTTGGGTTACCTCAAGTTCAATTAAACTCCATGAGAATGAGCAAAGCCAAATTGTTAAATAATTGCAAAACAGCCTTGGATGGGGAGGGAATGTTCCGCATCTCATCTTTGTGGGCTTCAGGGCTATGTTTTCTTTAACAGAGAGTTCAGTCCTCATGAAAGCAGTCTACATTTGCCAAAACCAGCCCATACTCTCATGTTTTCACATTCAAAATGGGATTGGTTACAAATGCTGTGTTTCCTTTCCATTCCAAACACAAGCAGAATAATTAGATTGGGAGCGTCTGCTTCTATCTGAGGCTCAAAGCTCAGTTCTTCCTTCCCGATTACACTACGTGTGTCTCCATTACAAATAATTAAGCACTTTACAGAAGGCTATTAAAGAACCTTTCATTAGGGTTCCATCTGTATCTTATTTTATTGCATGTATACCTTTAAGTGACGTCCAATAAAGAATGAATTTTATCCAATGGGGAACTGTAAAAAATATAGAATCCAAAGTTGTAAGCATTCATTCTGCTACTACTATAGCTGGGAACATTTCCAACAGCACAATGCTTCCTTGAAAAGTCATAATTTAAAAAGTGATATTAGGTGATAATTTCTGAGAACAAGTACAAGAGTGATAACCTGAACATATTTGATGATGGACTACCAAGAGAAAGCAGACAGACTGCTATACCTTCTGCCATCTCTTCAGAATGCCCAAAAAAGTAAAGTGCAATTAAATAGTGAGAAAGAGTTTTGACACAAAACCAGGGAGTTGTTCATAACCAAAAAATGGTGCAGCTGAAAGCTAATGGACTATGCTGCTTTGAAACTGTTTGCAAATTCATGCCTAAGGGAAACGGTCATTTTACGTGCTGAATTAATCCACTGTGTTTAAGGTCAGCAGAAAGATAGCAACACGGGCTGTGGAAAGATGTTCTTTTAAGGAAGTTCTCTGTTAGTTTCTTTTTTTATTTATTAGTAATAGTGCCTTAGAGGACAAGATACTCACTACTGAGTTACATTCAGATGCACTAATGCACAATGCACTAATGCACAATGCACTGTACTTAATTTTACACATACCAACAGCAGTAGAACCACCTGCCCAATGAAATATGATTCAACGCAACCAGTTTAGGCAAAACTATTGACTAATTAAGAATAACTAGAACTTGGTGGTTTACGCTCTGCACCTATACAGGTTGCGAGAAAGGCATAAATACCTTCATGCATCCAGCGCAGCACACAGAGACTTGGTACTGGATTCTGACTCCAGATGCACCTTCACATAGTTTTGATCAAGAGAGACAAACAGGCAGGACTGAAAGTTCTAAGTTTCTACCATGAGAAATATCTATTTTGCTCCTAGTGAAAGCTGGCATTCATTTGTAGCCGCCTCCTTTCTTTGTAGGAGGAGAGGATTTCTTTTGAAGGGAGGAATGACAAATTAATTCCTCATACTACACCTCGGTACAGTACAGCACGCATACTTCCCTTTACCCTATAACACTACTGAGTTATGACTGACCCAAAAATTAAAGTTAGCACAGGATTCCCTCTCCCCAAGCCTAGAATGAAGATACATAACATTAACTTCCAGCTTTTAAACCCTTCCCTTCCCCCTGTTTGGTTATAAACAATACCCTGATATACCTGGGAAAGTACCAGAATGAGAATTTGTCAGGATCATAATTCTAGAAAGTTTTAACACCTAATTGACGCTCCCAACTCATTTTATCTGAGACAGTCAAACATAGGAAGTAGCAGGGCACAGAAAGCAAAATTAAGGAGGAGCAAAATTTCTACTGTATATTCCCAAAAGGGGGAGGAAAGAGGATCACAGAGTCCTAACATAAACAAAATTCTGTATTATGAGCAAAGACAAAGGAGATAAGGAGACTCACTTTGGGGAAGACAGAATGCAAAAACTTACACCAGTAGTTATCACCTAGACATGACTGATTAATCCAATCTTATCTGGTAAGAGAAAAATACTTCTTCATATGTCATTTTTCAGTACATGCGACTTAAATGTTAGCAAGAAATTTAGACGTGGCATTGCCTCCCTTCAATAGTATTCTTAGATCACTAAAGGCAAGGAAGGGACAGAAACGCTCAGTTTATAGTACTAGCTGGAAAGGCGTTTGAACAACTCTGACAGATCCGTAATAAATTACTATTATCTGGCTGCATATTCCCACCTACTGTCTCACGTAATGTGGAAGGAATGAAAAAGAAGAATACAGGCAGAAAGGAGCAACATATAAAAACAGCTTCCTCAAGTCTCCAGAGAGGAAAAATAAAATGCCTTAAGAGTTGTTTTGCATGAGCAGTAGCCACATTAAATGCACTATTACATCACCATGATGGACACTGTAAAGCTTCAAAATCTTGAAAGACTAAACGTAACACCTTAGACAAGAAGTCCCTGAATACATCTACAAAGCACACATCTCCTTCACTTTGTGAGGGAGCAACAAAGGTCAGTTACTCCACGGAGCACAGTCAGGAGCAAAAGGAAACAGGGCCAGAAACAGAGCTGGAAGCAAGGCTACAGCATAGGTGCAGAGTCCGTGCAAGAGACAGAGCCAAAGACAGGACTGGAGTCAGACAATGGACATGCATACAAAGAGTCCTGCCGGGAGATGACCAACCTACCTCCGTATGTCCAACGTCCATTGAAGAAGTAGGGCCAGAGGAAGGGCTGGAGACACACACACCTGTAATACAGCTCTGGAAGCTGTGAAGATCCAGGCCTGAGCTTAAATGGGTTTTCTGGGCCCTGGGCAGAGTGTTGGTAGGGGTCCCAGGTGAGGCTGATCAGGGCTATTAAGACCTAATGGTGGACTCAGGGCCCTGACACTCATCACAGCTCAGCCAGTATATTTGTTCCTCTAGATTTTGTTTCTGCACACCCTAAAGACATATACAGACAATATGGTTTAACTTGAACACAGGTGTTTTGAATACACATAAGTAAAGTGATTTAAGATACCTCTGATTGCAACCTCACTTTATTTTTGAACTTTAATCTTCAGATATGAGACTGCCCATAGGTAGCCCCCCCTGCCAAATTATAGCAGTCCAGAGTTAACATCATTATGTTACTTGCCACTTCTGCTTCCTTTTAATCCTTTCTTTCCTCCTAGAAAGGCAAAAATATCAGCTTCACGACAGAACAACTGCTTCTGCAGGAACATGCAGCCAAGGCCTGTCTCAGTACTCCATACTGAAGCAGAAAAGCCTCTTCTTTTCTTCAAGCCCATCCTCTCAGCCAGCAGTACTTTCTCAGCTGAAGGCCATCCAACACCTCCAGGCTACTAAAAACTCAGCACAAAACATATGGACACGCTTCTATAAGGTATAGACTAAAACAAGCCACAGTCAACTGCAGCTAGCCAAATTCATAATCATCATTTTAGCCTACAGGGAGAGCATACCATAATACAGTCTTTCTCAGACTTAGGCAGTCAGTCTTCTTACCACAAACTACCAGGCACCTCTCCTGCTCCCTTTTAAGCCAAGCCTTGTCCTCTGCTGGCAAACCAAAAGGGAAAAACCCTAACACTTGCCTCTGATATCATTGACTGAGGCCAATTATCCTTTTAATGAGCTTGATGACCCTTTCCTCACTTATGTAGGGTTTGTTTAGTAGAAGAGGCAAAGTGGCTAGAGTACCTAGAAACAGTCAAGACTTTAGATCTTCACCTGTGAACTTGCCTATCCTCTATTAACTTAATAGAGGGTCTGATGATTGCAAGGCTTTTCAGGGAAAACAGTCTTAAGCTAGGTGTTGTATAGATATGTAACAAGGGATCTTTGTCAGTGCATTGCAAACAGTTTTAAAGAAAAACATAAATAGCAAGCTGGACTATAATCAAATTAAAACTTATCAAACAAATGCTGTGCAACAGTCTCACTAACAAAATCAAAGTGAAAGATCAAAGCACTATTTCTCAGCTCCTGCATGAGTGGGAAAGGGGAAGGCTTTTATAATTTTGTATACTGAAAACCTGCCTACCCCACAACTTATACATAAATAGAATCACAGACATGCAAACTTAATGCACTTATTTTTTTAGATTCCCAAACAGTGTCAGTCTCTGGCACCTACTGGATCACTGTGTTTCAGATACTAGAATATTGCAAAAGAAAAACAAAAGAGGGGAAAAAAAGTGGATGGTTTTAATGTACTGCAAATATTGTCAATCTGAAGCTTCCAAAAATCATAAGGCCGTTTTAAAAACAAAAGACTGCTTACTTTCTATCTTGGTAACTCTGCCTTTCAGATGCGCTCAGATAACACGTTTGATTTTTCTTCCAGATGCACACAGGTTGGGGAAGCACAGATTCGTGGTAATGGCAGCTGAAGTTCTCATGCCACTTGTCAGGTCTGGGAACCAGGGCGCTATGAAAAACTCCAAATCCTGAGACATTCACACTCATATCACAGCTGTTAGCAGGAAAACCCTGTCAGGGCCAGGAGAGCACTGACAACCCTGACAGGCCCCACCTGACCACAGCCATGGCAGGGCTGTATTCAAGCCCAGATGGGGTTACTGAGCCCCTTATTGGCTGTGTGTGGGGCTGTTTCTGGTGTTGTTGGGGTTGTGTTGGACTGCATGCTGCTTTGTTCCTCTAGATTCTATTCTGTAAGTTCATCTGGATGGACCTTGAACGTGCCTCATTGCTATGAGCTTCCTTGATGCTGTGGGCTCTCAGCTGCCTTCCCTGGGCTGGCCCTGTTGCCTTGCTCAGGTATGGTGGGATAGGCCCTGTCTGGTGAGGTCTCTGCCCTGTTATCCTTCTCAGCTCTTGTTCAGCAAGCTCAAACCACCTGGAGCCCTGAGCTGGGCACACTGGTGCCATGGTCCTACCGCTCCCCCAGAGGGACCAGCCTGGCCCGGGCTCTGGCTTCCCCACAGCACCCATCCCCTGCTTGGCCCCGGGTTCCTGAGAAACCCCTGGCCTCCCCATGGGCAGCTGGATCCCCTGCTCAGTACCCAGTGCCCCTGTCCTGGCTCTGCCCCCTGAGGTAGCCCCTAACACCCCACAGCCATTAAACTGCTCTAGAGCCTAGGCCCCTGTGGGGTTTGGTGCCCACCTTGTAGGGGGAGGTCCAGAGGGCATCAACAGGCCTTAACAGCCCTGACCAGCCACCCTGGGCCTCCCAGACCCTGTTCCAGCCCAGGGTCCTCAGTCCTTGCCCCAGCAATGTCATAGGGTGCTGGTCTCTAGCTCTGCCACAGGCTTGCTGGGCCCAGCTTGGGCCCTGAGGCCATTCAGGGCTGTCTCTGACTCTGGCTCCCCTCACCAGGCCTGATCCTGCTGCCACCTGTGGCCTGGCCTGGCAAGGCCCCTGGCCCTTGCTATGCCCTGACAGGAATGCTGAAAGCTGTGCCTCAGAAAAATCCCCACCCCAATATTCACAGTCCTCCTCTCATATATTCACAGTGGAAGCGTGAATCTACTGCCTCAGGCTGAAATGGCTTAGCAGCCTCCATCCATCTTCTCTTCCCTCAACGCATCTACTGTGCCGTGTGCAAGCACAAGGTCGTCTTCCCTTTCTGACAGGTAAGGGACATTTTGTGGGCTGCTTGTCATTGCCAGCTCTGGGTTAAAAGGCTGTGCCCTTTTCTGGGGCCTGCTGGCAGCAGGGAGGCCTCTGAGCAGGCAGGGAGCACCAATGCTTTCTCAGTGGGAAATAACAGGAATCTCCATGCTCCTAAATCCCTGTGTCCTAAACACGTGCTTTCCAGAAGAGAGCATGAATCAGCAGAGGTACAAAAGATGGGGTGGAATGATTTTCTAGGTATAGCATAACTGAAGAAAGGAGAGAAGAAAAGTCATCTTAGTTTTTTTCAATTGAATCTCAAAGGGGGAGAAAGGTAAGAAAAATAAACAAGCTTTTGTGTTTTCTCACCAGCTCAAGAAAACTCACTTTGCATCAATCTATAACTGTTCTCTTGGATGTGAATCTTTTTCTTTCTTTTAGTTATTTAATCTTTATTGAATGAAAAAAAAAATTGACTTAAAGCATTGCTTTTGAGTCAATATATGTTCATTTTTAAACCAGAAGATATATAAAAAGTGATTTAGAAAACAAAGCAAAGCAAATCAGGGTGAAAACATCACATGGCAGCATTTTGATTTTTTTCAAAGCTTTTTCCCTAACTACTCTGGCCAAAACTACCTGTTAAATTCAAGGTGCATTGGCAAAGAGGTTCAGCATTCCCTGCAAATCCTTTTCTTTTTTACTATTGGTTCCCTCATTTAACCAACTTCAAAGAGCAAATCCTTATTCCAGCTCAACAACTGCAAATGGAAATTTTAAACCCTCTCAAAGCATTTTCCTCCTAAATCACTAATTAGAAGGGAAGACAGTAAAAAAACCTATTGAATTTATGACTAGCAAAAGATAGCAAGAAAAAAGTTTTCTTGTTATCTGAAAAAGCATTTATCTGAAAGACTATGAAAATGTCATTTGTACTGGAAGCCTCTCCACACTGCGACTGTGTCAACATAATTATTACAGCATTTTTTCCCTTGCTAGCTGGGGGAACCTTTATGCTGTTGCCAAGTGTCCTTGTCCTAGCCAGATATAAACCCTGCACTGTTTTTCTTGCAGAAGGGTTTCCTGTAACTCTTCCCTCTGTCCTTCATAGGTTTTAAGTATGGACTGTGTGGCAGAATGGGTGTGACAGGTTATTACTAAACCACTAAATAAGCAGTCAAACTTCTGGACATGTGGTGTGAATGGCATTCTAAAGTTCATCATTTAACTTGTTTTTTCTTCTACCAACTGAATTCATCTAAGTTCCCAGCTCTCATGATTTATCGCACGTTGAATATTTGAATCTTGCCTTACAGGCCCAACTGTTGGAGTATGGTATTTGAACATGAACATCTTTTTTCTTCCCTGATTTTAGGCATTATAACTGTAGAGAAAATCTTGAACATGTGAATCCTAAAATTCCAGAAGCTGAAAGGAAAAAAAAAAAATCTAGTGGCTTAAGGCAGTCTTGTGATTAATTTTTTTTTTGATGCTTGGGCAAAGCAACACTGACTCACTGTAGCCATGTCTAATATCTCCAAACACCCCTGACAAGGCTATTGCCTGGCCAAGATTTGTGCTTAAAAGTTCCAGCTGTTTATGAGGTATTTGTGTGGGGGAAGTATGTGGCAATAATTGTGTTTCTTCTAACTGAAAAATGGTTGAAGGGATTTTCCTACAAATTCCTCAAAATAAGTGAGCAAAACCAACTGTGGGCAGGAACTAAACACCAATTCACAACAAAAATAATGTTTAGGACTGAAATCTTTCTGCATGTTCAATTGTGGATATAGCTCCTCTGTGTATTCTAGGGGTAGCCTAAGGAAATGGGTGGTATTAGGTTTTCATCACAAAGCTGCCTCTCTGGACCATCTATGAAATTCGCTGTTCTGTAATGGTAGACTAGCAGTACTTTGCAGAATTTTCATTTGTGCTCTACTCAGAATGCTAAGACCATGGGTAAAACATCTAAGAAAAGAAAATGCGTTATAGATTCCCCCCCCCCCCAGATTTGGGGCACCCCACTTTTATGCTATTTGCATACCACTTTCAGCCAGGTTTTGACAAGGCTTTTACACAAACTGAACTGCCTGACTCCTGTGACTTAAAGACTGACCCCAGATCATCTCTGGCATTGGATTCTACAGAATACCCTTTTAAATCAGTGGTTGGACTTTAAAAGATGAAGCCTACAAATACTTCCTAGGTCCTGTCTCATCTGACTCCACCTCATCTGTCCCTATTCTTAAAACCCATCTGTCTGTCTGCATGGTTGTCTTGGTACTTATTGGGGAAGATTAGGAGGATAAGCTGTAAAATGAGTTGTCCCATTGTATTTCAGGAGGTCCAAATGCCTCTTCCTTCTCCTTCAGCTCAGGATAAGGCTTTAGCTCATTCATTCCCCTTATAAAATCACATATAGCATACTGGAAGGTAGAGAAACTAAGAAAAGCACAATCATTTTAATCAATAAAACATTGTTGCATCTCCACAATTTTTTTTAATTCCCAAAAATACGTTCATGGATATTTTTGTAAAATTTGGTGAGATATCTCTGGAATTTGTTCCAGGTTTGCTCATTCATGCCTTTGCATGTTCATTTGGCTTACGCTAGTTGTGTATCTTGCACAAGCTGTGCATCTCACCTCAGCCCAAAATACGTTCTCTAGAAATGCTTAAGCCCTGAACTGCAGATATTTGGCACACGAGGTAGGATTAACCTCAGTTTGTTGTCTAGAAGTTAGGTATTTAGTCTAAGTGGAATGTCTGGCTTGTATTACAGTCAGTGAAGAAACAAGCACTTTAAAAGACTGATCTATTACATAGAACTTGCACAACTACTTTGGGTAGGCAGTGAGGATCTCCTTGTTGGGTAGAGAGGGCATTCAGATAACCATGGAGTGAATCAAAAAGCAGATTTCTACCATAGTTTATCCAGCACTAAGAAATAATTGGAGGTGTGGGGGTGGCACAGTGGTTTAATTTGCCCTTTCCTAATTTAAAGATAAATCCCTCTTTAAGGATCACTGTTTGATACCACAGGGATCCACGATTCACCCAGTGAAGACTGTTGGATGTGCATCTTTAGTGTACATCTGGGTTTCAGAATCCCAGTGTGCAAATAAAGAAGCTTGGCTTGAGAGACTACTAGGCAGAAAGCCCACAGCGTGTTTATAGCAACAGTTTTTTGGCTTGTATGTATCTGAAGGGTCCTACTTTTGGTTTAATTACATTCTGTATAAATCATAAGTAAAGTTATATTTAAAACTGGAGAGTTCTCCTAATGTAGAACATTTTCAAGGGTACTGCAGTTTGCAAGAGAGCATCAACCAGCCAGGGCAGACTGAGGAAAAACAAAAACCTGAGCAATAACCTAGACCTATGTGCAGACAAAATTCATGCCAGGTCCTGTTGGCCGCACAAAAGGCCCAGAACCAAATACTTTGGAGTTCCCCAAGGAAATATAAATGCTAATTAAGTCTGTAATTTCTTGAGGTGCATTTCTTGCCTGAGATGTGCTGTCCGAGGAGCTCTAGCAGCTTTTTCACAGCTGAAGTGATTTCAGGGCTGGTGTGAGCTACAGACACTCTTACCTAAGGCTATCTTATCTCTGCATGTGATTTCTCTGTCAGAAATGTGCATGCATGCACAGATGGCCTGCATATGTGCTATAAATTTTATATTTCAGGGACACGTTCAAACGACCTTGCATGTGTTAAAGATCTGATATACAGCAGACTGCTGAGGGAAATAGAGAATCCTCAAATTCTTGTATTTTGGAAGATGAAAGGCAAAATACAGGAGTAGTATGGGAGAAAGTCCACCAGGGTGCCTTCACAAGGCTTGCTCTCCTAGACCTTCCACCTCAGCATTCACATCACAGGCTCCATTTGACTCCATGACTTAAAACACAGAGATGAATCCAAGTGGCTCTTTCTTCCCCAAAAGGGACATCTGAAGGGCATCTTTTCTCCTGCCTCTTCCAAAATCCCTTTCCAAACTACTCCAAGCTGTGAGGGTGACTTGGGTAAATCCTTATCCCTAGGGCTTTCCCTGGCCTCCTGTTCCCAGGTACATAGCACTTTATTATCCATACATGAAAAGCGTAACTTTAGCTTAACCAAAACACATAAGCTGGATCCAGATTCAAACACCAGGCTCCCCTTGCCATGAGCGCCCCTGGGAGTGGGCAGACTCCCTATGCAGGGGCTGCATGGGGAGCTGCTGCAGGAGGATGGGTGGGCAGGATGATGGGCAGCCTTTTTGTACAAAGCTAGCAGTGGAGAACACTGTGGAGCCCCTTATTTGATGCTTTGTCCATGTAGAGAGGTGCTTTGCCTTGCTGTGCCACGGAGCAGGTGGGGAATTCATGCAGGGGTTCCCCTGGGGCTGCTGGCGTGCAGGCTGTGCCTTGCTTGGGTGCTGCCTCAGGGCTGGGCTGGTCTTGGACTAGCCTCCTTGGGATTGAACTGCTGTTTTCTCTGGGAGAAGGAAAGAGCAGAACAGGCTCCACTGGATGGGATGCAGGGGGAGTTTTTGTACGTGTCTTACTGTATGATTGTGCTTGGAACGATTCACTGTGCAAAGACATGTTTTTCCTTCACCTGAGTTTTAACAGCACACAGTATAATGGAGCTCCCTCTGTATGCACAGCTAAAAGTCATAAATGGTAATGATGATACTGTAGAAGAAAGGAGGAGGTGAAAGCTCTTACTTTCTAGTGGGAATTACTGCTGCTTTCATTTTCACGTAAATGGCATCTCATTTGGAACTGATGAATCCCCTCATATTTCCATCAAATATTTTGTAGTAGCCAGTCCTCTTTATTACTGTGATTTCAGCATCTCATTATTGACAATTAAATTTTTCTAATGTATAAGTTATAAATATGCATAGAAATAACACATAATTGGCTTCCTTTTCTGCTGCCTGGTACCCATTTACTTTTTCATTTGTGAAAGAAAGTGCAAATGGATGTGAAACATTACCATATCAGTGTATAAGTCTCTGTAAGATCTAATGAGATAATCCACAGGCAAATGAATCTAATTTTTCCTTGCACAATACAACTGTATGTTGACTGTCTCTAATATAAAATGTAAATCCCTGGTATATGGGGAAGTTAGGGAAGGCGCTATACAAAACTACTGCCTGCCAAGCTCAGGCACAAGGACTAGCAAATCATGACTCTTTCCCTGACCTATCTTTCAGCTAGCTCAGAAAAAACTGAAATGCAACATGTCACTTTGAAAAGCTGAAGGGGGGGGCAGGGGGGAAGAAAGTCTGTTGCTAAACTAGGTTGGCTTTTTTGTTCAACAGCTTAAGCAAACAGAAGCACAGGGAGAAAAAGCATAGCACTTTGAGTGACCTAGCCCTGGCTTGAGGTTATGAACAGGAGCCCAGTAAAACTGGCGTTAAGCATGCTTAGGAGAAAAGCTTGGAAAGGACTTCTGTGGTCAAGGTGCAGGCACAGAGAAGGAGAAAAAAAAAAAAGGTGAATCAACTAGCTAGTTCGAAAGCAAGTTTCACTCTGACTCAGAAAAAGAACTGAAAACAGTTCTAGTCAATATTTCAAGGTTTTGGAAACAGTGAATGGAAACTTAGAAATAAGGAGTGGTGCGCAGGGAACTTCAGACAACTCAGGCTGATGGAGATGGATGTGTTTAGGCTACTTGGTTAGTTAAGGTGAATGACTAGATCACCAGAGCCTGCATAACTACTTACATTAATCCTCCTCTGTAAATAACATTCCTCCAGAAGTGTGCATGCACACATACACTCCACTTAACAGTAATAGTCATGTTAAAAAATGGTTATGTTAAAAAATCAACCAAAATCAGATTAAGCCTGTGAATGATGCTTCTGTGATTGGCTTTAGCAGAAGGAAAGCAGAACTTGATGTGAAAAGTATGTTTTTCTATCCCCTCTTCCTTCTCTTTCATGGTGCAAGCTCAGTATGATTGATGTGATGCTTAAATGTACAGGGCTTGCTCTCCAACATGCCTGTGGAGCAGGATGGTAGCCATGTGGTAATGTCATCCAATTTGACCAATCTTTCTTGTGTAAATGGATAAGTCTCTGCTGTGAAATGCTGCCTACAATTTCCTCACCCCTAAACAAGGTTTCATTTTCCATTGCCTAATCTTCATTTGCCTCCTTGGAGGAAGAATGGTTTATTTTCAGAAGAGAAACAAATAGGAAGTAATGAGAGAAAACACATTCTGTGATCAAAGTGAAGTCCCTTAGCATTTTGTTTCTTCTCTGAAATCTGGTGATACTGGCTTTAGATATATATATAGTGGTTTTTGACCTTTTAGCTTTTCTGGATTGCCCGAATCTCATAAAAGTGAGAAAAAAAACAGATGATCACATCACTTCCCTTATGCTTGTTCCATGTTCTTTTCTATTTGGGTCTTGTCTCTTTGCCACTCACTCTCATCCAAGTTGCTTATAAATCCTGATGCTATGTTGTGCTTCTTGCTTTCCCTCCCCCATTATAGCAAAGAAAATCTGTGATGCCTCCTTTCATCGTCTACTTTTTTAAGGAAAGAGAAATCAGGAAAGACAGAAAGCAAAAGTGGAGAGGAGGGGAAGTGATAATGGGACAGACTTGCTTCCAAAAGTAACAGATTGACTTAGCCAGGCCTCATCTACTGTTGACTTCAAAGAATTTAAACTCAGAGCTGGACTCTCGTTAAAGAAGCTTTGACTCAGTGCTAAGAATGTGCAAACATATTTAGATAAGATAAGCACCCTGATCTTTTACTTCATCATCCTGAGTTTTTGAAGTTGTACTAGAATAAGAAGTACTGTGAGCAAACATCCTCCTGAATTAAAGTTTTGTTCTGAGGTTTTATTTGTCCCATTGCTCCCTGCCTTCAGATCTCCTATATCCTGGGCTTCTTGCTTCCTGGTGAGCAGGACTTCACGAATGGTAATGCACTTGAGGAAAGATGAAGAGCAATTGGAGGAATCCTGGAGGAGAAAAATAAGAATGATCAAAGGTTTAAAAACAACCATGCCCTTTGGTGTATGACTGAAAGGATGGGGTTTATTAAATGAGGAGAGGAGAACTGAAAGACATAATGTTCTTTAAATACATAAGTTAGCTGCAAAAGATTAAACTGTTCTCCATGTGCAGTATAAATAAGATTAGCAGTGAAAGGCTTAAATCACAGGAAAGGAAATTTTCGGGAATATGTTATAAAAGATGTTCTAAGGAGACTGATGTACTGAATTGCCTAGGGGTGTGTGGAATTGCTGTCATTGGAGAGTTTTAAGAACAGAAGAGTCCAACATTTCTTGGAAATGAGGTTAATTAATGCCAGTACCAAATCTGTAGGGGAGAAAATCTGATCCTTTCAAATCAGTGGGATATTATGAAGAACATCCTTATGTGGGTTTCCTTTCCAGCATCCCCCTCTTAAACAGAAGAATTTACTATACTAAAAACATTTTTAACAGCAAAAAGCCCCTTAAAATACTGACATATCATATCCCATTTTTTGCAAAGACAGTGATTTGTGTTCAGCTGTTGGTGAAAATTGAATTGCCTTTTTTCTGAAATAGATGATGTTCTTGTATCCCAAGGGGAAGCACGTGAGTATTTTCTTTCCAGTTCTCTTCATGCTTAGAACAGCATTAGAATCTAAACAAGTCTTGTGGTTTTTTTCATGCTGGTGAATAAAAAATTGTTTTACTGAAGAGACACAAACTAGAGCTTCATCCTATGACATTCTGCTCATCTTCATGCAGCAAAACCAACCTCAGGCCTTAAGGGGACTTTGCTTATACACGCAGCTCCAATGGCTGAGGTTTTGATCTTGCAGGATGAGCTACTGACAAAGTTCCACCAAATACCAGTTGACTTGGGATGATCTGGACTGCTCCGGGACCAAGAAAAAAGGAAAGAGAACTCCTTTTCCTTCTTCTATGCATAACTGGCTATTGGCCTGACAGTAGCGTTGGCTAAAAACACCAGTGACAGGCTTAGGAAGAATAGACTTTGGGAGTGCTGTGGACTGGGCTACAGCAGGTTCAGCCCCATCTATGTCTGATCTGCCTGCAATGCATGGAAGAGGAAATGGCCTACCCTGAGCTGCAGAAGTGCTCAGGGTGTAAATTTCTGAGGCTGTGGCGTTTAGGACTGAGCTGTTTGATGGGCAAGCTCTGAGAATGGGCTCAGGCCCAAACTGCATGTGTAGTGTGGGCAGAGCTGTTAAGTGTTCTGGGTCATAAAAAAGGATTATGGTCACGGCTGGTTGATGGATTTTATGCAAAACACTGTTTTGTATCTTTTGATTGCTTTTCAGTCCTTCTGAGCTGAGGCTTACTGATGTATTTTAAACAGTCATCTGGCAGCTCTCTGCCACAGGAGCTGCTTGCTGTAGTGAAGTAACTCATTTGTTCATGTTTGCAAAATCAGAGACTTACTGAGTTATTCTCATGTGTAAGTTCTTTAAAGCAAAGAAGAAAATTTTGTTAAGTATTCTTCATCATGAACAAGGCTAGAGAGAGCAAGCTCAGTTGTGCAGCACTGGGAATATACAAAAAATAGCATGAGACTAAATAGTCATCTTCCTTTAATGTCCACTCTGAGGACGCTGTTTCTGAATCCTTGTCCTTAAGACTGTTTTGGGTACGCCCCACTTTTGTGTTGGGACAAGTGAGCATGTTGTTTATGCTTGCCCTAGGCAACAGTTCAGCAAAGGAGAAATTTTCACCCATCAAGAGTAAGGTTGGTGAGCAGCTGGCAGGATGCTATTATACCTCCGCTTCCTGCCAGCTCCCATATATCTCCGAAAGCCTGGATGCAGTTTATTTTATTTGTTGCATGTCACTGTGGTAGAAAGTCCGGCTACTGACTTAGCCACAATGTAAATAAATGATATTTGCCTGACCAGTGTTTGTGTCATGAAGTATTAACTACAAGGCCCTGCTAGGTGCTGAAATCTGGTGCTCTTAGAATCATAGAATCATAGAATCATTGAGGTTGGAAAAGACCTCTAAGATCATCGAGTCCAACCATCGACCCAACATCACCACCCGCTAAACCATGTCCCTAAGCGCCTCATCTACGCGTCTTTTAAATACTTCCAGGGATGGGGACTCAACCACTTCCCTGGGCAGCC